>NC_134056.1:5881692-6203406 GCF_965140245.1 Athene noctua | reverse complement strand
AAACAAATCTGCATTAAACACTAAATAACTACTTTTGCCCATTTTGCTGGGTTTTCACAGCTAGAAACTTGCTCACAACTCCTGGGAGAACAGAGTCATTTTCACCCCAAATGATCAAATGAAGTACATTTCTTCAAAACGAGCAAATCTGTTTCAAGCTGTCAATTTAAAACAAGTCTAGTTTAGTCTTGCAGGGAAAAAAATGAAGAGCCTAAGAGCCACAAGCTTCAATAACACATGAGAGAGCATGAAAGCCAGCAAGTCCATGTGTTATTGGACAGTCACGGACACTAACCTCACTTACAGAAAACAGGGTTGAAACAAATCACTGGACTTCCATACAACCAAAAGGTAATTTTTTTTCTTAGTGGTCCTGAAACAATCTCCCCATACTCTGCTTTATCTGGATATCAGATTTAGAGGTCATGTATCTTGATTCCATGAACGATCATCATTACAGAGAGTTCAGGAAAGGATCAGAAAGCTCTAGGGAGTGCTCCACAGCAAAGGCACAGAACGTGGCATTGCACTGCTGCAAATCAGGGGTTGGCTCATGATGCTCAAGACTGCAGTCATCAAATATTTTTGAATAATTGCATGGAGCTGAATTTATTTTAGAATAAATGCATGGAACCTGTACTTACTCTGAATTTCACAGGTCCAACTACTTTTAATTGTGCCAATTTCAGCATTTCCAGGACTAGCAGACATGTCTTTCCTGCACATAACACCGTAAGCTGCAACTTGCATCCCACTAAATTTTCCTTTTATCTTTTACAAAGCACATTTCCACAGCACACTCTAACGGCGTTGTAAGTGGGGTTAGCGACTGTGTAACAACGGTATGGGCTGATCACACCATACACGGACTTACAACATATTCCCTAGCCTCAACGGCACACGTGGGTGTCCCTAAAGTCCTCTTCATGAGTTCTTTGTGAATATACAAAGACTGTGTCTGCTGGTGAGTCAGCAAGAGAAAACACATCCGTTACAGTGGAGACGAGCACGGCACCTCCGTGTTTACTGCTTCTACAGCAAAAGACAGCTTGGCATTTGACTAGCCTTTAAGTGCAAAGCGGAAGCTTCCTAGAAACTAGGCGAATATTAGAAGTTTAGCATTCTCACAAAAACCAGATAATATATTTTTTAATGCTAGCTTAAACAAACAAGGTCAGAAAACACCTTTCTTTGTCTGTGCTAGAATAAACCATGGCTTTAATGACCCCACCCACCCAAAACCCCTCATCTCGGCACAGATTTATACACTTATGTTAGAATAACAAGTATTCCCAGAGGCAGGGAACAGTGCAGGTACAAGAGGGGATGGTTTGTTTTGTTTGCTGTTTCTGCATGCTCACAGAACAACGAAGTACCAATCACCCAGGCAGACCAACAGCTAAGTGTCAAGGGAGAAGACTCCACAGTATGTCACAGAGGCAAGATGGGATGGTAAGGGAAAACATTAACTGGTTCAATGGAAGTAACATCACACTGTAGTGAAGTCAATAACTTCCACTAAAAAGGAAACCACAAAAATCCCTCTGTGTGACTTACGGAACCGTCTAGAGGGTGGAACTTGGGTAATGACAGTAATATCTGTGTCCCAGCAACCAGACTCATCCTCTCTGCTTCATCAGAGACAAGGCAAGTCTGCATAAGCCACACAGAGTAATTCAAAGGTGTAAGTTCTACCCCTGGATTTTGTTAGTTCAGAAGTACTGCTCTTTAAATAAAGGTGCTGATGTTACTGCTGCTATAGCAATAAAACAGAAGAACACAAAATTAATATCAACCAGCAGAAAACCGAGTTTTCTTTGTCCTCAAAATGGAATTAGAAAAAGCAGAGCAAGCATAAATGAAATTATGACTTATGTAAGTGGTTCCTCATTTTTTGTACTCTTCTGGCTTTAACTTCCCTAAAGAGACAAAGTTGATTTCAAGTGTTATACCTCTTTTTTTAAGAGCTATTAGAAAAAACACTCAAAAAACCATAAAAGATTTTTTTTTTTCCCCCTCATCTTCTAGTTCTGATCCATGATAAGTGCTGTAACAGTTTTATGATATTCCAACATTTCTGCTGTTAGGGTTAGAAGAAACTTTAAGGAAAATACAAAACTATGATTAGAAAACCATAGACAGAGAAGACTCAGCACCTTTTTTTTTTTTTTTTTTTTTTAAAGAGACTAGGATTTCATATTGGCAGTGACCACTGACACTAGTATTGGTGCCTCTACATTAACCTTGCATCTGTTGTAAATTGTTCAGGCATCTGCTTCCTTCCATGAAAATAATTCATTGGATTTTTTGTTTGGAAGCAAAATTAAAACCAGACTGGACACAGGACATATAATTGTTAATTATATCATGCATTTTAACAGTCACCAGTGATTTTTCTGGTTTAATTTCATAATTTCTCTTTCCAAATGCAACATAAGATGCTAAACTAAAGCTTTATAAGGAAATTAATAAAACATACTGCCTCTTCAGGCACGTTCTGATATCAAAGATTCCATGGAGGAATTGTATGAGAATCCATTTACTCACTTATGTTTCAAGGATCAATTACAATGTGCAGTTCTGCTGGTGGTATTTATCCCCTGTTAAGGTCTTAGTATCTACTGGACTCAGCTCCTACTACAGATACTCAGTTCACATTAAGTAGTACCTCTTCATGCATTTCTTCCTTAAGCTAGTTCAAAAAAGGAGTATGATCCAATTTCCTCCAAAATAAGCAAATTGTTACCCTGGGCTTTCATAGGAGTTTTCAGCTCAGTTTATCAACAAAGCCAAAGGAAGGACTTGCTTGACAATTTGGTTGAATAAAGTAATACTTAAAATGCCTTGTGGCCACTTTTACTGCAAGGTGCCTTGCTGGAATGGAATTTTGCCTCTGAACAAAACCAGCAGTGCGGAGACGATATTCAGAACAAATGAAATTATTCGGTGTCCAAAGCCAAACACCCGTTACACTGTGCTGTCCTGCTGGCTCCCTGCACGACCTTTCCAAAAGTTGCTTTGCTGATGTACTTCTGTACAGATCAAACGTTCTTCTGTGTAGAGGAGAGTTTTACCCCCATATCCTCCCAATTTCTTTGGTAACATCACAATCCAGTAATCATAACATTAAAATGAGCAGAATTGAGATGCTTTTGGATTAGAAAGGGGGATGGAAAAGAACAGACAAAAGGAAGTCTTCTAAAACTTAGTAAGGTGAAAGCAGAACTACCAGTATTATCTGGCTTTACTGAATATAAAAGGGGTCATATCAACCACATCAGCTGAAACAAATATGAACCACTCTTTTTTCATCTGATAAATTAACAAGATTTGGGGTGATTCTTGATTTATTTTTCACCTGGTTAGAATTATTTTATTTTTGAAGGGCATATGGCACTTTGATGATCTTTTAGTCTGACTATTTGTATAATACATATCACTAAGGCCCTATGAAATGTGAAACCTGACAAGTTTTCAAATCAGATGGAGTAAGGTGCTGGAGATTTGCAGCCTTTTACTACATATTTCTAGATGAACCAAGAGGCCTGAATTCGCCCCTCTGGAAAAAAGAGACACTAATCTGAGTACTGGCTTCTAACTCTGAATCAGGCAGGAAAAGTATTTACATACAAACATCCTGGTAGCTAACGGGAAGGAAATGAAACAGAAAGAGAACATAGTGAAAAGTTTAAATTAAGATTTAGTAATAGCCTTTCCTTGCACATTATTAACAAACGTGTCAGCAGAAATTTGAGGGATTCCAGAGAAGACGATAGGAAATTGTTCTCACTATTTCACCTTTCACACAAACGACTTAAAAACAAACACAGTACGTAGAATTCGTAAGACTCACTTGGGCTTCTCAGATAGTTAATACATAATGTCCTTTCTTGAGGAAATATTAAAAGCAATTAGTTGTAATTACTTATACAGCCAAATACTCACAAAGTACGGATTTGTACATTTGAAATACAAACTTGTAAAGTGCCCAGGGAGCTACAAACTAGTATTTTTAAATCAAGTCAGAAATATTCAGCTCTATTTTCAGTATTTTGTGCCATGAATGGCACTACTGGAGCACTAGATCACAACACAAACCCTCACCTTCAGCAGTGCCTTACTCTCCAGAGTCTCAGTGTCACCCTGCAGGAAGACTGCCAGATGCCCACCCGCCGTAGTGGGTGCCACCAAGACAGTCACTACTTCACACATCCTCCAGGTCTGCTGCTGCAGAAGCAGAACTGAAAAACTGTCTTCCCCCCTTAAAACCCACTGAGAAAAGATGCTCCAAGCCAAACTGCAATTAAGGGAGAGAGGTACATTTACAGAACCTGCCTTTGGACAGCTTAAAAACTTCCCGCTTCCCCGGTGAAAAGCACCAGAAATGTGGGGGTTTTGGGTTCTGAAGGTCACATTAAATGGCAATTCCCCAGCAAAGACCTGAAAACCATTCTGTATAAAACATCTTTTAAATGTACTGTCTGTAAAGATGAGACAAAATACAGTTTACAGGGCTGTTCTCAATTCTCTAAAACTAACCACTGAAGTTCCCCACTGAAATCATCTCTACTTTTATACAGCTCCAGCCCTCCGCCCTAAATGCCAGTGCAGTCCCTGGAGCAGAATTTGGGCTTTGTAAAGTAGTCACTTCCTTGCTGTTACAGTCTGCTCTAAAAAACATTTTAAAATACTGAACACTTGTGTCTGTCTCCTTCCTGTAATTTTTATAGGAGGAAATAATTTTAAGGACCTTAACCTAGGATCCAAAGCCATGCTATGCCAGCAATTTTTCAGCACATCCACGACACGTGCAACCTTCTGGGAAGGTAACATCATCTTTTTGCTTGAAAATTGGAAAATTTTATCTCAGGAACCTGTCATGTTACTTACTGCTTATGAAAACCACCAATGAAAGCATTTAATTCTACACAAACACTTTGACATCAGTTTACCAATATAGCCACAGCTGCTGTCAGCAACAGGAACAGAGCAGCTGACCTGGGAAAACTCAGGCCACATTTCCTACTCCATCAGCAGCAAAGGACACAGGGACACTGAGCTTAAAACAGTGGTGACGTGTCACAAAATGTTGATGCAGTTTGATCTAGACCCAGGTAAATCCCTGAGGTCAGCCACGGAGGCTTTCAGCTCCTTTGCACCATACAATCCATAAACCAGCATCTAACACACTGTGCTTCAGCTGCTGGCAGGGGAACAACCCAAACCCTAACCCCTCAGAACCTTTCATCTGTGTTTTGGAGCTTGCACACTAGACTGAAAGCTTTTGCACACAGAATATAATTTTAAACTGTGTGCATCATAGCACTGGGAAGTGAAAGTCGGTTCAGAAATCAACAAAGTCTGTGGACTTAATGGGAAATGACCAGAAAAAGACTCTGGCCCACAATTCTGCACACTATTGTATGTAGGAAAGGCTGCAAGGACTAATCGTATAACTTGAAATTTTTTACCTAGCTTTGTTATGGTTCGTTCATCATAGCAAACTCTCAGTTAATGTCTTTCCTCCATCGTTTACGAGAATGGCAGCTATTACAAATAGTTTTTAACTTGGTAGTTTTGCAAAGATATTTCACTGACATTTAAAGTGTCAAGAATAAAAACTGGGGAAAAAACAAAAAAAAAAAATTTAAAACCAATTAGAAAAAAGTTAAAGAGCATGGCAGGATATTAATTTTTCAATGGACACTTTAAAAACTGCTTAACCCACACTGTGTGCTCAAGGAAGCCCAAAGGCAGACATGATGAACTTGTTGGGAAGCAGGATTTCTTGGGCTCTCTACAGCAGTCAAATCAAACCTTCCTATCTCATTGGAACTTCATGCTACAGGAGGAGGTTAAGGTCCTCGAGAAGTGTCAGCCCCAAATATTTAGAGCCAACTGTAACTGAGGCAGCTGCAGGGAACATTAAATTCAGTTGCCCCCCATTCTTCACCCTCATGGCTGCCCCGGTTTAAAGCACATGTGTACCATATAAACAACTTTATTACCACCCAGAATCAATTCATCTTTCACTTCTCACCTGTTTTCTTAAGACTCAGACTTACTAAGCAAGTTAACATTGCAGCCCTTGAAGCATAAGCTGAGGCCAAGTCTCTGGAACAGAAGCTGCACACAGAAGCATACTGGGCCATAAAATACAGGGAAGTCACCTTCCCACTACTGCAGCAAGAGGTGTCAGGTCATTTCAGGGAAATGCCTGAACTTACACCAACTGAAATCAGAAGAATTCTTTTCTAGAAACCCTCCTAATTTACTCTCCTCCTTCTGACAGACATTGAGCTGAATCCACCCTGCAGAGTGGAAAACTTCTCACATTAAGGTAGGCAACACACAGCATCAGGATCAGAGTACATCTCTGAACGGTGCTCCTCCAATCTTACTCTGCCACAGACATATGCAGGACTAATAAATTAATAACTGGCTTCTACATGAGTATTACTTAATGTTCACCTCTTCCTTCCAAACTCTGTATAATCCCTCCTCCCCAGGAAACCTAAATGGGTAATTTCTATCAGCAACTGTACTTTTTGTGGTTTCGTTGTGGGGTTTTTGACTACAAATGGCTTTATAGGTTGGGAATCCTTGGATTTGTCTGCATGTTATGATAAAACACAATGGATTCATTCACAAAACAAAACAAGTATTTACATAACAGAACGTGCAATAAAAGCGCAAGAAAGAAAGCAAAGAGAAAGAAAGAGAGAGAGGTATCCAGAGGAGAACTTACCCCGCGCTTTAGGCTCCTGAAGCAGTGGATTTTGGGTTTGGAGGTCATGAACTCGTTGAAGCGATGGGAGAGGGGTTCCTTTTGCTGCTTGGGAGACTGGGGGCCGTTGGGAACAGCAGAGGGTGAGGCAGAGGCAGGGGGAGGAGGAGGGGGCTGATGGGGGGATGTTAAAAGGGACATAAGCTACGTATAAGAGATGGAGAAGTGACAGAATAAAAACCAAAATAAAAAGATAAAACACAAAACGAAAATAAGCATCAAAACCAATATTTGAAATCCAGATAAAAAAAACAATTAAATAATTAAATATTAAGGCCATGGTTCAAAAGAGGGGGGAAAGCAGTATTTAAGAGTTGTGTTAAATGAAGACTGTGATAAATGGAAGTTTTAGTAAGTGATGCAACAGAAGAGTAACACAAAAGTATTTTGACAGGAAGCTCATGCAGACTCTTCCATGCAGTGCTATCCCCATAAATTGCCCTGTTCTGCTCTGTGGACAGCTCGGAATAATGCATATGGATAGAGCTTTCAAATACCTGAATTTAAATGGATCAGATAAGGAAGGTACCTTAGTGCCCAGTAGCGTTTCTATTATCTGGAAAACAACAAACCACATTCCTTCCTGCTTTCAAATCATACCTCAGTAATGTGCATCACACTTCACTTTTACAAATTATTCTATGAATTTGCTCAGGAGTTAGTCCTGGGTTTTGCTTCTGGCTACACTGATGTAAGCACCAGACAGCCAAGTTCTCTCTTATATCAGCACAACAGGATTGATGCATTTTGAACAGGTAGATTATTTTTGACTCTGTAATTAGAAGTGGTTTGGAAAGGGTCAGAGCAAGGGTGAGATCAAAACAACGAAGCTACTCTGGGCTTCCATCAGTGTTACTGAAAACCAATTCAGTTCAGTCACCCTGACACATTCTGGTAACCCCCGATAAATGCTGCCATGCATTATGGTGTAAAATATGACAGTGAAATGAAAAAGGTTTAATGGATACATAAGTTAATATGGTCTTTTTAAAAGTCAACTGCTCAGTTAGTTATGCTCTGTTAGTTGTGCTTAAGAAGAATGAATTGCATCAATTCCTTGTTCCCAGCCACCCAACTGCTGAACCCAGCGCACAGACTGAAAAGGTAACGCAAATGAAAAGCCAAGGAGAGGTTTAGAAGTGTCAAAACAGTAATGCCACATTAAAGCTTCCCAAAAGTAACGTTAGTTCGCACACATGGCACTAGGTAAGGGTATACAATTCCTTCTCTGAGTTAGGAACAGAAATGGACCATGGCAGAGACATGACAAGTAAAGTTAAATCAATACAAAAACTGCAACATAATTAAAGAAATTATACAAGAAAAAAAATTTTAAAGATATAAAGAAACTTAAGCAACCAAAGACTACAACAAAACACCATATTAAGACATCTGTTATTAACTTTCTCAATCTAAAATTCTCTTTAAAAAATTGTAATTGCCAGGATTACTAGACAAGACAGAGGTTATTGACTATACACATACTAGCACCAAGCTCAAGTTTGCAAGTCAGTACCTTATTTTTCTTGATGAATGGCCATAACTTGCCCTTGGATTTGCCACCAAACTTCGGCTCAGACTTCCCATCCCCTCTGGAGTTGGAAAGGCTGGATTCTGAGACAGTCCGCTTCATGGGCTGCGTGAAATCCTCAAAGTCGATGTCTCCTGGAGGCTCAAATCCTGATTTAAAGGCTTCTATTACCAGCTGCGAATCCTGGAATGGGACAGATCCAGTATGAGTGTAAACATCTCAGGTGAGGGCCGTCATCAAGTAAGTTTGTCTGTGCAGGAAGCAACCCTTACAGTGACCAGACTCATTCCCAGGAACAAACACACTTCCAGAGCCCAGGATCAATACAAGTGTCTCCATCTTCTGCTCCAAGATCAGGGCACTTTTCTTGGACCTATTTTCACTACCATGGTGTGCTTAAACCCCAACATCTAGGCACACCATAGTATCCTACGAGAACAAGGCACTCTGATGTGCAAAAATTATTATTCCCAGATACTGAAATAATAAATACAGTTAAGAACACAACAGCCACCACACACAGAACAAAAGTTTCCAACCTATGTCAGTCAGGATGTATTGCAACTGGGAATATATAATAGATCTCTAAAATAAACAATCCATCTACAGAAATAAAGCAGGTGAGCTTTAGCTTTAGTCTCAAAAAGCCCATTATTCCTGTTCTGACATTCTAGTCCATTTTGCAAAGGTATTACAGAGACCAGTCATTACTCAAAATGCCAACAGATAAAAAGCAGAGAACTACAGTCTATTTAGGGAAATTGAAAATACATAACTATCATTAAAGCATAGGTCATTGTAGTTGACTAAAGATGATGCTTAGGAAGAGTAAACTCAGGTCTCATTGTTCCAACCTTCCACTGACCTGCACAACCCCTGAGTCTGACCACAACCCAGCAGTGTTTTCATTCCCTTGGATTCATTTCCAACATAAGAATTAAATTCTGATACAAACACCTTCTAAAGGCTTCTCCATGTCTACTGGTGAAAATGACTAAGAGCTTATTATTAACTTTACTGACCAGAAGAGCAATCATACTTCAGTAACTGAACAGAGAACTTAAGTGACTCATAACAAATACTTAAGGTATAGAATTGCTGGGCATGCAGCTATAAGCAAACTAGTATAAAATCTCAATTAATACTCCCATAAAAAGGAGCTCTTGAGTGACCACACTAACACAAGTGGATAAGTTGGTGCTTGCAAACTCAGCTACAGTAAATGGCAGGAATTGCTCTTACAAGCTTTACCTAACAACTGAGCAGTCCAAGGTCACACAAGTGCGGGCAGCGGCTGGGAACTCCACATGTTGTCATTAAAGCCACATACCCTTTTGGCAGTAACTACTAGATTTATGTCAGCCATACTCTGGCTGTATACTGCATGCAATAGTGTCGCTATTTTTTAGACAAGGGTGGGAATAAATCAAAGACCAATAGATAGCATTTGTCTCAGTCAGGTCTACAAACAATTAATTACACAAACTCAAAATCATACCTCAGCTTGCCAAATGCGTTTAAATCTAATGGACTTTAACACATTTTGCATCTATTGACTTCTAGGTAAGGAAGCTTTTTATGTTATATTGTTCTGACAGTTTTCTTCTAAGATCATTAGAGAAACTGTGCCACAGCACACAAATATCTTATTAGCCTCTAGAGAAGCACCACTATCCTGTTCAGATAAAAAACATTACCTTGTGGCTTTGAAGGCATTTCACAGATTCTGCTTATGTCCACAGGTACTACTATTCATGAGAAATCCAGAGGCCAGACTCAACTGAGCAAAACACATCTATGGGAAAAGCTTTGCAAAAGTCTTCATGGGATTGTGAAGAAAATTAAGGTTTAAGATCCTCAGACTATCAGGTGCACTGTGAAATTCCTGCAAAATTCTTAGGAAGGTAGAACAACACTTTCCAGTATCTCATCCTAGTTTGACACTACAACTTCCTGAGATCTAAACATCTGAAGTGATTTTTAGTAATAGTCATGAAAGCAAGATGAAGAATGAAGAGAGAAGAGACTACAAACACACACAAGGTTACATTAAATACTCTATTAGTATTTTATCATATGCATGGAGCTTTTCATTTTTTCCCCTCTTAATTTTACAGTGTTCCTTCCAGTTAGTCAAAACATCCTTCCACTACAATGGTGCTAAAAATAACCAGCATGCTCCATATATCAGAGAGATAATGTCATAACAGGAACTCCAAAGTCCATAATAAATTAATTTTATCTGCTGCTAGAGCCTTCTGAAGCAAGTTCTGCATAGGTTCACCTAGCAGTCACTCCAGCTTAGCCTTGCAACATGACCTCTGTGTCGTCCAAGTTGTTAGAAAGAGGACATGAAAAAGAAGCATATTTACAACTGTGTTAAAAACACAGGGGTAACCAGTATTCCCAGCTAAATCCAGACAGTTTCTATCGCTATCAGGAGGAATTCAATACATTTCAGTGAGGGCACAAAGCAATCCTATTTACACAGTTGCAAATTTAGTAACTAAGCCTGAAAGACTGGCCATTTTGCAAGTTGGCACGAGGCAGAACTATGTAATATTTACGCTGTAGAGAATATACAAAGTATTAAATCTGTCCCATATGTCATTCTGGTTCTTCACACTATTTGACAAAATAGGGGCCCTAGAAGAAAAATGATCTTCCAGAACCCCGCTAGCATCCACAGAGGGAGGGAACACGGAGCTGGCTGTGGAAAGGAAGCCTGCTAGCAGCCTGCACTTCCACAGTTCCGATGTCACTACAGAAATAGGTCCTTCCTTACTGTTGTACTACACAATTCTGATGCTAGAAATCATAGTGGTTCAGACACCCCAGATACCCCTCCTTCACAGACCAATGTTTGTAGTAAACCTACCTGAAGCTGAAAATTGACTATCGAAAAGCTCCGAGATACCTACGTGAAGTGCAAAGCTCTACTGCTCTTATTTTGCTTTTCCTTTTTACACAGTAATGCCTTACCATGAGCTGGGAATATTTTACTGGCAGCACGAAAAACCCTGCAGAACTTGCAGGTTCTTACATCCTTTCATCTAGAGTTGACAAGTGGTTTGGTACACAAGGTAAATTACTAGAATTGGTGCTTTCTCTGTAATTACTTTCTTTCTGAGAAATACATCTGTATTGGTTGTGGTGGTTCCAGGTAAGGCTCTGGTTTCTGAACTGAAGTTACTGTACTAACAGCAGAGCTTTCATTTACTCTCCCCCTTCTTCAGTAACTCGATATGCGATAGCTGGGTAGAAAAAGTGAAAATAAACCCAAAGGATAGCAAGAGCTAAATAAGAACTCCAAATGCATGACTGCCTTTTCTCAGTGACATATTGTCTGACCTTATACATTTCAAGTTTAGTGATACTGTACGTTTGTTTATGATTACCAGATCCTGGAGATCTCCTCCCAGCTGGGAAACACATGTCTGAGTGGGTCCAGAGTTTCACACAAAGTTTTTCCTGCTCAGCAGGCTCTTGGTTTTGCTCACCATTGTACTAGCTATATTATCACCAGCTGTCCTTGCATTCAACTTTGCTGGAATCTGACCTCATTTTGAAAGCTGACTACAGCACAGATCTAGTTGACTTTCCTATACAAATTTTTTCAAGCTTTAAAAAAAGTGAGTAAAGGAGACAACCTTCAATTTGAATTTTGAGGAAATTTCTCCTGATGGTCATCTAAGAAAGCCCAAACTTGCTTCTTAGAACATTAAGGGGTGAGATGGGAAAGGTCTGCTGTAACACTCTGCATTAGTGGCAAAGGCAGTACATTATCTGGAAATAGATAAAATACAGCTTTTCAACTGCTACTGTGTGCACCTATGGCCACGCTTACAAAGCAGCAGGACCTGCATGTTACAGAAAGGCAAGAACAAGCATATCAGTTATCAAGAAAGTTAGAAACTACTGTTCCAGAAACGAAAAAAATTTGTGACTATTTTTAAGAAAAAAGACTCCTGTATGGGTATAGCTGTTTTCCAGGTAGAACATGCTAAAACCTTTGTAATTGTTCAGATATAACAAATTTGGTTAAATACATTTTTGTTAGCATGGTGTTTACAGGAGATCCCTTAGTTATCAATGCTCAAAACCACCATTTTCTAATGTCATACTTGTGCACGAGCCATCAATCTGACTTATCTGTGTGCAAGAAAGACTAAATTGAACATGAAATTCACAGCAATTCAAACACCTAGCTAAGCCTTATGTGTGTTTTACTAAGACCTCACTTGAATCTTCAAGCAGAGCACAGTCTTAGATATAAATCTCCCCAACGTTATTTTACCATGCAGCACCTCAAATAAGGGTATGTTGTTCTAACATGGAAATCTGTGCCCCAACTCCCTCTTCTCCTACCCTGAAAGAGTAATTTTCATATTCCTTGGTTTCCTACGCTGCTCTCTGTGAGAGCAGTTGCCAAGCAGAAAGCAGTGGATTCATTTCAAAACTTCAGCCCCGGGCTTATGCTGCCAATTAATGGCAGTCTCCAGGCTCTGGGCACTGAATAACTCAGAAAAGATTCCAGTGAAAAAGATGTATGAGAAATTCAAACAGCCAGCAAGACACATGCTGTTTGTATTTGAAGCACTAATGTGATCCATGAGAAGGACTGAAAGAGCAAGCAGAGACTTCATTTACAAAAGGAGCAGATCATTCCTAAAACAAAATAGAAGACACATTTGCCCTTGTGCTAACTGTACATCAGGAAGCTCAGTCGAACTCTTGATCAGCCTTTTTATCAGGAAGGCTGCTTTTTACTCCTACAATGATGTTCAGCAATCACAATTTGTGAGACCTCATTTACAGATTGCTAGCAAACCTCAAATCTGCAAAGATAGATTTGACAGTAAAGTAGAAATTTTGCCAGAGCTGTTTGCAATAATTTGTGTAGCCAATACTTTTAAATATTTCCATTATTATGAAAACTGGAATGAAGACATATCTGAAACATTCAGTTTTCTGACTGTTAGACACAGAACCGATCTGAATAAGAATTGGTGATTATTAGGTATCTGGAATTATGCCCACCATCTTCCTTATTCTATGCAGAAGCCTATTTTTCAATTACAGTATTTCAAAAAGTAATTATCCTAGTAAAAAGGAGAGAATATTCCTAAAAGTAAAAAAAAAAAAAAAAAAAAAAAAAAAAAGTGTGGTGGTGGTAGAAGCATTTCTGGGCATTAAGTAGATTTGGGAAATAATCTGAGCACATCCTGCCTCAGACAAAGTAGCCTGGGACAAGAAGCTATTCTTTGGTTTAGTTCTATAACTATAAAGCTCTTGTGCTGCAGCCTGGACCGAGGATTTAAGTCTCCATAAGTGATTAATATTAAAAACAAGAAGCAACAACCAAAACAATGCAACACTTACATTCTTGTGATCAATTGATTCTGCAGCCTTTGTTATTTCATCCAGACACTTTCCAATGATAGGGATCACTTGGCGGTCGACCTCTGCAAAAGTTTTCATGGATTCACCTATCCTCACGATTCTTCTTTCCTCCATCTCTTGTATTTTCTAAAACATGAGATTTCATTCAGATTAAATATCAAGATGAACTTCAGGGTTTCAACTGATTTTTCTCCCCAGCATAAATCAGCTGCTTTATAATTTACAGTTTAAATATATTTTTAAGAACAAACTAGAACAGCTGCTCTCATGAAGGTGCCAAGTGACACTGTTCCCTCAAATATCAAAATGTCATTCTAAAAGTAATCTTGGTTACTATTGCAGGGAATTTTTCAATTAACTTCCTATGTTAAAAAATGCTGATTTGTCAAAACCCCAGCTTTGGATTTTTGTAAAGATAGCTCCTAAGGCTTTTAAGAGAACTTTTGCAACAATAAATTCTTACGGTTTTTTCTGCACATGTTCTGAACTTCATTCCACTGCAGAATCCAAGCAAACAAAAATCTTAATGTCTCCCCTTCCCCTGTTCCCTAAAAGGTAATTTTTGGTTTACAGGCAGTCCTGTACATCATATATTGTTCATACCAGGATTTCTCAACATATGCTTCCTGTTGCTCAATGGACTCAGTGCCATGATCTCCAGCATCTATTCCATGGGCCTCTTGTGTACAACAGAGGGAAACTGGATGTGGTCTAACGCTATTATGACAGATTATAACAGGATCAGAAGGGCTTGAACGGGAATGGCCTGTTTCATATTAGGCTGCAGGAATCCCATGGAGCACTGTCAACTTAAAAATCCCCCATTGTGTTGACTGATGCACAAGCAACATAAATTCTTTACAAAACAACTTATTTCAACATCTTAGAGCACTAGAGCTTACTGGTGCACTGGTAGTGAAAAGGATACATCTGCAGTACTGTAAGCATGCTCACTTACAAATCAGAGCACTTATTAGATCGAGCGTTAAATACAAATATATGTTGCAAAAATTTTTGTATCTGATGTCAGAGATAATTTATCTCAAGACATTGGTTTGAAATACCATGAAGCAAAAGAGGTGCTGTCCATTTAGCTAAGAAGTTCCAGCTATGGATAAGAAAATGTATATTTACTACGCAAATATCAGTTATTTCTCATCAGATAAGTATGTGACATTTTCTCCCTTAAAGAGGTTGTATTTTCCACTTCTGATGCTTATGACCCATTACAATGGAACAGTCATTTAGACCTTCTGTTCTACTACATTAATCGCTTAGTCCAACCAACCACAAACTCAGATCTTCAGTCAGTATAAATCTGATGTCTTTTTTGTTCTTTCTCTAATCTTTCTTTAGGCACCTTAAGACATAATCAGCAAGCTTGCTTAAACCCTTTGACATTCACTACTGCAGAATTATTGCGGTTTAAATCTAAACATCTGTGAAGTCTGATTTGAAGACAGGTTATAAAGGCTTTACAGATGTAATGACGCCCATCTGACTCCTGTGCCAACAACACAAATAATGCTTTCATTCCCCAGCTGCATGGACACAAGAGTTTAACAGAGCAAGATTGTGAGGATTCCAAAGACTATCATAATGTGTCATGAAGATTCAACGTCACCTTCCTCTATTATTTATCACTTGATATCTAGTGCAAGAGAAAGGGACAATTTATCCTACCAAGCTCTCCATCTCTTGGGTTGGCAGACCGTGTCTAAGATTTGCTAATGGTGACAAAAATTACTAAAAGGTAAAAAGACAGGTTCCTAGAGCTGAGGCAATGTGCAATACACCCCTCTGTTCTAATCGCAAGATTATGAGCTACTCTAGATCAGTACTAGAGATCCTTACCTGGAAGATGTTTGGTATGTGTGTGTAGTAATGATCATGCTGCTCACTGTTGAACTTCTGTAGAGTGGAAGAATATTCTGCTTTGCTGTCTTCTGCCATTTGATGTCGCAGCTGGGCTTGCTGTCTTGCCTAAAGAAATGTCAAAATAAATTTATAATTTATACTACATGGAAAGAAATTGCATTGTGTTACTCCTCACCTTACTATCCTTACCAGTAGGCACCACAGGAACCTTAGCATAAGGGTCTGAACACCCCAGCTTTTGGCTCACTCCTATTTTGTGCAACAGTTCATCTACATCAAACATAAGCCTGCACACTGCCCCCATTATTTTCTTGTGTTACAACACGCTCTTTCGGTGAACAATCTCTGCTTGTACTGCATGTAAAACACTGAACAAGTTTTCCCTCTACTAGCCCACTTAACAGGCATGCACGTTTTCTGTACGGACACTCTTCCTGCTCCACTACATGCCCCCTTGGATGGCACCTGCTTTGAAGAACTACCTACCTGTTGGCAAGCAGTATTTTGCGGGGAAAGGGAAGGGACAAAAAAGCCAGCACGGTTTTGTCTCATTTCACATGTCTAGCCAACATAATCATGACAAAACATCCTAGCTTGCGTTCCCACCGTGCTCTCTGCAAAGTCCTTTATCTGCACCTCCTTGAACAGTGCTGGCATGAAGTGCACAAAGAAAGGGGAGCCCAAGAAGCAGCTGAGACATGACTCCCTTCCTATTTTTACCTACACAGATGATTTGCTTTACTACCCACCATAGCAGAACACTGGGCAATTAACCTCACTTCTTTCCCTAGAACAGCCTGTCCTCGAGTGACCCTTTTATGTTTTCCGATTTACAATTCTGCTTCCCAATGCCTTCTGTTATCTGTTTCACTGCCCAATGTTATTCCCTTACTGCCTATCCCATCTGTTTATTTTAGTTGCCTTTTCCTTCCTTGCTGTTGGCCTTCATACAGCAGCAATTCCTTCTCTTCCCTTCCTACCCAAGTTCCCCACACCCCTGCCTTCACTCCCTGTCCTGCACCCATTTGCTGGAGCTCCCTGCTCTCCCACCAGGCATCCACCCACCAGCCGGAGCTCTGCTGCTCCCACACAGCCCCACTCCACCTTGCTCACTCCCACCCACCCCAGCAGAGCCTCTGCCACTGGGGACCAAATGCTTCCTCCCATTGCTTCGTCATGCATCGGGGTAAGCCCAGGATTTGGCTTCGTAAATCTAAACTACCCTGAGTTTGCACTCATTTTTCAGGCACTCACAGAACCTCCTCACCCTCTGCTGCCTGTCCAGCCCTGGAACAGTGCTGAGTGTCCCCAAAGTGCTATGTTCCAATTACTCCATAAATTTCAAAATAATCCCTTTACAAAAGGAGAAAGAAAGATTGCTTTAAAAATTATTTAAAGGATTTGGGGACATTTCACTGATCACAGCACAGCAATTAATTTTAGCATATTTTAAGTAAGTTCCCATTAAAAACAGTTCAGAATGGGGTTATTCTTTCATCTGTTCCAAGCAGACAATAGTTTCCTGACAATAAATCCATGAAATACCAAATCATGGAACACTTTAGTAATCATAACTGGAAGGTAACAGATTCTGCCAGGTTTCAAATTTCAGTTGGAAAAAAATAGGCTTCCCTCCCACTTGTCTAGCTCACACATCTCACCCAATAATTTATTTCACCTCAATTCAGTTATTTCTTTTGCAAGCGCAGTCAATTGTAGGAATTTCCTAGATCCCCTTCACATTCCTTCTACAAAAATAATTCAAGCACAATGAGAAAAAATGCTGGGCACTGAGTGCATAATAGGAAATAAAACAATAGCATCAAATGGAAAAGACTGCAACTATAATCAAATAAATAAATCCAATCAATAAAAAAAAATGACAGACTTTCATCTTTGCTTGTTCCACAGGAGTTTTAACTGTCCACTAACTCCTGTAAAGGATGTATATATAACTTTAGAAAATTTACCTGCTGCAGTGAAATTTCCAGAAGCCATATCAATCATTTTTTCTGCCCAAGTGCTATACAGCTTACTAAACTTTATCATCCACCCACTCATATGAGTGAAAAACAATATAGCCCTGTACTACAAACACAAATTTACCAGCAAAACAAAGTCAGCCATGGAAAGGCTGACAGCTGTAAGAGTCATGTACACTTTTCTCCCAACCCCTTCCTCAAGTCCCAGCTGCTCCAGATCAATATCCATTTGTGAGGCCCATTCTCTTGATCTACCTAAGAGCAACCCATTGTTTGAGCTGACTTCTACAACAGCCCCAGTCCCACTCATACAGCTGTCTGTCCTTTTTTTTTTTTTCCCCCCAAATAGTGCAACTCAGGAATTTGTCCCTTGACTCTATTGTTGAAGCAGAAAAACAAGAAATCCATTATCACACATTTCCAGGCAGATCCAGCAAACATTAAGTCATCAGAGTTCATTTTCATGAGCAAGCTCATTGGTTGGATATGAGCAAAGTAACTCTGAGCTAAATGTATACAGGAGTAGATGCTTGGTTTCCGAAACTATCTTAACTGGCCCCAAATAAGAGGAGGCAACAGATGAGTAAGTAAAATTGGGAATGTTCCAAAACCAAGAATTTTTGTATGAGAGCCCCAGTGATGTTTTGTTTCTCCTGGCCATTTAACGCATTTGGCAAGCGTCAAACAGTTTAAATATTTTTCCAGTGAGGTATTTGGATCTTAAAATAAATATATAAAAAAAGTCTGTAATTTTTTTTATTCCTTGAATATGTCACTCTAACATCATCACTTATAGTATTAACAGAATTATATTTTATAGCCAGGTTACTGCACTCTGCTGAAGCACAGAATGATAAAAATGAGCTGATGACATTAAGTTTCACGTTCAGAGTAATGGATGCAGTAGCATGGAGCTCCAGAGAGTCACAAGAGCTATTTTAGGAGTAATTTATAGTTAAGCTTTACAGAAAATAAATTTTTGCCTTCTTTAGTGTTCACTTGTGCATGGAAACAGCTTCAGAGAAGTATTTGTTCAGGCTTCTTAGAGTTTAAGTATCTGCCCTGGACAGTATTTTCAGGAGGAAAGGCTTTGGAATAACCGTCTCTGGAAAACCAGACCATGACTTCAGATATAGGAGGATGATACTGTGATGCAGTTCTCAGTCAACACACTCTCTCCGTTAACTGGGCAGGGATAACTGAGGAGGAGTTCACGTTTCCAGCACCACCTGTGAAACCACAATCCAGATCATCTACAGACTGCCAGATTACTCAATTGTAAGAGATGTCAAAGCTAGGTACTCATAATGCAACAAAAAGTCCCCTCCTGTCTTGAAGAAAGAATGAGGTCACCTTTCAGCATCATGAAAAAGCAGAAAAGGGTATATACATTTGAGGCAATTGTGGGGGAAAGAAAGCAATTTTCTTTCAAACACGTACTTCTGCACACATTTGCAAAAGATACCCAGATTTTGCACGCTCCCCCCGCCCCCAAACATACATCTATAACATCTTTTTGTCCCCAAATAAACATGCACAGTGTATATATATATTGCCTCCTTCTCCAAAGTCTGCTTTTGTTAAGGCGGCAGTTCTCTGAACTCATATGGCAGCAACAAACCCAAAAGGTCACATATGCCAATGCATGTCCCATCAAGAAAAGCACTCCCCAGAATGAACGACAGTCCAGTATCTGCAGCACCATTAACCTTTCAATAAGCATATGGGTAAACTTCAGGTTTCCACTGCCATGGCAACCAGATTTAATCACAATCACACCAGAGGAGTGTTTTCTATAACTCTGAAAGGAAACTTCAGCTAAAGTATCCCTCTGATATACTGAACTAGTTAAAAACATACTAGCAGCAGGTAGGGCATATTATGTGTGATGTCTTCTCTCACAGAACATATACAGAATTGCCATTAAACAGAATCAAACCCAATCTTTTTTCCTTGCTTTACACAGCCTTGCTAATTGATGGGGGAGAATGCAGGGCAGTAGCTAATTGCAGGGCAGTAACAACTTCCAAAAGTCTCGACTTTTAAAAAAAAAAATCGGTAGAACTGTGGCTGTCTTCAGCACTTAAAAATCATGCCTCAACAGCACTTGCTTTATGTGAAAAACAACACCGAACTCAATAGCCATAGGAACTGGCAACATGCACTGTGGCTTCTGTCTCTTCTAGAAGGTGGCAGGAAAAAACCAGTTATTCTCTCAAGACTGTTTTAACCACATTTCCTGCAGCTTTTCTACCTAACCACTGAGTTGCAAAAAACAGACTTTCAAACAGCATCAAGTTAGTTCCACACATTTAAATGATTCCACCAGGAGTCCAGAGATGGCAGGTGCAAGTTAAGTAACAGGTGCCAGGATGGGACATAGATGCTCTAAAATCTTTCATGACTGAAGTACTTACGGAAGTATTCCTTTCCCCTCTAAAATAAGAAATTAGAAGAAAGCTAACCCTGCAACCCTTTTACCTTGAAGTAACCCGTATTAGGGAGATATATTTAGTCTGAACCTACTCGTCACCTGCTTGAAAGATTTTGCAGTTTAGCAGTATCATGCAAGTTAAGTAATCACTCCCTATCAGAGAGAAACAAAAGAACAACAGACAAGGAAAGTTCTCCATAGTCCTTGCAAGCATGCAGTACTAGGCAAAGCTTTATATACTGAGCTGAAATCAATCCTAGCACTTTATGCCTTTGACCAGCAGTCAGAAAAGGAAAATTTAATAGCAGAAGGGGATACAGTCATTTTTATGATGGACACTGTGGATCCTGAAGGTGTGAGAAAACGTTAGCAAGCTGCTATGCATTACATGCTGCCTCCTAGAGAATTCAAAATATAAACCCTCGTATAGTGTTACTTGCACATACCTTCTTCCCCCCAAATCAGGTTTGATATGAAAGGCAACTGGTGATTAAAGAGAGGAGAAATTTTGAAAAATCAAGTTCACTTTCTGCCATTTCGGTCTCCAATACAGGAAAGAATGAAGGATATTTTGCTGAGAACAATTTTCTAAGACACATTCCAGAAACAGCAAGAGGGTCAATAGACACACTGTCTTCTGGGTTTACACAGACAAAAAATGCAGCTCCTCAAGGCTGTTATGGTGGGAGTGATATGAATAACTGAAAAGGGCAGAAAAAAGCTTTGGCTGCTATTCAGCTGATCCACACTAAGTGGAACAGTTCAACTTCTCAGCAGTCGCTCTTGTCCAGAATGGCAGAGTTTCCAGTCAAAACTTTGGTGTAGTTTTCTTTCTTCTTTCTTTTCTCCCATTCCCCCTCCCTCGCTTTTTTTTTTTAAACCCAGACAGCATGTGAGATGCATCACTGCCAGGCCGCTGCCTGCCAAAATAGATCCGTCTTTGGTAAATCCAAGATCAGACTAAAATGCAAACACACACACACAAAAAAATCACCCCTGCCCCTCTTGAACTACCCAATCCTTTCAAAATAACTTAATGATAAAGGCAGACTCAGAAACACTTCACCAATTTCAAGAATGCTTCCAATCGCTCACAGATTTTTCAGCTGCAGGCTCTGATCCTCCCTCCACAACCTCACATAGCAGCTCTGGGACGAGCGGGCACCATCTTGAACAGCAGCGGGCGCCTCCTGGTAGCAGCAACACTGGCAGCATTTGCAGAATCATTAATAACAGTGGGAATTCTGCCATGGACTTCAAAAGCAGGGCCAGGATTTCAGGCTTTGATTTACATAGCCTCCAAACCAAGCTCCATTGTTTACTATTTTACAATAACCAGTTTGGTCTCTCTGAACAGGCAAGCAGAAAAGGTTTAGAAATTTGCTTTCCTGAAAGCAGGAAGGTAGAGTGGGGAGCTGAAAAATAACAAACAGGAAAAAAAAAACAAAAAAAACAACAACAACAACAAAAAAACAAACAAAGAGAAAAATCCATACTTTTAACATTAGAAGAGGTGGGGAAAAATCTGAGAATCTGTGGATCCCTTAAATTCTTTGGCTGAATGTAATACACAAATGAGCAAGCCACAACAGGGGATGGAAAAATCTTCATCACCAGATCTCAGGAATTGTTATCTAGTTACATTCCACATAATTCTGCCAGATTATAGAAATGCTCACTAACACAAGATACACTGTGGCAACAAAACACCACTGAAGCTCTGACCAGAAAGATGGACCAAATTAATGGAGCTGGGACAGTAGCACAGTGAGCATGTGGCACAAGGCTCTTGAATTGCTCTGGTCACATCTGCGCTACTAAAAAAGGTAAAATATAAGTATCATATTGCAACAAGGACTCACTTAACTGTGTCTCATACGACCAGTCCTTCAGGATGACTAAAGGCACAGTTACTTGCTGATTAATGGAGTCCGACAGCTAGAAGTTACTTGAAATTCTTCTGAAGTGAAGGAGGCCAAGACTTCAGTTGCCTGGCTTTAGACTTCAGCTCTGCTGCAGACTCCCTTGCACAAACTTGAGTGCTGCATTTCCTGATTATTAAATAAGTGTATCGCTTTTTATTTTCTATCACTTCCAATCAATGGCGTCAATTTGGTCTAAAAAGGGTTTAGAGCATCTAAATGTTGTGTAATAGAAGGACCATTACATAAGATTTAAGAACAGCAGCATGCACTGCTGACATGCACCAGAGAAGAACCTCTCAGCACACAGCTCCAAGGCCCTTGTGAAATGACTGTGCCTTGAATCCAAAAGTTTGCCTCCTTGCACTGCCATTCTCATGTCCTGAATGCAAAATAGCCAAACTCTCTGGGTGAACAAACTGCAAATCCCTGCCAACAGCCAATAGCTTGCCACACAGCTTAGAAACACAGTTCCACAAGGATACCTAGCAGAAGTTTATTACAAAAGAATGAGGTGTTCAGGGCGGGTGGAAGACTGAACTTCAGGGAGGAGGTAACAGGGAAAGACGTATTCGGAGCACTGCCAACAATGTTTAAATGATTTCTGGAGATCTGTTCAGTTGTACTAACACAAGCAATTAAATTCTGCACTGTATAAATGTAAGCATTGAATATAAATAACATAAATAATTTCAGGACTAGATAATACCTTGCTTAGTTCATACTTTGAATACTGGGAATGGTCCTAGTCATCTCCCTCCAAGAAAGTTACCAGTATGAATTTACCAGCCTTAAAACCCAACTTTATGGGTGTAATACATTTGCTTAAACTGAAAAACTTGGAAACAATAAGATAAATTCTGAGATTCTGAGGTCTCTGCTTTACTTTCCCTTAGTTCTTTAAGGGGTAATGATATCTCTTCTAATATTTTGGTGCTTTCCAACTGCTTTAGCTAATTGCATTAGCTAAAAACGCTGGTTATATTACACTTCTGATTCAAACTGCAGTTGATCCTTAATTCAGAAGTTGCTCTTAAGCTTCCCCTTCACACGCCCTTTCCCTCCCCAACTCCTTCAGCATTCTTTAGCAATCTACCTCCCAACAGAGTTGTATTGTTACGAAACTCAAATTGCTATGTAGAGCATTACTGCAGAGGAGTACTGCTAAGAGGAAACGCGAGTTCAGACGGATTTCCTTATCTTCCACTAAAACTGACTGGTGCTTCTGTTCATTGACCTCTTAATACCTAACACAGCATATGCATGGGATATACATGGATAATTATAAAGTTTTCCAGCCGCTCCTGCTGCAGTCATTAACTCCTTATTCACTAATAATCAAAACTCCTAAATTAGTCATGATTCCAAAAGGGAAACAGCTGCTGTATAGTGTCACAGACAGCAGGTTGTAAACAAGGCTTACTCTTCCAGAAATGCAAACGACTGTCCTGAGGGACTCCCTATGTTCACACACTACATCATCCATTAGGACAGAAGCAATTCAAGAAGACTGGGGTCTGCATAACCCAGAGAAATAACATTAGTGTGAATCTAACAGCCTTAAGTCACATTACCAAGAGAAGACTGCACTTGAATTGACAGCAAATTTGACTCATGTCGCAGAAAGGTTCAGCCAGCTCCAGTTGCTGAACAAGAGAAAAGCAGCTGCCTAATCAAAGTATGTAAAACTCACCACCATGCAGAGAACATGGGGAAATCTTGTGGAACATCTAACTCTCAAATAAGAAATGCAGAGGCAAGGCTCTCTTGCACTATGTTCAGGACTGAGCCTTACACACCTTGCCTGCATGTTTCATAGACACTGCTGCTGCACCTTTATAAATTCACAGCAGAGCACAGGAAAAGCCAAGCCTCCAGAATTATTCACTGCAATAAGTATTTGTCATATTAATGACAGAAACACCGCAGAGCCTGTCCACCTTCTAACATTACCTTTTCATGGCACTACATTTTCCAAAATGCTGAGAAGTTCATTATGGCAATAGGTGCCTTGAGGCAGGCAGAAGGAAGGGATACAACCAGCCCCACTGTTACTGGGCAGGTGACTCAGCATCTCCTGAAAAACTGGGCCTATTAAGTAGTTACGATCTCCAGAAGACAGATACCCACAATCTCAGGTTATGCTGCAGAGTTTACTGCTGACAGTCTTAATCAACTAAAACCTCAGTGATGCACATTGCAAAGACAGAGCACCGAGCTGGAGATGTTCCTCTGTGGTTTCTCTGTGAGGTTTCAGCGACACACTGCATCCGGCTCTGTTGTGACTTGACCGCTGTGACAAAGCACGTAGCAAACAGTGCATGCAGGACAGTGCTGAAACACAGATCAGAGATTTCTCCAGAGCCCAGATAAAAATATCTTAGTGCACCCCTTCATTGTGAGGATGTCTAAATTCTTACAGAAAATATTTGCATCCCACAGCACAGCAGCCTACAGGCTGGAAAAGCAGTTTACCCCTTGAGAGCAGAACTGCATTTACACAGGCAGGAAGATCAGCTTATTCCAATTCCTAAGTAGCAATATTTCCACATCTATGTCCAGTAAGACTTTGGCAGTAATTCAACTCGTGACTATCCAAGGTAATGTAAGTGGACGTGTCTTCTATGGGTAGGGTGGGAGATAAAGACTGCATTGAAATGGATGGTGAGCACCCCAGGAACGTGGCATAAAAGAAGAGAAAATGAATCCAAGTGTGAAACATCAGTATCTCTCTGTAGTTATATTTATAGACTAGAAAATTAATGTTATGGTGATACCGTATTATGAGGTTTTATGCCTTTATGCAAATCTTAAACTATTCTGGGACTCCAAAAATCTTGGACAGAGCAGACATAACCTGATCTGAAAGTCACAGAGCACTGGGGAAAGCTCCTACAGATTTCAGTAAAGTTGAGATTATTTATATTTCCCTCAGTTTCTCACTTTACTTCAAAAGCAAAACAAAAAAAGGCCAGCACATCTAAAATTCATAAGTATCTCAGAATCAGCACAGGAACAGAACCATCAACTTTTTCATTTCTTTTGGTTTTAGATATGACATATGATTGAGCAGAGAAGATATGAAGGAATGGAATAATTCTGTAATAATAATTTTGGAGTAATTTTCATTTCAAACTGACAGCTGATGTGAACAAGCTTAAGCAGCTGTAAGCACATAAGAAAGCAAATTAAGTAGGAAAACCCCACTGCCCCAGAAAATATATCCAACTGTCACAGGATACAAATAAAAACTTAATACAAGCTCATCCTTTCTGGGTGCAGGTTGAAGATTTACTAAAAATGAATCAGTCAAAAACACATAGCAAAACAAAATACCGCCCCATGTTTTTAGCAGTGTCAGAGGCTTCTTAATTTATGGGAGTTACGGCCAAATTTGCACTTTATGTTTTTCTAAATCTACCACCACCAAACTACTTTCTAAATCCACAAAACATTTACATTAATCTCAAAACCACTCCAGGTAGAACTCTCCTAACATAACAGAAACAAAAATCAGAACAAGGTGATGAGTCCTGACTTCAGGACAGCAGTTCTGGTAAGTCACGCACAGCTCATTTCTTACTACTCAAAGCTGAAGTTGTTTTCTGGCAAAAAACAACTAGGACACCAACAAATGACTGCGTTACCCTTCAGCAAAGGGACAGATCCTGCCTGACACCAAGTACCTCAAACCACTGTTCTCCCCTGCGACTACTGTGCAAATAAAGAGGCAAAATATTTACCCCTTCCCATGGCTGGCTTCAGCTACTTCCTCTTTAAAGAAATTCTGAGAAGTCTACTTTGAAAATAAACCTTTAGAAAACCTAGATGATTTTTTTTATTATTTTTATTGCAAGAAGTCTGCAAAGGCATCACTGGGTTCTACCACATTATCCCATAAATATGTCAGCTTTTTAGTGATTGCAGCTCTAAAGAGAAGGAACAAACAATAGAGAGCTTCCTTATATGTACACCAGCTCTGTGCTGGTGGCAGAGACCATTTCCCCAAATGGTCAAAAAATTGAAGCAGCTCCACTGTGGTTTTTGAAGGAGAACTGCTTTTAAGCAGACATCCCACTGTGATCTAAACGAAACTAAAGCTTACAGCGATACCTACAAGGCTTCCCGGTATTGCCGAAAGCACGTTGCACCATTTACTTAGTTTATAAGGATATTTTCACAGTACATCTTTCTGCAACACAGTAAGGTTCCTACCCTGACTTTACTAAACTGAACCAACAAAACCTTTGTGCCAAACTGCACTTTGTGTTGACACTTAAATTATCTCTGTGCAAATGTCAGCTGCTGATAATTTAGAGTCTCAGTGCAAACACAGGAAGGGAGCTCAG
The DNA here is from genome assembly GCF_965140245.1 of Athene noctua. Lineage (NCBI taxonomy): Eukaryota > Metazoa > Chordata > Aves > Strigiformes > Strigidae > Athene > Athene noctua. The sequence goes on along the minus strand of NC_134056.1, from coordinate 6,177,120 downwards.
GGGCCCTAATCCACTCCCCCTTTGATTCCTGCATAAAGTCTGTGACCATTGCAGAAACCGAACACAGCCTTTTGCTCCATGTTCATACCACCAGAAAGAGGAGATGGGAGGAATCAAAGCTAAACACCCTGGTCGCCCCCAGATCAATGACCAGACTGCCCAGCTGTAAAGATGCAAAGTGGCACATAAGGCACATGCCTTCTGCATATCAAACCTGAGCTGGTCCTACAAAAGGGAGTTTGGACCCAGCTGCAAAATACCCACACTGCACCCCAGCCCTGCCTCTAAGCACACACCTGAGGCCCTTCGTGAAACAGTCCTGGAGAAATAAGACTGAAAGTCACTCTTAATCTTCTTCTCTGACAGTATTCTGGTTACTTAATCCTAGCAAACTCTAATATGAAGAGTTATCCCTTAGGCAAGGCCACGCTAAGCACTAGTAGCTGGTAGCTCCGTGACAGAACTTCCTGCTGCAGCTGTCGAAGGCCAGGATGATTCAAAGACAGAGAGATGTGAGCGTTTCAGAGCCTCAAACAGTTTAGCATTGGGTGCATTAGCGAATTGCAGCTCTACATTCCTTCAATTGCATGTGTCATTGTGATCACTGCAGAATTTTAATCCCATTACTCTATAATGCATGATGCAAAAAATAGCTCTAGTGGCTGCTCATATTTGTAGGTACAAGCTAAAGTAGCCAAGGTGTCAATCTCAAGCCAAAGAAATGAGGGCAACCGACCCCATTGCTTGAAGAGCACCTTGTTCCTCCAAAGTGAACAGCATTGGCTCTGAACACAGCCAAATTGTCTGCTTTCCTGGCCAGACAGATTTTTGGGAGCTTTTGGGAGTAAAGTGCAGCAGCCAATCCATAAAGAGCAAGAGAAAAAAATCAAGAACTGCTGTAATAGGAGAAGGAGGTAAAAGTCCTCATATTGCTTCATTTGAAGCTGAGCAGTTCCTGCATCTCCCCGGAGCGAGTCAGCAAGAGCTGCCCTCACCAGCAGCACTTGGTTAAACAATATCCTATTTTGCACTCGGGAGTTATGTAAGAGCGGTCCCAGTCACACGGGCAGAGGGAAGCAAAGAAAGGGCATTATTCACAGCCCTACATGGATGAACCCAGTTTAACACATGCACTTGGAAAACACTGTGCTCTCTGTTCAGTAATATTATTTCACATTCCACTCGTTTTGATAACCTTTTCCTTCTCCATCTACCCCACTGACTGACTGGAAAGTTGACTAGTGCCTTCTCCAGACATTAGCCAACGCACATAACTGCAACAGATTTTTTTTTTTTTCTTTCAAGATACTACTGAGCCTCATTTTGCAATAAATAATTTATAAATCCATCCAATAAAAAGTTAGAGAAATTTAGAAGGGAAGCCCTTTTGATTCACTGTTCAGGGAAGGAACACCAGGGTGAGGACTGCTTCCCAGAGTTTACCTAACACTGTCAGGTTGATATATCACCACTATGCAGCCTTTCACTCTAACCAGAAAAGGTCAGATGTAGAAGTAAGGTGTTTCAGCCCTCTATTTCAAATAGTAAGTCATGTCTCTATGCCTTTGACATGGCCTCAGCTTTGGAAAAAAAAAAAAAAAAAATATCTAGGGCAAGTGCTAATTTTATCTATAAAAAATGTATTCTAAAATCATTTTATACATTTAAAGCAGAGATGATCCTCCTCTGTCAAAAAAACCCCTCATGTGGTGCTACACTGTTAACAATCCTGTACATGCATTCATCTGTAAAGTGCCCTGACAAATCCAGAAGGCAACAAAGGATCAGATCTGCACGGTGAATTTACAACTAATAGCCAAGCATATTACAAGACCAAAGAGGTAGTTTTCTCCTTTGATATGCAATAGCACTTTAGGGAAGTTTTCTGAGCTTCTTTTTCCATTTACTGTCCTCATTTCCAATAGTATCCCTGATGCCATCTGCTATTCAACCTCCATGATTCTCAGCATACTAGAAATATCTTAAGATCCCACAGATGTAAAGAAAAATTTGTATTTGAGAGCTTCCCAGGATTGAATTAACTGAGAATAGAAAGACAGCAGACCTCTTGAAGAGAAAAATCTACATTTTACAGGGATCATCTTGGACTAGAAAAGATTCCTTACCTATAATTCAGTTTCCTGTCCCTGCAACAAAATATTTGGTATGTTTGAAGTTCAGGGAAGACAAAATTGGCCTTATATACTCTAACATGGTGGTTCTGACCTACATTACCATATCTTCTGAGCAGATTTTTAACACCAAAAAGAGAAGCGATTTAAACATGCTTTCTCCTTCTCCATTGCTTTAAGTTACAGGTACACCACTGGACTTAGACATTTAAACTTTAAGCATCCTTCTGCATGTCCAATTTTGAATCAAACTAAAGAGAAAAGATATTTCAAGATGGATATGCTGAAACAGAAATGCATGTTTAAAATCAAGCATCAGATCAAAAGCTTCACTGAATGGGGATCAATGTATAAAAACCACAAGTGTCTCTGCAACCAGACAGCAACTGAGAATTAAAAATAAAAGCTATGTGCCATCTGTGACAAGCATGATTCCAGGATTCTGCATAACATGAAAAGCTGTCCTGCTGTAAACCCAGGACCACAAACAACAACCCTGGTAATACTTCATTGCAACCGATGACATTGGGACATCTTCAAAGTCTTGCTCAAAAGGCAGGAAGCTCAGTTCTACCTGGATCACCAAGCGACCACTGTGTGGTAACTACAAGCACCCCTCAGGGAGCCCTCACAAGCTTGACTGTCACAGAATCTGGGGTGTTAACACTGATTTTGCATAAACTCCTTTAGAGCCATGACAGCTATGTTAAACTCAGATATCATCTTACTGAAGAAAACCGACAGTATTTGTTTAGAATTTTTATGCAAATTTAAGTCTCTGCAGAGATGTCTCTATTTTTAATTAACCTACAGACTGTCTTAAGTGAGGCATTAAGCCTCAGAAGGTTTATCCTAACCAGCGGGATTGAAGAACTAAACCTATCACACCCATGTTTACAAACAATCTCTCCATCCTCTGGCTCACCTTTTCAACATCTGCTTTTGTAACATTGATGTCAGCATCCATTTTCTCAAAATACTGCTGTGCTCGATCAGCTTCTTTGCAATCACGTTCAAACCGCCTTTTACTCTGATAAGAAAAAACAGAAGTCTTCATTATGGGAAAGCAGCATGATATAAAAATCTACCTAAAATTAATACCTGCCTCTAAACTGATCTGCTGTAACAACAGTCAGATTTTAGGACTCACTTGTTTAATATGGAAATGCCTTCTAATGTAAAGAACTTTAAGTTACCCAAAACACATTTTTTTGTTCTATTCTTCAGACTGCTTGCTTCTACCAATATCACTAGTATTTCAATGTTTTTTCTCTGTTAGGATCTTTTCTGCTCTCGTAGACCAAATCACTCCCTTCTAACACTTAAACCTTTCATCTTTATAATGCACAAGGGAGTTTGCAAGTAGGACTTTTGGTTACTGATGTCCTCTTTATCCTCTCCTGTACTTACAGTCTCGCTTTTCATTCACCACATGAATGACAACTCCAATTTATTTACTTTTGAGAAACAACACCTTACTCAAGAGATGGTCCCATTCAATTTATTCATGCAGTATGAAGCTATTCAGTTTACAGTGGAATATCTGGACCCTTAGGGACTCTATTTCCAGCAACGCTTAGCACACTTTTCAAGTCGTATCATATGAAATGCTACTCATGATAGACACAGATCCCACAGAAAGCCAAGTGTACTATTAAAAACAGACTTTTTCATGTCTACCAGTGTAAGATATCTAAGACAGCAGAGTTAAAAATCCAGTTTCTACAGCTTTTACCCATACATCCTCATTTTTCCAAATATAATGTTTGGAACCATCTCTATGAAAACACTATAAAAATTACTTAAATGTCACATCTGAGACAGTTTCCACTTACTGCTTCAAGTTGTTTCCAGCAAGTTTCAATATGTTGTTGTGCCTTTCTGCCATCATGGAAATGCTGTTTAGAAAAAGAAAAGAGAAAAAGACAACATTTTGAACAACAAAAGAACCAGCAGCCAATTATGCTCAAGGAGTTCCAGGAAAAAAAACCCAGAAATCATTCTGACAGCTGTGTTCTGCAACACTGGTAAATTGAGCAGGTGTATGATGACTATCTAATGTCTCAGCAGGCTGCAGATGTATATTTGCATCAATTATGGTGGTTAGTTAGACTAAGGCTAATTAATCCTTTTAGCAATTCTACCTTGTATTGTTCACTGTATCTCATAATTATTGGTTTCCCATACCACGAGATCTGAAGCACTTTTATTTGAAGAGTATTTCTTTGGTTACTGACTGAACACTAGCTCTAAATTAAAATTTCTCTCTACATGGAATTTACCAAGATGCCCTTGATTGACACATTCTAACAACTGATGTTTGTCCTGATTTTCATTCAGACTCAACATAAAACCCTCTTCTTCCTAGTTACTGCCTGTGTGTGCAAGGCCAGCTGTTCATCTCCCTTGAGAGGTATTCAATTCTTTGGGTCCCTCCAGGAACCCTCCTCTCCCACACACTAGGGGTGTGCGTGCATGTGTGCACACACTAAGGTGTTACATACGTTTTAAATATGAGATGTCAGCTACATACTAAATAAGGCACGTCTCCTAACGTGACTTTTGGAGCAAGGCTCTTAACTGCAGTTGGTTTAAATAACTGTTCTTAGCCTTTAGACAATGCTCTTACAATAGAGATTCTAGTATGCTTTAGATATTACCCCTCTATCTTCCATAGGCCTCACTGTTCCTCAGGAAAAGCAGTTTGAGATCACTGTGTAAGTCAGTGACCCAGCTCTAAAGAGGAATATTAACACAGCCCCCAACTGACCACTAGAACATGTTACTCCCCTTACAAACCACCTTGTAAAGTAAATAACACAGCAAACTACAAATGCAAAGAGAGATGCCTTTCTGCTCTATTATTTACTGGCAATTGGGACGTTTTACACAAATACAGGTATAGTTTCATGTAGTAAACTTGAAAAATAAAGGTCTGATATTGCCAGATAATCTCACTGCAACTCACTAGAATTCATGCTTTCTCAGGCCTGCGCATAATCAGACATTAGATACATCTTAAGCAACATGATACCAACAATCTGTTAGGGTGGAAAAGCTCCAACTTCAGAACAGTAGCTTGCCACAAAGTGTCAAAGTTAGAAAAATGTGCCTGCAAGCACTTTATAATTGGCAGCTACTTGGTTTCCTGGATCTTCCACTAAAGCAACTGGTATTTTCCTCTGTCAGAGTGGCAGGTTTCTGGAGCAAACATGCCAGTGACATTTCCTAGCTGCCTTTCTGGCTCCGCCAGACACACCAGTAAAGACCCCCCAAAACAGCAATTCTCCACCACACACGTCCAGAAGACCTACTGCTGTAAAAATCATCGGGGCACTCTATAGCTTTAGCTTTCTGTATAGTGTTTATCTCTGCACAAAAATTCTCAAAGCAGAGAAGAGAGGGGCAGTGTCAGTAATGCTTTTAATGCTGAGCATGTGCCGTGCTCAGCTCTGGCTCTGCTCCTGCCGACCGAGGAGGGGAGGGTGCAGCAGCAGGGCCATGGAAGGGAGCACAGCTGACAGCCTGGCACTGCTGCCTTTTGCCATCAACCCTGATGGTACTTGGGCAGTTCGGAACCCTCCCTACCGTGCTAGCCTTCTCCAAAAACTCAGTCACCACACTATGACATTAAAAAAACACCCCAGACATAACTGTAAAACTGCTGGGGCGGTAGGGAAAGGCTCCAAGGCGATTTCGGTTCCTTCTGTAGATCTTCATATCCCTTTCAACTCTGCATGTGACAGATACTGCATCTTCCTTGCCAGGGGGCTTTGAAACACTCCTCATTTCAAGCTTGCTTTTCTAATCAGAGTTTAGGAAAACAGTTCCAAGAAGCATCAAAAACAGTCCCAAGGAACAACTGTAATTTAACACTACATTTTTCAACATTTTGCTAATGAGCATGGAACTCATGAAAAAATCTTTTTAACAGTGAAGCTGCAAGTAAAATTTCTTGGCTGTCTCCATACCACATTCCCTGCCTCCAGCAGCCTTTGCCTGTGTGCTCCCCCCTTCACTGGCTCCGACTTTGCTGGAGTGTAAGAAGGGACTTGATTTGGGAACAGCTGGCCAGCATGAAACCCAATACTGTCAATGACCCATAAACCTTAGGAAAACAACATGCCAGGTTAATTTAACAGAACACGATTGTCTATAGGGGCTGAAGGATGAACTGGGAAGCAAAAGCTTATCAGATATCAGGGCTACTCTGAGCTTGTGTCTATAAACCCCTTTGCATTAATCAATAATGGAATTTTAATTTTGCACAAGCCATCCCTGTTATTTCAAAATTTGCCTTCTCTGGAAAATAAACTCTACAAGCTGCTGGAAATAGAGAAGCAGTAAGCCTGAGCAGCACGACTGCATCTTGTTCAGATTTAGCGGCATTTTGTGCAGTGGTTGGTTTTTTGTTTGGGTTTTTTGTTTTTTTTCTGAGAAGCTCTTTTATAGAAATGGAGTGCTGAGATGTAAAATGGGCATTACTGAGGATTATCAAACAGTGAAACCAAGGAACCAATGCTGAGCGACAGTCTGCATCACATTTTTTGATACTTCAGTGCAATGTTGCCTCTTTTAATTCAACCATTTTCTAAATACATTTATAACCCCCAATTCTTCTGGTATTATCCCATCTATATCCTTTGTTATTGGAGATAAAGCTACACGTGATAACAGATGTAATATGCATTGAGAGCCTTCTGCTTTTGCAAATACTTTGCTCTCAGAGGATGATTTCTGCCTTTGAAAAATTCCTTTTTACATAAAGCAATTAAGTGGGACCTTCCAACTATCTGTATTTCTTCACTGCCTCCATTTTATGGGTAAGAAAATCAAGACAGTATGCTTAAGTGATCTGCTCAAAGTCATATAGGAAGCCTCCAGTTTCCTCAAACCCTGTACTATCTTCAGCTTCTGCAAACTCATTTCCTTTACTTTAGTCTTCTTTAACAGCAAGTGTCTTCTAGCTTTAAAAAAAAAAAAAAAAATAGGCAAAAAATAAGTTTAAGATCAACTCTTCCTTGATAAGGTTTCAAGATACAAGTTCTAATTTAAAGAAAATATTTTTTTAATCAAATGAAATAATTTGTTGTCCTACACCTGATGATTCAGCAAAAGGGAACATGACAAATTATTTAGCAAATCATATGGAAAACTACCATTCTTAGTCACACACATTTCAGCAGCACACAGTGATAAATTTGGAGTGGTTGATGCAATATAGAATGTTTGGGGTTTTTTTTCCCCAAAACGAAATACCCAGACTAATGCATCCCATTCAGGCTTTCTCTTTAAAAAACCCTCAAGATTACAAGCAAGATACTAAATTAATGAATCACACTTCAAAGCGTGCCACTAAGACATTTGCAGCAGCGGTGCTGCTTGTTCACATGCCATTATTTCCTCTAGACTTGTCGGCCATATCCACAGCATTCAAAGCATACATTAAAAACACGGTACAGTGAAAGTTTTTATTTTATTAGCATTCGTTATTCAACCTCCTTAAATCACCTTTTAATCTACACTTTGCAGTCTTAAGCTAGCAATCATCATGCCAACTTCAATGTTTCCTGAAAAATATTTTATCCAAACATTAGACCTACTAAATAGCTTAAAACATAGCAGCATTACCCAAACTCGAACCACACTGGCTATGTCACCACAACTGTCCTTTTTTTCCTGTGTGTTAAAGCACAATGCAGTTCAGATGTTACAGGGAGCTCTGAACAATTCATAACTGGCCATGTTTTGACGGGACATCTCCATCCATTCTTGCTAACAGGGTAAGACCCAATGATCTAGGTTTTAGGTGATCTCATGAGGGTTGTTAAGACTTGAGATATTTTCAGCACAGTATTAAATTGCTTATATGAAGACTGGATTAGATCAACTTTTTAAAAAGCATTAATTATGTTCTAAAAACTCCCAGCTCAAGGAATACTCAGCTACAGTAAAGGAATAAGAGTTTTAGGAAGAGCAGGAAATCCACATAAAGACACACTGTTTGCAGGAGTTTTTTCCTTTTGAAATCAAGTCATACCAATCGGTGTGCTCTCCTCATTGCCATGCTGACTGTGCTTGTAACAGCTGGGGAGAAATCCTGGCTGCTGCACAATCAAAGACAAAACTCTCATTGACTTTTGTTCGGCTCAGATTTCTCCCATGTTGATCAGAACACTGGAGGCAGCAAGCAAGCTACCTACAATACAGCGCCTGTTACTGCCAACACTAGTACAATAAGTAGCAGTGGGATATTTTTGCAAAACTTTCTTGGTATGCAAGAGAGTTTACATAGCCACACAGCTCACAGAGCAGACAAAAGCTTGTTGGAAGATGCTTCTATCTTCTTTCTGACCTTTTGAGAGGAGTAGAAGCAAGATGTAGTTAAAAGCATCTTACAAAGGACAACACAGTCCAATAATTTTGCTGAGGAATTCCTGGGTAGTTTTAAATGAAAGAATTGCCTGAAACATGTAGGCTACAAGTATTACAACAGGACTGCTTATGCTGTATAGAAAGCTGACCACTAAAACATTTTAATAAAGACTGTAACAAGACAGTCTTGTTTTACTTAAGGAAGTAGTCAGTAATTGATTGCATGGTTAAGATTTGCACATGTACAGTCTGTTTATATTGAAAATAGAAAAATAACCTTAATTTATATGCACAGCATATGGTTCCTCTGACAATATCCTATTTACAAATTTTTTAAAAAAAGAGAGATATATGACAAGGCTGCTTCATTTTCTTTTCTGTTTTCAAACTAGATAATGTAACATGCTGAGAAAACAGTTACCTTTGACTTCTGTAACTGGCATTCTCGGCTCATATTGATAGTCAATATAAACACAGTCCCAGTAATGTAGTACTTCCTCCTCCAATTCAAACTCTTATCTCCATTTTTGTTACAAGTGATTCCTAAAATAATGGCAAGTGATTAAAGTATACCAAAGACGGAAATTAGGGAACATTATTTTTTCCTCACTTTTCTCAGCTCAATTTGCAAAGAGCCTTGTCAAATGTTTCTCTTTTCCTGGCTGCAAAGACAGGAAACAGTCTCAGAAGAAATCTTTGTTTCCAAGAATAGCAACATGCTCTTGAGATCTTATCGCTCTCATCTGTAATAAGAGTAGCGTAAGGCAGTCCTGTGAACGTTGACATGAAACACGGGACTAACTCCACATGCATTCATCAGTGCTGCTTCTTAATATTGTGGATTAACCCTGTTCTCCTTTGCAACTACCCATGTGAACGTTATTCTTAACATGTACCTAGCAACAAGGTCAAAACTGGAACAGGTTATACAAATTATCTGTTCAAGGTTGATGTTAATTCAGTTTGAACTGTCTTCTCCTGAAGTGGTGCATTCCAAAGGGGTTCCAGTTACAGATGACTAAGACCAAAGTTTCTCAGGCTTCAGACAAAGACCAGATCAGCTGCACAGGATAACCAGAACTAGCTGCTCATGCCTACTGGGAGATGTGATAACAGAATGATGGTGATCAGCATAAACCTAAAAGACCCTGTGGCAGTAATATTCATGGTAACTTGCTGTTTCCTGTTACATATGACAGATTAAGTCCTCATACTGGGAATCGTAACTTGAACAGAGTAACTTCTCAGGCACAGAGACAACCATGCATTGTGCTCCTCTCCCAGCCGAGCAGCACTGCACTCCCACAGCTTAGCAGGGCAACTCCATGGAAGCAAAGCCACAGGGATCCTCAACAGCACTCTGCCACACTGGCCAATTCTTCGAGCAGTCTTGCTGAACCATCTGGCTTCATGGCAGCAGACCAGAAAGCCCTGGATTCAGTCAGCACATAGACAGGTATGACAGGCTGTTTGGAGATCATGTACCCCACTCTCAAATCCATCCTTGGGGGCTAATCATGTCCTTAAAAGCTCAGCTGTGCCAAAGTGCTCTATGAGAGCAAACCAATGGGCTTTTGGGTCCAAGGTCCAACATTACTTCTGAAAACTAAGGTATGAAAAAAAATAAATTCTCAATGAGAATAGAGGAATGCTTCCACATCTTCTAGTTCTCAGTCTTGTCACAATGCTTCTCTTTCACTGATCCACAACCAAGAGATGCCATGTCAACTGAAAATCTTCTCCCTCCATAGAAATAGTCTGTGACAGCCCCATACAACTCTTGCAGTGTAAGAAAACTAGAAAATGTACAAGTGAATCCCTCAACAGGCAAAGAAATACTACTGCTATCTTTAAACAGCTGCAACCTTCTAGCTGTTTCTATATAGCCTTCATGTATGCTTATACCCACACAGGTATTAATACCTTCATCAGATTTATAAAACATTGAATGTTAACTAAAACGCGAGCTAAACACGCTCACACGTATCACGTACCTTGGATAAACACCATTGGCACACAGTTAAATTATGCTCCACTAGTATGGATTTATCGTTGTTCTTTCGTTTTAGGCTGATCTCTGTGGCGGTCTGGATACAGCACAAAGGGCTCAAATACACACATGGCCAACGCTCAACCTCCCTCGCCCTCAGGCGTTTCAGAGTCATGCACTGAGCAGGAAATGTTACTGTCGATAGAAAACATCTCTCCTCTTGTCCCTCCAACTGGCTGTTGCTCTGCAGTGCAATGTTCAGGCTAATTCACAGAAAATTTAACTACAGTGGTTTGTAACCATATTTTGTTTCCCAATCAGAATCCTTCCTGTAGTAAACAGAGACCGATTTATTTATTTGAACTATTATTTCATAGTTCAATGTACCCATTCAAAACTGGGAAGAGCCGGATTTTATGTCCACTGATCTCAACTTTAACCCTGCTGAAATCAAAGTTCACATTATACCTTTCAGCTGGATGGGATATTATTATTAGTTTCCCACACAAAAAATGTTTTTGGAAACTCATCATAAGCACTCGTTTTTTTCCATCCCAGAACAGTCCTTCACAGCACGATTAAATGATACATACAAATATTTAACAGCTTCATTACATTTGTGCCATAGTTTGGGGAAAACACACACTCACTGAGAATATACAGAATATATTATGATCTTTCCTAAATAATTTTCTGTGTTCTTTCAGTTCTTATAGCTACTACTTAACACTCTACTGGTACAATTTAACTTAATGAAATACAGCTGCAACATCTTGTAACAAAGAGAGAATCTGTAGAGGTGGATTGCTGTGCAGTGTATTATTGAGTACAACAAAATCTCCCATAAATGCCTAGGTTTATTTCTGTTCATAAATATCTCCTACAAAGCTTCTACATTGCAACATAACTATTTGTTAATGCTGAATTTTTATACCCTTAGGTTAAAACTAAATACTTCTAACTCATTCACAGGACAGTAAGTGGGAATTGGGTTGGTCACAGAACAGGAGCTGGGGAAAGCTCAGTTTGAATCTGATTAACCTGAAGTTTGGCAAATCACTTCCTTTCACCATCTCTCTTTTCCTCTTCCTACTACCTGTTTTGCCATTAGTTTGTCATTTCTGGAAGGCAGCAGTGTCTCTCTGTACCTCTGCAGTACAAAGCACAGCTGTGCTCCCAACACACTGAGACCTTGAGGCACATCCAAAATGCAACACGGAAAAATCCATTGTGCACTTGACAGGGTCGTATTCTGCCATCCTGCCTCACGCTTGCACAGTGCATTACGCCGTGAGAAATTCTGTGGAAAACCACAGGACTATTTGCAGAACAGAGCACTATTCAGAATGAACGAATGTGGCAGAATTCCTCCAATTATTTACTTTTCATCAACACCTGAGAGTCTACAAGAAACAAAGTCCTCTGACATGTACACCCCCCGTATGAATACACACAGGGAGGGTGCACATGCTCCACCATAAAGAACCAGACCTTTTTTGCCCTCATGGTACCCATAAGGATGCATTCATTCCCCATTCCCCTTCTATCCTGACACAAAATGGAACGTATTGACATCAGGTAAATTCTCTCCCAACCACAGAATCCCAGCACTGCACCAGTTCAGCCTGCAGCAGAGCTCTTGGCTTGTACTTGACTTTCATGCTTGATTGTACGGAGACAGCCTACCCCCAAGGGGAGGTGGAGGTAGAGGTGAAAGCAGCGGCAGTAATATGAGGGATAGTTCATGACTCCCAAATACATTTTTAGCAAAGCTGACATGAGCAACAGCTACGCAGAGCAGCTGCTGCCAGAGGAGACTGTCAGTCAGACCTAGTTTGGGACCACAGATCTAAGTCAGAATTGTCCCAGGAATTAATTCCTGAATTTCTATCCAGACAAACTCAGCATTGAGGGTTTTCCTCAGCCAGAGCTGAAAGAATACCTAAAGCACGCTATCTCCTGTGAAGCATTAAGAAATAAAGGAAGTTCTCAATGCTTGGGCCGTACTAGCTCCACGTTTGTTTAGAACAAAGCATACTGAGCAAACTGGCAGGTGCAGCAATGTGGAGAAACAAATTCCTTCACCTAAGCAATCAAAATGCTGGTGATCTTTCTCTCATATGGAGAATACCTGGTCTGCTTAGGAGCTACTATCACAACCAGCAACAGGCACAATGGGTGGAAGCAGAACAACTCTGAAGTACACTTCCAACCTGGAAATGTATTACCTGACAGTGCTCATGAGTCAAGTCCAAACACCCCTCTTTACATTACTGGAATCATCTCCTTTTGTCACAGACAAGCAAGATTAAGACTCAATTTTGCAATACTGCTCTACCCCAGCTTGGTACCTTCCATCGCCACCCCGAAGTAAGGTTTTGGTGAAACTGGGGTGGCATGAAGAATGACCACAGAAAGAAGATCTTTCCCTGAACTGCTCTGAGAGGCAATCCCCAACTCATTTGTGTGTTGTGGTGATGGAGATCTTTATACAGTGAAGAGGAATTCAGTTGCATGTATCTGGCCTCAATGACCTCACAAGGAAGGTGGATGGGGCATGACTTCCACATGTAGCACAGAACTGAAATTTCAGCTTTGAAGCAGCTAGCAAGATCCTGGCTGAAGATGAGAATTACTCATGCAAGATGATGGACACACTAAAATCAAGAGACTCCAAGAAGAAGTTGAAGTGAGGAACTGTCCCATAAAGAGTTTCACTTCACTAGACAGCTGGGAAGAACTGAAACAGCACAAGGAGTTCTCACCTCTCTCTCAACACACACACACCGTGTGAAAAGTAGGCGGGGTGTTGGCTTGACTTCCATGACTTGGGGAAAACTTGGTAGACTTGGTAGTATTAGGTTAACGTCTGTACTCAATCTTAAGGGGTTTTCCAACCTAAAGACTTCTATGAAGTTGTAGCATAACAGCTGGTGACATATCAAGCAGCGAGCATGAGATCTCTGCCAGCAATTCTGGAAATACCAAGCCATTCATCAATTTGTATCATAAAAGGTTTTGCCAAAGCATAAGCCCTCTGTGATATTTACACACAACCACCTTCCCCTCCTGCAGATCCCAGCATGATTGATGCATTTATGTTTTACAGTAGGAACAGAGAAAGGCTATGTATGAAAAATGCCTGAAGGCGGAAGCAGTCTCCTTTTCAACACCATTTGCTCGTAAATGAGAAATCTGCAGGAATCAGACAAGGATTCATAATTCATGTAGCTTATATTCATGTTACAAGAACAAAACAACCAACCATGACTGACAACTGTTTTCTGTTAAAGGCTAAGAATTATCAGCAACAGCAGGTAAATACACTGGTTTTTTTTTTTTTCTGTTCCCATGCTATTATCACTTGACCAATATTAAAATAATTTTCTTGTCATTCACCTATTACTTATGAGCCATACTTACTACAGTAGTCTACAAACAAAACAAAAAACCCAATAGTTACTGCTGACATTCTTTACAAAATAGATAGCAAGTCCTATTTCATAATAATTAAAATGTCTAACAGATATTCCAGTCACCTTTTATGCCCATATAATTGAAAAACTAGATAAAAACATTAGCATTAGACATGACAGAAAAATGCCATACTAGAATTTTTTTTTCCTTTAATTATTGTATAGAGTTCATGCTGAATAAAAGGTCGTAGAAGTGGGTGAGTGGCTGTTCTCATCACAGCTGTATGCAAAACATCCTTCCATGCTGCTGCCAAAATGTTATATCCCTGAAAGATTACTCACCATTCTGCAAATTAAAGGTATGTCTATATATATTCTATTCCTCTGTTGACAGAGAATTACCATCCTAATACTATACTTAGAAAAAGAATTACCATCCTAATACTATACTTAGAAAAATATCATAATTTCCAGGACTTTGGTCCTGTATATAACTTAAACACATGCTTAACGTTTAGTGGGACTATTTGTAAGTGTGTACATTTTGCTAGACTGGGCAAGAGTATTTCTGCATTTTCCATAATGGACCAACAGTTTACAAATGAAATATAGTGATACCCTCTTGGCTTGTTGCACTTTGCTTAGTCATTTTATATCTCTGTTATGGGTATTTGTAACAATAATGCTTAGAATCATTATTTTACGTCCATTCATCCCAGGCATACAAGGGTGTCAAGGAAAGGAGAAAAAACAACAAAAAAATCACATCTCAACTATATGCCTTTCAGAGCTGGTGACATGCAAATTAATCAGCCTCAAACATTGACTGTGGCAGCCACATAGGTTCCTAAAATACTAGTTAAAACAGGGTACTCACATAAAGCTCCTAACTCTACCAGTCTTGAAGGATAACAGATTGAAAACCAGATTCCCTGACACCATCACAAAACAAGTAAGACCCCATATTTCTCATTGTAATACATTTTTAGAAAATTCTCTTGACCAGATCTGGCTGAGAAGCAGGAAAGTGTGAACCCAGATTGTAGTAATTCCTTTCAATCAGGCTCAGTAATACAGTTTCTCTGTTTATGTCAGGCTTTACACAGTGCTGCTGGACTCCTCTAAGCAAGCTTTTGGCTAACAGAGCCTTAAGCACAGATGGGTCTCTGACCTTATTTAGCAGGGATTCTCCTGAAGGCATTGCTGTCTGATTTTATAACATTTGATGCAAATGGTTCAGTGACTTGGCCAGGGCATGTAACCCACTTTTTTAATGCTTGGTTCATTAGCAAAGCTCATGGTTATTAAGTACAAATAAATTCTACTTAACTCCCCTACCACTAAGTATGTGTCTGTAAGTTATCTGTCTTAAATAGCAATTAATTGTAAATTAAAAAAATAAAAAAAAATCATTTACCGATTTCCTCTCTTGTTTCAGCTCCTGTACATAGCGTGTTAACTCTCCAGTGATAAGAGAGGTCATGTTCTCTGAAATGACCTCATGCTGTCCGGCATAGTCATTCATTTCATTTAAAGTGGCTAGGAAGGCTCTAGTTGATGTGTACCTGCAGAGGACAAAAATGCATTTTGCTTTTAGTCTCTTTCTTTTCAGAAAGACACACTGCAAAGGGAGGGTCTATTTTTCTTAAGCATTTAGTATTGCTACATGAGACTGAATATAGATTAGCACAAATTCACGTGAAGGAATTTCTCAAAGGGAAGTTATCCCATGCATTGACAGTTGTCTGATAAATTTATCTCGATTTAGACAGTTTGACATTGGCTCTTAAAATATCGCAGCTTTAGAGTGCCAGGCTTTTTTATCAGCACAGCTCTGGGACTTCACTATTCTAATCTCTGTTCACCAAGCTTTTTCAGTTATACTCTTTCAAATCCTACAATTTAGTAGCACAGAGTCATTAGTACACTCTGCCTGGCAAAATCCTGCCTAAGCAACCAACTTTCTGGCTAGCAGAAAATAAAAGAAAACTTTTCATAGTATAAATTGGATTTAAATCAACTATACTTTATAAAATTTTCAAAAAGGTAGTGAGTTTACAAACCACGCATTGCACATTCCATTGCAAGGTTTATTTTTCGTATCAAGTAATCTCCTATGCAATGTTCCATGTATTATTGAAAGGTAGAAAGGAACATCTTTGCATACAATTTCAGAACAGCAGATTATCTCACTGGCATATGCAGCACAGAGCCAACAGAGCTGCATTTAAATAGCCCAGCTGGCTGTGCTGGTCAGCTGGAAAACAGCAGCTTTGAAGCACTGCACTTGTACATGCTAGAAAAACTATTAATAGTAAATAGTAGCAGTCTGAACTGGTAACATCACCTAAAGATGAAAAAGCAAAGCAAAAAGGAGAGATTTAGAGGAAATAGAGGGGTGTGGTACAAGTAAGAATGGAAAAAAGGCAGCAGAGAAAAAAAGAAAAACAGAAGAAACTAAAAAAAGAGACTTAAAAATACAGTCCAGTACAAGCAGCCACATTTACAGTCAAGCTGTGTGCCTTGAGAGAAATCCCAGTTGCAAGAGACGTGATCAAAGCTACAGAACTACAGACTGACAATAAGCTTAAAACCAGATCTTTTTCAGACAGGCTGTCTCAAAGCAGTGTGTGAGGCACCCAAAGGTCACATGACAAATCCCAAGACGTTGTTTAGGGACATGAGGAATCTATACTGAGGTGAACATTATATTTAAAAGGGCAAAGGATACACAGGATCTTCTGTGTCACATCACATGGATCGTTTAACTCCCACATCCTTTTCCAGCAATGAAAGATGTGTCAAAAAGGGTTGTAATAACCTCAAAATACCCATTTATGGTATAGCTACCCAAAGGCAGATTTATTCCTAATCCCCAGTACAGATCAAACCAGCTGATGTGTTGGTAACATAAGCTTCCTTGTGTAAATATCAGTATCTCAGGAAACAATGGCATAAATAACTGATTCCCGAAAATGTTACTAAAAATAATTTTAAAAGAAAATTAAAAGACCATTATCTCTGTTAATATGAGCCACCAGAGTAGCTGTATACACAGCAGCTTGGGGGTCTAACCCAAAAATCTAAATGAATATAATCATACAGATGGATCTGTATACAAACTCATTTGAAATGTTTCAAGTCTCAAGGTCAAGGGTTTGAGTCTGCTGCCAGGCTCTCTGGAGGCAGAGCAGCCTCCTGCAATACAAGGCTGAGGGATCAGACTCTGCAATGCCTTGATTGTTTTACAAAACACTGACATTGAAAAACTTCAGAGTCAGAGTGATCTAAGGAAAGAGGTTCTTGCTTTGACTTATAGTCCATCTATTGGAAAGCTTCTCCTCTAGAAAGTTCTCTTTAAATAATATTTTTAATCTCATCAAGGGCAGGCAGGTCTATCATCACTTATCCATGTCTGCAGCGTCACTCAGTGAAGGAGCTGTGCTCTGACGCTGCAGTCGCTATCTGCGATCGCTACATTAGTCCCCTGCCACCAGGAAGATATAGTCTGAGTACGTGAATCATCAGCTGGCAGCCGAGGCCATTAACATCCTCCAACAGCAGCATGTCATGCATCGATCCACCCCAGGATACTGGGAGCACAAACTACATCCTTCACCTTACTCCTCAGGAGTCACTCACTGGTTTCTCTGTGGCATTGTAACATTATCCCTTTAGTAAATTACTAATCTGTGTTGTCAGTCCCTTTGAGTAATTTAATACCTATGCAGACTGCTTAAGTTTCATGCTAAAATGTTTCTGTTCCTGCTGAAAGTAGTTAAAAGTTTGGTCATACACTTCAAAAGCCAGGAACATTCAGTCTGGTTTAAAGTTTTTAAGGTACATGAAAGAAACAACAACAACAAAAAAAAACCAAACCAGGCATCCAGAAACCATAACATATAAAGGAAACTGAGTAGTTACAGACCAAACACAAACTTTGAAAATCCACTCATTAATATCAACCATATAAACCTGTTTCTGCGTATGTGATTTCCATACTCTTATACTTGACTTTAAAATCTTTGCTTTACAAGTCAAATCCTAGTTGGTAACCAGAACTTTTTGCCTTCCCCCATCAATGAATGCTTAACCAGCAGTGGATCATGAAAATACCTGTATTCTTCTTCTTCTTTGGAGTTCTTTTTGGGTTGGTATTTCTTTGAAAGATTCCTAAAATTAAAAATACATATACATAAAATTAAATTTAAAATCTCCATTAAATTAAGTGGATAATCTTCGCATGCAGACACATTCTGTGAGGCTTCAGTTTTTATTTGCAGGACTAGACACCTTTTCAGAGTATAAATGTAATCAGGCTTTGATTGCATTGTAGTAGCACTCAAAGAATGGGCCACACATGCTTCAGTCTCTATAACTGTGGTAAAGTAGCAGATTCTGAACCCAAGGAGTTTATAAATTAAGGTCATGAAGTCAATAGGCTCGAGTTCTGGTTCTGCTGATGCGCAAGTCTCCTTCACCTGATCTAATGGAGAGACCTTTTTACAGTAAAAACACTCATCCTTAGATACAGAAACATACTTTACAAACTCCACCCAGTAGCAGGTGCTACTCCATACCCAAAGGTCAGCCAGCCTGTTAAAGTGTCATTTGCTGCAGCAGATGGCACTCATGGCCAGGTAAGTTTGCCTGCCTTTAGCAGGATGCTTCCAAGGAAAATAAAAATCTTCATAAAACTATGGGAAGCTGCACTTAGATGACAAAAGGGTGATCATTTTATGATTACCCACTGATGCTGGGAGAAATGTGAAATTTGATTATCCCAATTAGCACAGATGATTGCATCTCTCATTACTCCACATCCAACTAATGATTTGATTTTAAAATATTGATATGCTCTTCAAGTGATCATGTCTTGAATAAGAAAACTGTTAGCACATTTGACAGTGATTATATAGCTTTCATTGTCCTGAAAGCACTGACTGCAAGCCCCTAGCCAGCAGCAAACCAAAGGTTTAACGAACACGTGCTGCACCTGACACCCAGCACACCTTGCTGATACCTAAAGCTCAGCACTATGATGCACACTGCACATTACAACACCATGCATCCTTTAAACAATGCAAACCAGAAAGCTGACAAATTTAATTTAGTGATTTCAAGACCTTTTCAGTGCTGCAGTACTGAGATCTCCTCTAAACTCAGCCCTATTACTACTCCATGCTTTCCTGCAGTCTCTGTTACCCTACTGTGAAATGGAAGTCATTTGTTTTAGCTTTACAACGTTGTTTCAGTGATAAAGAATAACAGACAAGTGGTATTGATGGAATCCTTGTCTGAAGGACTACCAGGTGTCATTGACCTATCTGTGCCAAACTCTTTGGGGGACTCCCAGAATGAAAAGAAACTGCTTTCTCAGAGGTGTAACCCACACCCTGTTGCATGCTGGTTTTACTGCAGGGCTTTGTCTCACATTTCTTACTCCTTTTGTTCTCCTTAAGGAATTAAGAAGCATCTGCCCAAACAGAGTGTAGCCAGAACCCTGGCAGATTTGCACAGACAAACATGTGTTTCTCAAAATATAAGTATCCCTACTGGAAGGGATCCAAATGAGCATCTCCCTTCCAGTCTCTGCCTTCTCTGAAAAGGGCATGCTCTGAAACAATGAACTTTTCTCTAGTTCTGCATACAGCAGCTTCAACCAAAGAACAGCAGCATGGGAAGAATTCTGCAAACTGTTCTGCATGATTACAGTAAGTCTTACAGCACTCTTCTTATGCCATGGGAATGCCTCCTTCCACACACCTGCTCAGAGGAAAGGAAAAACCACAAGAAAACATGCACAGAAGGCTACACTAATAAGGCATTTTCACACACACTCAAAACACCCATCTCCCTGCACTGTCATGCTGCCCAATTAATTCTGACATACACAGCTACTGCTTTCTTGGGAATCTTTAAAGGTGTAGAAATGCTACAGAGCTGGCATTTCAAAATCCAGACAGTATGTGTTCACAGAAAAAAAAGATTCTGAAAGCATGTAATAAGGATTAGCATTTGGGTTAAATGTTTTATTATTTTCTATGTACTTTATAAAACACATAAAATATAGTCTATGCGAGTTTTGATTGTGTGTCCCCCCCCCCTTTTTTTTTTAAATCAAAAACATACATAGGGTTTTAACCAGGATACACACAAAAATACCAGAAGTGATACTGAATCTAGAAGTATTGCTGAAGTTCAGCATTCAGCCACGCAGTATCATGACCAGAACACCATCCATTCCCAGGTTCAAGCTCACGAAGCAGTGACATCTTCAGAGCTAACAGCTATTAAAGAGGGAACTAACACATAAGAACAAAGACCATCAGTAAAAAGGCAATTCTGGAAAGATCCTGTGCACCTGTTTCTAATTCATGCTTCTATTTGATTTTCACTCTGTATCATTTTTTCTGTCTTTATAGCTTGCTTCTTTGCTCCCTTATTTTCACTTCTTAAACATCTTGCTCTTTCTCTCACATTTATCATCTATCAGAGGTTCCAGATTCTCAGATTATTCTGATATCTTAAGCATTTTTTTTTCCACATGTCTTCCTCGAGGCTATCTATGCATCACCACATTAGGCAAGGCTTTTGACACACTTCACGATCAAAAGTAAGCAGTGACTAGAGAAAGACAACAACCAAACACTGCTTCAGCACCCGAGCACAGCACCCAGCATGTCAACATCCCAGGGAAGTTCAAAACAAAATGCAGGAACTAGTAAACACTCTACTATAATTTCTGCATCCCTTCCTTCCTAGCCTAGCCTAATGACCAAACAATTATAATGTAAAACACCTAAGAAAACAATCATGTCAAATCTGAATTAGACTCTCAAACCAGGACTGATTGTAAATGGCACAAACAGGACTCGAATAGTGCAGGCACCACGTGTAAGGTATGGGACACGTGAGTTACTTCCCCCGGTGTAACTAGATAAATTTGATACTTCCTCCAAGTATATAGTTGTAACTTCACACTATTTTAAAAAAAATTACTACATATATATCTGCAGAATTACAAAGAGGAAGGACAGAAGCATTTGTAATTAGAAGCCAATTAAGCTTCAACAGATGAACAAGCTGAGATGTAGATAACTCAGACAGGAAGAATAGCTAGCAAGGGGCCCCCAAGATCAAGCGGAAAACACAAGTTTCACAGAAGAAAATAAAGTTCAGCAGCTTTACTTACACTATAAATAAAACAGAGTTAAATTCACAGGAGTATCTTGTGTTAACTTGTCCCCTTTTAATAGCATGTCTGCAAGTTATGACATGCAGTGATGTGCTGCAGCCCTTTTACACCAAATGGATGTGATACAAGAAAGGTTTGAACCAGGCTTGAGGAGATTTATTAAAAGCAGATGTGTGATTTTTTTTTTTTTTTAAATGTCCTGTTTTATCTCAACATTTGACAAGACTACATTTTTGGCTGTTATTTTATACCTCTAATTTCTTATATGACTCCAACCATCATTGTGTTTAAGAGCTCCTTGTGGATGAATGTATTTGTCCTCAAATCACACTCAGGGGCTGGGGGGTAACGACAGTCACAGACAAATTCAGCTATGTGTGGGGAATTAAAATACAGAGAGAAGAAACAAATTGACAAAGTCTGTTTTGGAAGTCTAGGACAGAATAAGAAATAAAACTCTAGATAGTTTTACCTCTGACTATCACCCACTTTCCTTAAGCATTTTATTTGTGTGTTTATTTTCATAATTATACTCTTTACACCTGAAATTTGTCATCCTAGGAAATTCAGAGTCTCGCGTGTGATTCTTTGTAAGACTGGCCTGCCTACACAGATACTCTGCTCTGGTTTCCCAGTCTAGTCATACTCTTTCTTCCGGCTCATTTTGCCTCTGTAATTCAATCTCTTCTCATCTCCATAGGATGTGAGCAATTTGTTCCTGCACAAGTCATTTTCTATTTCCTGCTTGTCTATAGCAGAAACCCTGGGGAATCCTTGTGGCATTCCCCTGAGAAAGCACATAACCATAAAGGCAGGGTTTGATCAGCTACCAGCTCCTTGTGAAGAACAGGCTGTTGCGCATCTCCAATCCATTCTAACGCAAGCATCAAGAATTTGGGGTATTTTTTTTTTTTTTTTAAATAGACACTGTGCTTTAGATCCATACAGATCAACTAGAACCTCAGTTCTCAATCTCTAGAAATACTAAGATGAAAGGAGTTCTAATATGCATTATACAGTCATGCAAAAAAAAAAAGTTACGGATTTACTGGAGGGGTTATGAAGCCCTGCACTCCCTTCCCCAGTTGGCTCCACCACCTCCAGCTTACGTCCCTGGACACTAGTGGCTGCCCACACCACTGCACCTACAGCGCTCTCAGCAGCAGCAGGACTGTTTGTGTGTTGAACTCCCTTCTAAGACCTGTTCACCTCTCATTTTTTTCTACCCTACTGGGAAAAGCAGGGTAAGAGCTACCCATTGTGGGAGGGTTCTTTGTAGTCCTGCCCCGTTTACACCGGATCTGACCTCAGGGAATATGTTTTCTGGGTCTGGTTCACATACACTCATCTCTATGTACAACCTGATGGTCAAACCAGACATGTAGAAAGTACCTAGCAGGAATTTCCAGTAATTTAGCTACTTGAGACAAATTCACAGAGTCTCTGCTCTGCTCGAGAGACACAAGCAAGAACAGTGGCAAGATTATAATACTGTCAAAATTCAAATGTCAGGCTGCAACCTGTCTAACTACATAGATAAAATTTCCAAGGGCTGAGACTGACTTTCTGACCTGCAGTTTCTCCAACTCACATTCAGAAAGAGCCTGTCTTATGAAAAGAAACCCTAAACTTTGCCTTACAACAAATGATCATTATTCTGCTGAATTCTTAAACTCTTCAGCATTTACATGCAGCACTCCCAATTTCATGGAAAACATTACAATGCTATCCTCAAAGCCTGAGAGATTAATCATGCATAAACTGTGAGTAAGCCCTAGTGTGCTACTCAGTCACCTAAATACCCTTTCTTTTTGCAAAGCATTTGACTTTTAGCAGAGATAATGAAACAGTATCTTAAATTTTTAGCCTTCCATTCCCTAAATTAAAGCTATTCTCTAAAAGCCACTATTACAAACCAAATTACCACCACCAAAACAGTAATCATCTGTAAGTTTACAGGCTCTGAACAGATGCAAAGTCCAGAACTTTATGCATCAACTTACCTAAGCTGCTTTGCATAGCTGAGTTCAATCTCTGTTCTTTCTTTTACAAACTTGATGTACTTCTCCAGAACATCAATACCCCATTGCGTGTGTTTTTCTAAGTTGTCAAACTGGTCCTGCAACGAACCAAAAAAAAATAGTTTAGTCCCGTTAAACATAGAGATAGCTAATAATAATTTCCAAAGGGTATACCACCATAAAGAAAGTGTTACTAATATTTTCCATTACCACAGTTAGACATTTTTGTAGCAACACAGGTTTTTTAAAATCGATGGAAATCTGTCTTTTAACATGAGACCAATTCAGTAACATTCTTCATTCCTCATTTCTGAATCACTTTCATTTCAGAAATCCTGGCAATTCTACTGAATCTTTTGATATAAAGACACACTTAGACAAAGGATAAGAAATATATATACTCTGAAGAATTAAATAGAAGTTCGAGTATATTTCTAATTAATAATTCTGATTTTCATCTGAAAAATATACATTTTGACTCCAGCTTTGTCAGTGTTATGAATTTAAAGGATCATTTAGAAATTAATCTTTTTACAGAAGAGATTTTACTTCCCCTATAGCCTGTTCTGTTCTAAAACAGAAGACATGCTAACTAATGATGCGACAAAAAATTTCATTAGCTATGTTTACAGTAAATTTTCTTGTCTACCTCCATTTATATAACAGATGCTACTTTGTTCTTCAAATATTGTTGCCCTCAAAAACAGTGACACATGTTTTCAATAATCATTTCCAATCAAGAACATTCCACAAATCAGTTTGGGATTTTCAAATGCCAAGAGAAATTAAGCAACTCTAAATCCAAATTCATTATCCAAGCCAGCTTATTACTATCTGCGGATTTAACCTAAAATTAACTTATTTTTAAAAATTTGGTTACTTCAGCTATACTCACATTCCATAACCATCCATTTCAGTATTTCAGAAGTTAATGTTTCTACAAGACTGGAAAAATGCTTTTTAAAACTGTGATACACTGAATACTTATCCTGACAGAAACACAGTGTAAACAAGGTCTTTACTATCAGCCTGACTTACATGACACCAGGTTGTATTATGCTTTACATTGAAAACAGTGAAAAAGTTTGTGTATCTGCAGTAGAAAGGTTAGATTTACAACATTTAAAAAAACCCCCAAAAGACCACGTGTACACAGCAATAGATTTGGGTCAGATGCTTAAGCTGCCACAATTAAAGCTTCTGATAGAAAGAAGCACCGCTTCTATCTGCCAAAGATTTGGTCTTGTGACTTTATACTTGTAGAGCTATCAAACGTTATCAAAGCAATACAAGCCCACTTCCTTAGATGCATGGAGTAGAAAAATAACATAAAACTACTATAGAGTTTAGTATATGAATATGTCACTTTTAAGCAAATATCACTTTCTGCTTTGTAGCATATCTGGCTCTGACATTAAATTAGATCACTATCAGAAGAGATTCTTCCAGCATTGAACATCATGTAGACAGAAACTGCTATAAAACTGTTTTAACTGTATTTTGAAGGGGAGAAATAGAAACTATTTTAGAGGAGGAGATGTGCAAAACCCACACAAGAAGCTAGTTAAGAGACCAGGTAACATGCGTGAAAGAGGACACAAAGGACTTGGGTATCTGCATACTTGCTCTGGTTTAGCGTAAGGTACTACTTTGAACCAATTCAGCCGAACTAGACTAGGCTTCAATTTAAATTACATCAGGTTTAGTCAATTAGATGCACTGGGGGCAGAACAGCAAAAGGGCAATAGTATAAAGTTACGAAAATAGTAAAGAACTTCTAAGCCCCATTCTCCAAGAACTGAAAAAAGTAGTTAAGGGCAACTGAAAAAAGTAATTTCAAACTATAAAGAATAAAAGCCTGGCTTCCAGCAATATAAATCACCCTTAAACCAATGTAACATCATTCACTCAAAAAGAGGATGTATGTATTCTGCAGAAAGGCAAGATGTGGACTCAACCAGTACATATTTGCATATAGAAAAATCCTTATTTCGGACAATTTCACAGCTGGGAGAATACAAAGATGACACAAGTAAGATCACAGACCTCTCCTCCTCCCAGAGGGCTCAGATCAGGATAGAACACGGTGTGCTGCCTGGAGCACGACACAAGCATAACGAGGCACCTTCTGCTTTGCTGCAAATATACACCCTCTGAATCTCCCAGATTATGCTGGCGTCAAGCAAGTAGTGCAACCATGGCCTTTTTAAGGTTTCTGATAAAGAGGTCTTATAGCTATCCCACACCCTACTCTTCCACAACTTACATTATTTAACATTAACACATGCATAGAAAATAAATACCCTACGAGGCAGCCCATTACTCACAAGTTTACATGCATTCACACACACTCCCAACTTTGAGAGGAGAAATCTCAGGGAGGGAAATCCACTCCCTAATCCCCCCAAGCAAATTAAGCCACCCTTATCAGATACACCATCCTAGTAGCAAGAAACTAATGTAGCAACCTACTGCAACCCCATCCAAAGAGGAAAGGTCATGGTTTCCCACAGGAAAGAATGCCTTTCAAGGAGATCCTGCCCTTCAAGGTAATTCAGACTTCTAATGGCACAGAAAGATAAGGTTCACCCTGGAAAGGCTGTCTTCGTGGTGGCTTGTCCAAACCTCTTCGACTACTATCACAACTCAACTCTCAAGAGTGTCATTTAGATCAGAGTATGAATAAAAACTTGAAAATGGCTCCAGGTAGCTACCTCAGTTTGGTCTGTCATCCCATAGATGGATCTGCTGGACTGTTTCAGTGGCCTCACTATGTCAAGTCTGGCGAAAGAAAACTCCATGATGTGCAGTGCAAAGGCAAATACACCGTGGTGCAGCTGTCAGACCAACTCTGTGAAGAGGCTAACTTTCTATTTATAAAGTGAGCAGAAACACCTCTCCTTATGCTGAGCTGTAACCAGAAGAACCTCAACCAGACAAACTACAAGCACTGACCTCTGCCATCAAGAAGCAAGACAAGGTGAAATGTAGCTTTCTGGAGACTTTGCTGAAGAGTTTCTGTCCTTTGCTGGGCATGGAACAGTTTTGGCCCAAGTGTCATTTCACTAATCAGCCAACACCCCACAACAGTGCGCTACACTGGGATCCATTCTCTTTTCTGTTTTCCTTAAGGATGAAAAAAAGTCAGTAAAATTGGCAGCACCATCACTTGCTGAGAATGAGAGTCCCAAGGAAAGGCGGTGCAGCCAGAGGGACCCAACACTGATAGTCCTCCTTGTTTCATGGATCTGCTCAGCAAGATGAAGATAGGCAAAGGCTCTGTGTATCGTAGGGATGACAGAGTACAGAGAATGCTTTGATCATAAAGTATAACCTTTAACTCATGGAAAACCAAAATTTGGGAATACATGCATCAATGCAAAAACAACTTCTAAAAAGGAGATTTTAAAAAATAGTTAACAACATAATGCATTTAAACTATCAACATTAATAAGATTTTTTTACAAATTTGATTTAGTATTTCCAAAGTTCCTTACAAAAATGCATTATCACATGGAATCTGAAGAGTTAAAGTGTCAGCTATTCTGCAGCAAATTTGGTCTAGTTTTAATATCACATTTAACACTGTGATTTTCACCCTTCTCCATTATAGACTGCCTCCTACAAAAGATTTCCCAGAAGCAGACTCCTAGAAAAGTGTACTCCTCAAAAGATTTCCAAATTCCAGTACTATGTTTCATTTCAGTTAGCACTGAACTCCAGAATCATTTTATAGCTTAAAAAAAAAAGCTCTTCTGAGTAATTGATCCCAGCAAAAAAAGTTCTCATGAAGGGGGCAATGTAAATTAGTAGCACTAATATTGCGTAGTACTTTGGTTAACTTATGCACTTGTAGCACCGGGTGTAAGCAGCTTCTCGTACCCAAACAGTAAAACTCAACACTGATTTTCAAACCCAGAGATCAATAAATGTATCAGTGCCTCACTGAAACCAGGAAGAAGCTGGTGGCTGGGGAAGGATCTACCTTACAAAAAGAAGCGGGAGTGCAGCTTGGGAGGATTTATCTATCTTGGCTCTGAAGGAACTCGACTCTACAACCAGGAGCAGTTTAATGAAAGCAGCACATTGTTTCAGCACAAAGGGCACCATCCCTGCCCGAGATGGATCCAGGTTTAAGTAGGTGAAGTGTGCCACTACAGCTGCGGAGCTTCAGTCATCAGCTGGAAGACGGCTCAGGTACCTCCATGAGCTTCTGTTTCAGCTTTCAATTTCAACATACAGACTCTTCTCTGTTTTTGCAGTTTCCTCATCCTTCCAGTTAGGGATAACATTGGAAAACAATAAATTCCACAAGGCTTTAGGTTTCTTCAAGAAAAGCAAGAAAACGAGACAAGAATGACGACGCAGTGGTCAGTGAGAACGCTCCCACTGGACCACAGTGCGGGGAGGAGAAACAAAAGATCACTTTGCACCTGTTTTCTCTGAAAAAGAAACACCAAAACATTCTAGAAGCATTCACTACTTTCCTCTGACTCAGACTGGTTTACATCTAAGAACACTCCCAAGCAAAATACTGCACTGACAATGAGTTGTGTAACACAGCAGGCTGCTACCACAACCTTCATGTTACTGTCTACATCCTTCGGCCTTCCAAGCTGTCAAATCTCATGTTCACCCATTTCAAGTCCCTATAGTTACTGTGACATCAACAGCTTAATAAATAGACTGTTGTTTGACAATCAAGATGTGCATGTAAATAACCTACTGGTACAGCTCTAACTTCTCTTCACCAGACTGCACCGACTTCCCAATGACAGCAACATGTGCCAGTACAAACACTTCATGCCTTCCCCGAGTGACAGAGGAGTCTGAATATACGAGCTGACCCACTTGACTTCACATGGGTGGGAAAGCAGAGCCTCTGCTGCAAGCTGCTTGAAACAGCATCATTGTATTTGTTCTGAGCTTAACACATTCTTGAGCATGCACACAAAAATTACAGCTCAAAAGAGGAAAGAACTTTAGTCATTAACTTCAATGGGAATTGGACATCCAAGTACCCAGAATGCTTTGAAATTTTTATCCCTAAGGCAAAGTGTGGTTCTAACTTCATTTCTGTTTCCATTAATTCTCTCCCAGCATTTTTACCACTGCCCAAATAACCTCACATTCAAGCATTCTTTCTGAAACTTGCCTGCATGCTTGCTACGCTGACAATGCTTAAAATGGAAATATAGTGCTGCCTATTTGCTTTTTTTCATTTCAACGGATACTTTAAGCTGTCAAATCCCCTCACTTCTCAACTGTTCTCTCCTGAAGTCACATTCCCCAGCTATGCAAAGTATTTTGGGAAGAAGAAAGTTAGCCATAAAAAAAAAAAAAAACAAACAAAAGAAAGAAAAACTTTCTTCCCATTTCTAAGCCACATAACATGGAGTACAACCAATTATTGTGCAATAAAGAAAGTGTTATTCATGTGGTCTTTAAAGATCGACTCAGTAAGATATTCCTTCCTCTTTCAAGGGTGCTTCCATCTATTGTGAAATAGTTCAACACAAGGCAAGTTCAGATCCAGTGATGGATGAGACCTTAATTTGCCACCAAGGGGCTTCAGCATTAACATCTGCTGAAATAAACTCTTCTCTTGAGTTAGTCTTGGTCTCTCTGCAGCCAGACAACACTCACTCAGGTCACTGTACTGCCTGTGCCTGGTAAGTGCTTGTCACAAAATGAAAGGCTGATGACATGGAGTCCAACTCCACCATAGCGCTAGGCCACTGGTCCTGGGATTTCTATTTGGTTTCCAGTGTGAACAAAACATTAGATTCTGGGAGACCTTACCAATTAATTCTGCAGTTTTAATCATTGTGTCAAACCTGCTCAGCTTAGATTTACGTGGCACCGTTTACTACACCAGTAACTAGACTGAGCTGTCACACTCCGTCACTCCTTCTGCTGTTTTCAGAGATAGTGGTGCAGGGGTGTGAAATTCAGAAGAATGCTAATACAGAGACATGTAGTGAAGAAAGAGTATGCTGAAAATTCACATGTTAATAACAGAAAAACAAAGTCTTTATATTTAGCATATTCCTCCTATAATTCTAATCTGGCAGCATAATAAAAAACCTGTGATTCTTAAACCTCAAGAATATTTGAAGACTTTCTACTGCCTCATTCTCCACAGATTTCGATTCAGTTTCATCCCCAAATTACTTGTTTATCCACTGTCCTAAAAACTTAAGTAGAAATAGGGGAATTAAACACTGATTTTCATCTCTGGTTCATACTTTCTCCTCCCACATACTTTTTTTTTTTTTGAACACTCACCCATTTCCATAGGCAAAAAGGAATTAAAATGAAGATCAAGAGTACGTTACATTGTTCAAATTCTAAATTACACTTTTAGATTCCATGGTTGAACAATTTCAAATTATAAAAATAATTAACAAGATGATGAGAGCTTCATAGGCTTGGTTAAGTCCCATATGGCACTACAGTTCTAGCAGAATACTACAGAATTCAGATCACAGATCCTCAGAGACCTACAATAAAGCTATATGCAAATGTTAACAGTATTCAGGCAAATTAATAATGAAAGAAAATGCATAAAGTACAAGCTACCACTGCAAGAGCCTTCCAGAAAAGAGATGAGAAGAAATTATGAACGCTTCAGCATCTGTTGACTCAGCCACTACTGATGAGAGACAACTTCCCACACAAAACTTGTCGCTACAGTCAGTGAAATCCTCACTTAATGACAACTAAACAAACATCCATGTTTATACACAGTAAGTATATTAAGTACAAAACAGAGTACAGGACACTAACCTTTTGCTTCATGCGGCACAGACAAGGAGAACTAAGAGCACTAAGAGCATCGTGGAAGACATACCGATGGGACAAGGAAACCATCGTGTTCTTGTTTACATTCAAATGATGCTGTGGCTTTACCAGTTGTTGTATGAATCTGCCCTTCCATAACCCCTGTATATGCAGTTCTCATTCACAAAACTGTTTATGATCACGTGCATTTTTCATGCAGATCTCCTATTCATATGTTCAATTCCATTTTACCCTTTAAGTATTAAATTAATTCTTCCTGACCTTTCACCTTAAATAGGCATATTTCCACTTGAGCTGAATAATAAATACCCTAGAATAAAAATGCATCTTTTCCACCTCCATTTTCCCTTCATTGCCATCCCTTAAATTCATTTTTCCATAAAGCCCTAAAGGTCTTTAACTTTTATCTCTTCTGATTCACCTCAGAACTTGATCCAGTTAGGAGAAAACAGACACAAAAATACGATTCTTTGCTGCATCATCAGGCAACTCAGTGCGTTTCAAACTTAGGGGTGGGGGTAATCCCAGAAATCAGGAATGCAAACAGACTGTGTTTTACGTTGAAATATTTTTTATGTTGCTAGATAAACTCACCTCTAATTGTCCTACTTGTTCCAATAAACATCACAAATTAAGCAGTTTCTGGTCTATATTTCAGCCTTGAAATGCTTACTCTCTTCAGCATTTTGCTGAAGCTGTAAAGCAAAATAAATTCTAATGCTTATGCCAATTTTAATTTGGATTTAAAATAATGTTGCCCCAGTATAATAGCGAGGCCCTTCGCACAGCAAAGGGCAACAACAGAGAGGAACCCTCTTAATTGCTCCTGAGACCAACCACACTCATCCCCACCCAGAAAACCACCTTCCACAAACTCAAGAGTGACCCCTCCTGCTAATTAAGCAGAAGTGCTGTCTCATAGGCAGGTTTCGGCCATACCCTAACCCTACCTTGATGGAAACCTGACTGGAGTCAAACAAGAAGCACTTCTGAAAAAAGCCACCTAAGCAGAGGCCAGCACCTGGAGAGCAAAACGAGTATTACTGCCACCCTGAGGCAAGGCCAGTTCTGGCAGTACAACCGGCTCGTCAGGGTTCACCGGGATCAAATTCAATTGCAACACCTAACAAAAAGACCCATCTACAGTAAAGCTGCATAGGTGCATCGCCCACTAACAAAAATGTCGAGCTCGTCTTCATCCTCTTATAGCCTCGTTGTATAGAAGATGATTCACAACACGAGACTCTAAACCACAATAGCAGGTTACAGAGAACACAAGGAGCAGCAGTGCAAAGCCAACCAGCAAGCTCTGAAAGCAGGGAGGGAGGGAGAGCAGCTCCTCAGCAGCAGCACAGAGCAACAGGTCGGCAGCAAGACACCTCCCTCTGCCTTCCTGATGGGTCACCAGGAGCACTCTTCTTGGTGACCCACTTAAACACCTATGATGGAAAGCCTTGCAAAACCTGACACGTGGTTCACAGGACGACGCCTCCCTGTGTGAGTACAACCAGTGTCATCAACTGCCAAGACATTCACACACACACACTCTTAATGTCTAGTTCTCTCTGCTGACAGCTTAAACCGAACTGAAACTGCTCCTGGCTGCAGCAGCCAGAAGCCTCTGAGTCACTGCTGCCGCCCAGCCATGGGTGCAGGAGTGCTGGAACTCCAGGAGGAGCAGGTGCTCCTGTAAGAAACCTCCTGGTCTCGGTTCCAAGGGCTGCTCTTACCACCACAGCAAACAACCTTCCTCACCAGAGCCCAAACCCTCCACCTCTGCTATCCTGGTGTCAACCCAAGCCTTCTCCTCCCCCTTAGCCTATTGTATCCTCCAAAGGATGTGGTAAAGCAGAACTTGTGGTCCCTCTATAGCAACAGGGCAAGTAACAGTGCTAACACAGCAGCCAGGAAGGAAGGTGAGAGAAGACGTACCATACAAGAGAGGATGTGGTTGCTGGTACTGCAGCAGCTTAGAAAGATGCTGCAAGGGGTAAGACAACAGGGAAGAATGATTAATTCTGGGGAGTGGGAAGGCAGGAGGATGTGAACAGCTCAACTGAAGCAAGACAGAGATGATGAGCAATAGGGGATTAAAAGAAACAGCAACTGAATCAAAGGATACTGCATAGTTAGGGACAATAAGAGAATCCTTTTGCAGGCAAAAGGCTAACAGGAAGACTGGTTCTCTTGGAACAAGGGAGATTTTGATGTGAAATTATGTAGGTTACATGTTGTGGATGGCACACATGGAAGAACATAAGGCCATCTAGTATAGAGCATTATATAGGTGCTGTTTCTTTTTAATTCAAACCAATACCTAAAAAGGCCATAAAGAGGCGTTGGAGACTTGACAAATCACCTGCTGTTATGAGTGGGAGATGCTTCTAAGAAAGTTGTGTTACATGTATTGAAAGAGGAAAAGTGCATCTTAAAGGTATCAAAATTTCATGCTCTTGAAAATGAATTATCGTTTTCTTCAAATAAGGAAAAGGTAAGGCTCAAAAAACACTGAAGTGTCCAAAGATACCTTTCATACATGGCCATGCTGCAGCAGCAATTCATTTCCTTCCAATAAGTTTATACATTTTGAGGTTTGAGGCACTGCATGACTTCGCCACAATGAAAACCATCTGTCATAAGCAGATCATTCAGAAATGAACAGTTCTTTTCAAGCATACAATTCTGCTTATAAAATACATGCAAGAAACCCCAGAATGGGACATAGTTTTGTTTCAAAATACATTATAATGTGCAAATTACAACCCAGGATATAAGAAAGCTCTTACAGAGAAAGATAATAAGAGAGAAACCTCAACTAATGCCAGATGTAAGGTCAGAAATACCAACTTCTTTTTTTTTTTTTTTTTTTTTTTTTTTTTTTTTTAAGGACTGAATGTATTTCAATCTTTTTCTGTACATGTTCAGTTGTTTAAACTGAAGACAAACATGCACACACTGCTTCTCCTTTTGGTGATACTAGCACAATTCAACCTATTTAAGTGAACTTATTCCTACTAGGTATGGGGGATAAGCAGCAGAACCTAGATCTTAAAATCCAGACTCATTAGCTAAGCAAAAGCTAAGCAAAGGCTCGTAACTACTAAAAATCTATGGGGGCCTAGAGAGATGATGCATCTCTACCATTAGCATTAATGATACCCACAGAACTCATAAAAAACCCCAAACGAAACAAAACAAAGCAATCCTAACCTCTTCCTTCTGCTCATCCTGGGGAAACTGGAATGGGACAAGGATTTGGGTTTTGCTGACAGTATCCAGAGCTGCAGACTGAAAGCTGCAACGACCCACAGAGATTCACTGTTCTGTTCTGTGTGTTATAAACAAAAGCTCTGAAAATGAGCAGATTTTCTGGTGTGTATCACTCTGCTGCTGGGATGGTATAAATCATGAGCCACAGCACAGCTCCAGATCCTAGCTGCCTCCCTCAGGAGTTGCAGCATGGTAACAATGCTAAATATATGTTGTTACTGTTCCAGTAAGGTTTTTCAGTTGACAGTGTTGCAACTTTTCACTGTTCCCCAGCACCATCCCACTTCCCTGATTTAATACACACCCATTCTTTTATTCTGAAATAATTTGAACAAATGCAATTTTAGAACTAATTCCCAGTAAATCTTTTGGTGCCTGCCGACATCTTTGGATTAACTGTTGACTGATTTTCATGCTCTTTTTTTCCATTCTGCAACACTCTCCCCCTAATAATACCAGCTGTTTAAACAAAGATCAACTTGCCCACAGTTTCCCCTTTGGGCAGCTGTGTACTAATTATTAAAAATGAACCATACAATGTTCCTGCTTATTGCATGGATAACTACAATAGATAAACAAACAAGCCTGCTGATCCATTTAGAAGACGACACACACAAAAAAGCAATTCTGTCCTCTTATCCAAAACCATAGCAATTACAATAGTAGAATCTTAGCCACAAGAACAATACTTCAAACTGTAGTAGTTTGTGGGAATGTATTTTTGGGAAACTAGCTTTTTGCCCAACTTCTGTGTAAGCCAATGCCATACTGGATTAATCATGTAGAATATCCAAGCGGTCCTACACATCCTCAAAGTGCACAATTTTGTTGCTAATATCAAACCTTTCCAATACGATACTGCTCCTAGCACACAGCTGGAGTTTAGGAACTCCTGAATTTCAATCCCATTCTGTTGAATTCTTTGGGGGAGTAATATGTGGGTGAGCAATTTTTTTGTTTGGTTTGGGGAAGGGGGGGGGGATATGATTTGATTATTTTTATATAACCACTTAAAAAAAAAAAAATCAGCAACACTGTTAAACTTTACAAAACTTACAAAATAAGAGTCCTTGATTCCCCCTCTATGTAGCCCATGTGGGCTACGTTAAAAAGTAAAGGCCTCACCAGGTATGCCTGGTATTTTCAACAGCAAAACTTCTTACCTTCTAATCTCCATTAAATACATCAGATGTAGAATTGACCATGTGTGCAAATCTCCTTTCTACATAGATGCTAATGCAAAGATGTATGTGTTTATTAAACAGAAGAGAACAGCCTTTCCTCCTCTGACTCATTTTCATCTCCTCCTCTGGCTGTGAAGCACTGAGAGTTGACTACCAAACTCCACTGCAGGCATGGTGTCCTTATGGGATGTTCATGCACACACTTGGAAAAGAAAAATGCTGTAAAAGTCACTGTAATTCTGCTTAGCTGGAAGCTGCCTCCTAGAATCACTGGAACAATAGCAATACCTAGGGTCAAAAAATAGCCACCCCCCCAAGCATGTCCAAAGCCCTGCCCTAAAGTTCAAACAAAACGTGAAAATCTGTAGAGTAACTGTTCCCTCCTCTTTTCCAAATTAAATGGAACTAACAGCTGAAAAAGACAAAAGTACTCCTTTGCAGATGGGGTTCAAAAACCATTTAATATCTT
The DNA here is from genome assembly GCF_965140245.1 of Athene noctua. Classification (NCBI taxonomy): domain Eukaryota; kingdom Metazoa; phylum Chordata; class Aves; order Strigiformes; family Strigidae; genus Athene; species Athene noctua. Next base: position 6,142,261 of record NC_134056.1, on the reverse strand, counting down.
AAATACCATGACACTACAAATACAGTCCTAGATTTTTCAAGGGCCACTTCACACTCAGGGCCAAATAAGATTACTGCTATGCCTTAAGTATTTCTATCTGCCATTGCATTCCATTTTTAACCCAGAAATTAGATTTGGTGCTTCTGCTCCAAAAAACAGTTATGTTTTAGAAACAGGAGACTTCTCAGAGATTTATACAATTCAGGAAATCTAATGCAAAAAATAGAACACTGTGGTTCTGAGTATGTAGCATTTTAAATGTCTGCAAACCTAGGCATAAAGTCAAATTTTAAACACAAAGTTGATCACTGCAAAAATGGTTAACAAACTCTGAAGTGCATTTCATAATTCAGTATTATCCACTCATACACTCCACTGTGGAGTCAAGCAACACTGGAAAAAAAATAAATAGATTTGTTCTGGAACTAGCCCAGAAATAGTAAATAAGCAAAGAGCCGAAGAAAAGCTGAAGAGACACTATTCCTTAAATCCATCTATTGTGGTTTGTCACACTGCTTTTTTTACTACAATGACCCAACTCTTCCTACAGCTATGAAAATGGAAATTAAGACACTCAGCTAACATCCTGTTAAATATTGTATTATTACCCTTCTCATCTCCACTTTTCAGCTGATAAGTGCTTCAGAAAACCGGCTAACACTAACCCCTTTGCAACACTGACTCTACCAAGTGCTACAGAGCACACTCAAATGATTTTGACATTGTTTCAGACTGATCCCACTTGCACAAAATGCTCAAAATTTAAGCTGAATCTTGCCGTGCCCCTTCTCATCATGCAAAAGATGAGATCACCTGTATGGCACAAAACTAATCTATGATTAACAAACTAAAATTATGGTCAAAGCAAAATATTGTGGCTACTTTATCACCGACACATCTTGCTAGCGATCTGAAACATCCACCTGTGCATCAGGGCATATATTGCTATCAATAAACAAGGATTCTCTGAAACTTTTTCTTTTCCCTTGGAGGGAGAGAACATATAGTCATGTTCTCACATGCTCAGTTCTATTTCATTTCTATAAAGTTTATCCTCAGGTAACAACTCCCATTAATTATAGCGTGAGCTTGTGTTAAATCAAAGTTTAAATCTGAGTAAAAGTAATCGCATTTCCCTTCATCAAATAATCCCTGTACAAAAAGCCTCTCTGAAACTCCACTGAATCCCCCCCTCCTCCCAGAAGCGCCTCTCAGTTCCCAGTAGTAAGATTGCAGCAAAAATAAATGAATGCATCAAAGTAGGTGGAATAAAGAAGGGGAAATATTGTGCAAAATGCTGACCCATCAAAAGCACACAAAGCATTTGTTCAGTAGTGACAACGAATAATTTAATCTGAGGCAAATTACCAAACAAACATCAATTAAATGACATGCTAGAATACAAGAGAAAGTTCTCCCACACACATTTCAGGTTTGCAGAGTCAATAGAGCAGCACACACAGCCAAGCACAACTCTCACACAATTGTGATGGAGTCATCCAAGCTACTCAACTCAAGGATACTTAAGATTCTCCACAGGACACAAGACAATTACAAGCATCTAAAAAGAAAGAGGTAAATTTAACTCCATAACGCTAAGCATACATTCATACAAGAAGAATAGAGATCATGTGTCACTAAGCATTGTAAAATGGGAGGAAATCACTGTTTCTGACCCTGTAAACATGCCATTCATGAAACACACAGAACTAAAGTTTTATAACACAATTATCTCTACTAACCATAAGTTTTAAGTGCCCAACCACCTGACTGGAGAGCATTTGAAGCAAGTTGTAGCAGCGGCAAAGACCCTCCAGCTCTAAGAGCAGCCCAGTTGTGCTAAGTGCTGCCTATGTACCTGACAAATCTGAAATAGGTACCAGTTCACAGAGAAATGAGAGACAAGTGGGGAACCACAGCACAGCGAGTGAGACACAGTGGTTTGCTGACTGTCCCACAAAGATGTTGCAGTGAGGCCACACTCTGAGCACCAGCCAACAAAGCTCAAGTTCAGTGTGCTGACCATACTGTGCCAACCAAGATAACCTAAAATTACAGTTTCTAGAAAGTAGGGCATGTACTGACTATACAAACCTTCTAAGTCTGGCTCCCTACAAAGCCTCCGGCCTCTCAAAATAAAATAGTCAGAACATTTTATGGAAATAAATCAACAATTACACTTGGTTTTGACCAATATGACTTGGAAACCTAAGCATCAGGAATGAATAATGTTTCACCATCCCGAGCAAGAGAAGGAACATCCTTTGATCCTTCAAGTAAGGACTGCTTCCTTCAGCAAGGATATTCTGCTCATAAACTGGATAGGTGAGTCTAGCTGAGCAAGAGGCAATTCTGTTTTCTTGCAACAACAGTCTTATGTCCTCTGGCTCAAAAAAAAAAAAAAAAAAAGTATTTTAAAACTCATGCTAGAACAATGATGATGGCACCATGATACAGATTTTAAGCCTTCACAATGCCTGAAAAAGAGTGAATCTTCACAACTCTAATGGGAATTACATCAGTAAACATTCTTCTATTAATCTAGTTTTTAAACAGTTCTGAAGAAAAGCACCACCTAACTTAAAACAGTGCTTATCGGAGCTAAGATTAAAAGCCACACATAGTCACAACAGTCTGACCACTTGCTTCTGTCCATCCCATCTTCCAGTACTACATATTTGCCTAAATCCAGTGTCAGTGAAACTAGGGACAACACTAAATGTTCGTTTTGTTTTCTTTTTAAAATTCCTTTCTTAAACATGCAGCTGTGATAGCTCTATATTCAATTCCCAGTTCCAAACAGTGAATCTGTACCAGTTCATGAACCTCAAATGGACGTTCCTCTGCAGCAGGTAATAACATTATGCTTTGCCCATCTAGGTAGCTGTCACCAAAATGTCTGGGTTCAATCTCTGAATAAAAGCCTCCATTCTAAGGCCTTAAAAATGGACTTGTAAAGTTTGAAACTTTTTGTAGTTTTAAAACTCCATTCATATCCCTCTTCCCCAAGAAGTGCCAGACAGACTACTGTTTCGGGGGAAAGAGGGTGTTGGTTTACTACACAAAGAAAAATGGCTTGATGTCATATAAGTTCTACTCTGGCATTTAAGTATCAACTTATGAACCTAAGATGGAACACACATGAAAAAAATCAGGTTGACTGCATCCAACCTCATTAAAGCTGCATTTACCTAACTGTAAAGGCAACTATTTTTTCAACATAATACCTAGACTGTCCACTGAGATTAAACGCATACCAAAACATGCAATAAATTTATCCATTGGCATCTAGATAAAAGCATTAATAGGAGCCTCATATAGTAATGAGCTACACAGTAAAATCTAGAGGACAATGAAACTCCAAGGCAATTAATACTACCAGGGAAGGATTCTCACTAACTTTGCTAAGGCCAGGATGCACAACATTTTTCAGAGACAGACCTCAAAATTCTTTATAAAGCTGGTAAAGCTACAGCAAGCAGACAGGAATTTAAAACTCTCTTTTAAGGAGTTTAGAGCCAACAAAGCTCCTGGTATTTTAGTGACATTGCAGGCTCTTGTAACACTGCAGGCATTTAGAAGTGCTAGCAAATTAATATGCTGCACGGACTCATTTGGTGAACAATCTCATTCAGATCTTAAGCTGCTTGTCCTGTGTTCTGAATGTGTTAGCAGGCCGAAAAAAATCTGAGGTGCCAAAGATATTTTCTGAAAGGGTGCTACAGTTTTTCCAAGCGTAAAGCTGCTTGCTGTACTTTGGACTCATTACTGGGACAGCCATAAAAAGCATTCTGTCTTGAAGACAAACAAAACCAAGACCACCACACCACATAAATCACACCATTCTTAGTTAAAGGACTAACACAAACTATGGTTCAGTGTTATTAAAATGTTCATAATAGAAGTAATGGAGAGCAGCTGGTCAAGTTTTAAGTCAGTATTACAGCACAGTGTGTTTTACAGGAGTATTTCTTAACTAATCCCTTTCCTAAGACTAGTCATAGCAAAGTGTGCTGTGCACAGAGCACATGAAGTGAAATGTTGTGAATAAAACTACACAGATACATGATCCCAATTTCCACTCTTCTCACGTTCCTGGAAGATCAAGTCGAAGGCTATCACAACAAAAAAAAACCCAACAAACAGAGGGAATGCTTACATTATAAAGTGCTACTTGTGTTTTCCTATCACAGCAATAACAAACCATGAAGTATCAAAAGAGGATGGCAAGCACAGTGCTGCACTTTTCTACCACTGTTGTGGGAGGAAATCTAACAAATGTTGCTTTGCTTCCAGAAAGTAATGGATTCCCTGAATCTACAGGTCTATTTGGAATAAACAGTGCCCACAAATTGTATGAAAATCTGTTACAAATTCACTTCTCCATAAGCCTGTCATCCAAAATAAGCAGCTGATAATGTAGCAATAGCAATGAATACAGCCAGTTAAGAGTATAAAAGTACCACAAACAGCTCAAAAGTAAGACTGGTGTCTCGCAAGAGAACCACAAATTTAGGTCAGCTTGTAGCTGTGCTGTTCCGCAGCAGAACAGGAAACAATGTGATGTGCAGAATAAGATGTCGGTCACTTGAGCTCACTCTTTCCTGACGCAAGAGAAAAATTACAGCCCACTTTCAGTATTAGTTCCGCACACTTGCTTCAACTGGAGGAGCCTACCTGCTGAGAGGTGGAGACCAGCTCATCCCACTGGGGCAACACAAACTCTCTTTCTGGTAACATCCAATTGTGTATTCACAGTGCAACGGTCTACAAAGAGAGATGAAGCCTACGACCCATTATTTTTGAGCAGGGCCATGTAAGGCATCTCACAATTACATCTTTAACAAGTAAATAATTAACTCCTTAAGTGAAAACAGACACACATTCCACCCTCTCTTTATCAGGGATGTGTGAATATCACCCCCACGCAACTTCAGAAGTCCAGACTAAGAGCATTTTAAGCAGATGCCATTAAATATTGATGATGTTGTATTTCGGTTTTTGCATGACTATTTAAAGGGAATTAATATATATATTGGAAAAATGATCCCTTGAAACGTGACTGTCTGCCTTCTTATAGCATCCAGTGAACACTGCAACTCTAGTACAGAGAATCTATTTTGGGTATCTATCAACATACTGTATTGATTTCTCAATGTAACAAGATGCAATAAAATAGATACCTTTTAATTTGCTATTTAACTTTGTCTCAGATTACAGTAACTATTCAGTAGATTACAATTTCACAACACAAACTTTCATAACAAACACGGGTGCAAGAGAAATTACTTTTTCCCCAGGCCAGAAGAGTCATGAGATAGGGGAGGTTTGAGACCTGTGTACAGTTTTCACATCCCTGAGTGACACGTGCCCCATCCTTCCAATCCTTCTTGTCTTTGATTCGCTTACACAATTTGCAAGATGGGGCCCATCAATGCCTAGATTGCACAGCGCCTACCTACCACAACGGGGATGGGATCTCCAGCAACAGCTGCTATGCTAACAACTCCTACGTTCATAAAATTAAAAAGCGGGACTTCTGGGACAGCACAAAACTTTAAGCAATGCACTTATTAAAACAGCAGCTGTCTATGCACTACAAGGGTTGACATCCTATAAATTACACTGAGGCACTCCTCAAAAGTCTTGCTAGATACACTTCTAATTCATTTATTACTGGAATGAGGCAGCATTAGAGCATTCACTTTCAAAGCTGAAGATATTAACGGCAAAGTTTGTATTTTTTGTGGAAGAGATGTTTGGCTTTGGATATTACAGTTCATCAGAGCAAGTGTAACCTGGGAAAACTCCCTACCTGAAAACACTTTTTTTTTTTTTTTTGGTCCCCAAACTCTTGCCATTTTATTAAATTACCAATTCACTATCAGCAAGTCTCCTTCCAGTGCTCTGATGTCTTATACTCAGAGTGAGTTATTTGCTATTTCAGTGACACTTGGTATATTCAGTTGATCTGAGACACCTTCCTTCATTAAACATGACACTTCCTGACTTGGCACTCAGGCCTGCAAGGGGTTATCACACTACACTTTTGTCAACGTTTTTGGAAACATATGTTGCAAATTCTAAAGTACATGGGGATACGAGTTAATCTTATGGGTAAGGCAGGAGACAAAAAAAAAAAAAAAAAGTCAGTATAAATAATCTACTCGTGGAAAGTAAGACACATGGGGGGACAGAAGAAGATAATGGGATATTAAAACAACTTGTCCTGCTGGACAACATCAGAAAAGAGATTTGCTTTACCAGAGCTCAAGACTGAAGTGCAAGGCACCTGCATGTATTGGGGAAGAATTTCTTAGTTGGGCTACTAGAGACACAAATGTTTTAGAAAAACACGTGCCTGAAATGAGACCAAAGGTTGTTTGCACAAACATTGATGCAAACCAAGTGACAAGACATTTGGAGAGTTGGCATTACTAAATTAAGCACAACGTTCTAAATTTCTTATTAACCTCAAAAAAAGTGCCAAATACCTATAATGGAGACAGACACAATAGATGCATAAACAGAAAGTCCAGGGCTTTGGTTCTTATTTGCACTGAAATAACTGAAATTACTTATAAGGGTAAGGGCTGAAGAATAAAATTCAGTCTTATAAAATGTGATCTGGTTGAACAATGGTACAAAATACAAGCAATTTCTAAAATAACTGATACACTAATAAAGATAAGTAGCCTGAGCAACATTTTACATCAGTACAAGAGCTTTGCAAGATGAATCTTATCATAAGGACTTCATATTAGAAGTGATAGTGGGGGCAAGGTAAAAATAGATCTCATGAGTTTATCCTCTATAATTAAAAGGCTGTACTTTAAGCAAAAATAATAAGTTTCACTACAGATAAAAATCCCTTAAGTTATATAAACTTCCTATCTTTGCTTTCTTGCACCTTGATAATTCTTACTCCATTTTACTTTTCTGCCTAGGCTGAAGAAAAATCACATGATTTACACTTTAAATTGAGTATTTTGAAACACAGCTGTTAAGCTAACATATACCATCTCGTTTATACAACAGTAATTAACATTTTACCTTGGGACAGAAAGATTGAAAAAATACTCCTTGTTCTCTTTTCTTTTTAATGTGAATGCAAAATATAGGGTAAATATAATCTTCCAAATCTGGACTTAATACAATTCTTAGGCAAACTGAAATGCCTTAGAAAGAGAGATCAAAAAATCCAAACCCAAATCTTCAAAATACTCATGCTCAGAAATGCTTACCCAGAAAGCATTTTCAAGAAATAAGAGCATCTACCATACCCAGAAATAAATACATCACTATCACAAGCAATCCAGAGCAGTTACATAGATTAAACTGCTCTGCAGGACTGACAAACAGGAGCTGGGATCTTCGTAAACTTTGTGAGAGGAAAAGTGCACAGCTGGAGGGTGACTGCTGCAGCAATCCCACACCACCAAGGATCCCCAAGTGCACCTAGAGACTCTGATCTCAATATACAGCTGCTCCTTCTGACAGAAACTCTACCAGTCCCTTGGAAATCTGTATTAACTCCTGCTATTAAAAATAATCTGCCAGCCTTCCTCCCCTTTCAGTCTTCCTCGTACCTACGCTCTGCTTACTTCAGCTTTCATCCATTACATTGCTGCAGTTTTGTCTGCTGGATTAAAGAGCACTCAAACACAAAAGAAATGCCTTTGTTTGAAGAACAACAAACAGGAACCTCCTGTCCAACCTTCGACTTGGATGGATCTGAGCTACTGATCTTTATACAGCAACTGGAGCTTCTGGGCACAGCTCCCTGAACATCCCATGACTCCCCAACTATTTTATAACACAGGGATAGACCATTTGCTTGATGAGCAGTTGAATCATCTAAAAAAATATGAAAGAGGATATTGACTTGAATCTACTAGGTGCTTTATCTGCCAAGCAGGGAAAGCAAGCTTGGCCTCTGAACCAGACTGATATAGAGGAGGGGAAAGAGGAAAACAAATGTGTGCTTCCCCATGTACACAGAGGGCGAGGGAAAGAAAAGGAATTTTTCATAATTTGACAAGAACATCCCCTCCCACAGCAAGGGCAACGAGGTCATTCAGTGCTCTTCATTTCTCATAATGACAATAACTTCCACTTAAAAATAGTTTTTTGGAAGCTAAGTCTGGTCCAAAGGTTGACTGAAACTGCTATTGTCCTCAGCCAAAAAAGTGAAAGCGAAGACTTCATTTTTCACAAACCCTAAAGTTTAAACCCATCTCCCCACATAACAGAGTTTTGGCTGCTAGCACAAACTGGTGAGCCATGAACCAGTAGGACCAAGGAAGTTTATGCTATGGAGTAGAATGCTCTGGCAGAGCATCTGCCAACTTCTACCAGGGACATTCACAAACATTGTTACAAAGAGTCACCCTAAAACATTCCAGCCTTTATAAAGTCCTCAGGCCTTCTGAATATATTTGTTCTCTTATGGGAAGGATCCCAATGTCCTGTAAAAGGAAGATTCCTGCTTTCCTGACTCTGTGTGCAGGCCGAGGGGGAACAAGACAAAGGAGCTAAGAACTAAGAGCAAGACTGAAGAAACCTTATGAGGTCTACCCCACGGGTTTTGTGTTTGTTTAGTACTCCTGTGTGTGACATCCGTAAGGATCAGTACTCGTATCCAACAAGGTTACTGATGCATCACAGTCAGTTCTTGCTTACAAGCACTTGATATACAGACTAAGGCTCAGTCATGTTTCATTCCTTGTCCAAGTTAATGAAAGGATTTCCAGAAAAGCTGAATACAACCATTTTTATCCTCAAGAAATGAATATGTAATTGTAGACTCTGTAAATGCACACAAGTAAACAGAATCTTAAAATTTTGAAAAATTAACACATAATACAGTATGCATAGGAACCAACATTTCCTCAGTAGTGACTGTTAAAAAAACAATGTATTTTCTGGCTTTAAGATGCTTAATTCTACCAATTTAATATTTGTGACCATATCTATTTTTGGAACGGCTACAGAACATATACACAAAGGAGAGAAAACAAGTTATAAATGAAATGCCATGAATAGAGCTATATAGTCCATGCATTGTTTTTTCTTTCCTTCCCTAAGAGGATCTAAGCATTAAGCACTGTACCACACAGAAAAGATGTTTTATAGTCTTCCTTTTTAAGGGTGATTTGTGCCTGCAGCTTTTTTCTTTCCGTTTTGGGTTCATCTTCTGATTATTTTCAAAATTCTCCTTATCCAAGAAAGCCTCCTGAAGTGCATTAGGGCTTACACATTGGTCCCAGACTGTTTAATTTAGCCCTAATACGTTGAGGAAGCTTCAGGATGGATTGTTGCTATTCTGATTAAGAAATCAATCTCACCCCCAGCTAGGAAGGTTAGATGAATGCTTTGTCCCCAGAGGGAAATCAATATTGCTCCACTGACCAGCAACTTCCAAACACTGCGTGCATCAATGTATCATGAAGAAAAAAGCACTTAATTCTTGCCTTCTAATTATAAAACACATTCTGAATTTCCACTGTTTTGACACCTGTATACTTGTTCAAGTCTTAATGTACGAATTCTAGATTTTTACTACTCTGTCCACATTCCACATTTTCTTTGTTTCCAGAGATTAACCCGCAAGCAAACCACAAAAGATAACTATACCAGGCCTACAATAGATTCAACATTCTAGTCCATATAAATTGCTCTACTCATATGCATGAAAACCACATGCATCACATGAAAGGTAAGAGCTTCTGATCTTTGTATGGACTACACTAATTTTGTGATGCTGTTCCTAACCATCAAGTACTTCAACTCAACTGCTAGTAACCAAGTGAAATATTTATATTTGTACTGTTTAGCTCAGCTAAGGCTTTTGTTAGCTGGAACAATTCAATGCACTCCCACAAACATTAAATGTTGGCACTATGATACGCAAGCTTTCTGTTCAAGACTAAGTATTTTCAAAGAGTGTCAACAACTATGCATAACCAGTCTCCAAAGACGCCTAAATTAGGTGCATGTGTTTCACAACAGCACATTTCTTGCAAAAATTGTCATCTTCAACGATTACAGCTTTCCCATTTCAAGATTGCTTCATGTGAATCATACCAAACCTCTGGAAAAGGAGCTTTCAACAATTTTATACATAATACAAGTATAAGGATGATGCAGAAAACAACCAGAGCAAAAATCACAATGCAAAAAACCACAACAACAAAAAAAAGAGCCCACAATGATCCAGAAGAGGAGGTGTAGAGGTGCTCACAGTTCACATTGTGCTTTACCAGGAATGGATGCATGCTTCTACCCTCCCAGGGTTGTTTCCTGGGCTACTTCGCTGCATGTCAGAAGACTGGATGTAGCCACATAGCCAGAGGAACATTACTTTGTCTTTATAAATAGAGCTGGAACCCAGCTATACCCCCCCCCCCCCCCCTCCATTCCAAAAATAAGGCTGTAAATCCCCAGGGCACTGATGTAAATAGGAACCGAGTCACACATGTCATGTGATATGCATTCTCATTACCTAAAGGATAGGCTGTGCATTTGCCTAGGTTACAATGTCGGTTTTCAGGTAAAGCATGTAACAATCTTTAAGCATCGAATGCCTTGATCACTGCGGGTATGCTGTCTGTCCTTCAGGAGATTGTAGCCGTTTGGATCAGCTGATGACAGTGCCTTTGAGCAAAGTAACAAAGTGGCTACCAACCAATATATACAGTACTGAAATGCTTGCTTTGGTTTTTTGCAGACCAAACCCAGAAGTAAAGCCATGCTACACAGTTTTTCAGCTTTTCCATGTTAAATTATGAACATATGTCAGAAAGCATCATCTATGAAACACAGATGTTTCACAATTCCAAAGAATTGTAAGGAAATAAAAGTTCCTGACCAGTACCTACAACCCTTTTCTCTCATCCTTTATTTTTAGGCTTTTCCAGTGACAACACATGAGCAAAAGTATCCTGGACAATTAGAATTGGAAGAGATGGGCAGGATTGGTGAACAATATTTATTTAGTTCTCTATCACAGCTCTCCTGGTTCATCCACTGACTGTTTTTGTTCTACTACAGCAAAACCTTAGTTACACATTCTTAATGAATGCCACTCCTGTAAGACCCACATTTGACAGATCAACAGCCCTCAAGAGTGCAAGAAATATTTCCCTTCCCCATTTAACTTTTGTTTGAGAAAACACACTTCCATTCACTCACTGCTGCATGCCAGTAATTTTTCTCCTTTTGTAAATACAAGATAAAAGTGTTAAAGCATGTACGTCTGCATAAGAAAAAGCATCATGCAGAGTGAAAAAAATTATCTAAAAGCATTTTAAACCTATTTGCTAAACAACTCCTCAAGGTTTTCTCCACAGAACAAGTGGATGAAAAACAGCAGTGGACACACTTCTGGATAAAGCTGTCATTTGGGGATGTGGTCAAATATTCTTCCACAGTGAGTAAAGATGCAAAATGCAACCACAGAAAACAACATACATACATTCAAACCAGTAAGTCAACTCTACTTAAATATTACATGGAAAAAGCCACATAAAAATAGCAATGCTACAAAGCCAAGCATGCAAAAGAGGACTGCTAGGTCCCTTCACTGCTTTTCTGTTTTACCTATCTAATCCTCATCCTTTGCTCCATGCTTCTTCCTTCCCCTTGTACACCCACTATACTTTCTCCCGATCCCATTAAACTCTTGACTTGCCGTTCCTAATGCACTAATCCCACTGCACATCCTGTCTGACCACAAGTCACAGTCCTACCCAGAGTTCAACCCTGCTCTTCATCCGAGCTGGTTCCTTGGGGTTTTTTTGTTTAAATTCCCTTTCTCCTCCTGAGCTCATTTTTCCTGTTTTCTCTTCGCAGTTAGTCCCAGTTGTCTCATTCTCCCCCAAGTTCGCTATCAGAACTGCCAATCTGAGTTGTCTCTCCTCCAATGACCCCATTGCCATAATTCTTGGCACTCCAATCACAGGAACAGGTCCTAGTTTCTCTAACTGGATTCTACTCTGATCTCTACTCCTTCTTTCCCACCATGTTTGATCTCTTGAATCAGCTAGTTCCTCTCTAACCACAGCCTCTCTTCCCCCATTCCTCACCCTCAGGTGAGTAATAACAAGAGAAGAACCAGTTTGCTACCATCAAGGAAGTGTAAGTGGTCAGACAGACCTTTAGCATGACTTGGTGCAACCATGCTTCTCATCCCCTCTCCCCCCCAAGCTCTAGCTCCACTTTCTGCCAACTCCCTGACCCACACTATTCTTCCTTAGTAACAGCCCAGACCCTACTCGTGCAGGACTGTCTTTCAGCCGGCTTCTTCCTCTGCACCACTGGGTGCCAACAAAGGAGTCCGAGAGCAGAAGCGGCTGCCTGACTCCACCCTGGCCTTGAGCAGACGTGGCATGGAGAGTCTGGCTGCACTTTAGCAAGGACCCGACTGAGGCACATTCAATTATTCTGTGGGTGACTGCATCATCTCACCCCACAAAAACCCCTCCAAGGCCAAAATGTACTCAGCACACACTGGAACTTCTGAAGACTTCAGCACTAATATCTTCACTGAGTACTTGCAAAGTGGTATTTTTCCAAAAACTTAAAAGTTTGCCTAATTTGGGCAGATTTTCTCAAGAACAGCAGAAGGCATATCCCTGTTCAACAGCTATTGTCTGCCAAATTTCAAAACCTTGCTCCAATGAATGGCAACATTACAGCCTTCCAAAACTGAAGAGGCATCATGTTTAGTATGTGCAAGACGCCAGCCCTGGTAACAACTGAATAATCCTGCCTAATCTGAAACACATAAAAAAAAAAAAAAGTGAGACAGGCACAAAAAACCACAAAACTGCAGTGTGAGAACTTGGGGGGGGGGGGGGGGAATCAAGCAGCAGCAAATAGATAACTTCAACAGAAAGTGTTAAATAATCTTCATAATAAGAGACACTAACTCAGTCTACAGTATAGGCTGAAACAAAGAAAACTGTCCAAGGCACCCAATAAGCAATTTCTCATAGTTAATCGGAGCTGAACTGAACCGATTGCAGGAGTCCAGTTAGTCAAAAGCAGTATTCTCAGTATCTCTGAAGGATGATCATTCTCCTGCCACATCGGTAATACTACTTTATTGGCATACCCACAGACTCAGTTCAATAAAAGTAAATTTTTTGAACTATACAATGAATAATTTACGAGATAAATTGTACTTGCTGTTCGCAGAGAAGTAAATCTAAACACTACAAACTATCCTTCCCCTTCAGGTAACAAATTCTACTAGCAGCACTGATACCAGCCTCACTAAAATGGTAGAAATCAAGGATTGGCTTTAAAACCTTTTAGGTACCAAGGAGAAACACTTGAAAAATACTAAGCAAGAGACAGTGAAGTGACACATTTAACATAAGAAACCCATGTTATTTCAGCTACAAGAAGAAGAATGATAATCTACTATGGCATTTCCTCAGGATTAGGGACTATCTGGATGACTTGGTAGCTCACTGGGGACCATCTTTCTAAAGCAGGCATTAATTCCTGAGAGACTCCGTTTCAAATTTTATTGCTTTACTGGGTTTCTGGGGGATTGCTATTGTTCTTTTGGTTGTTCTTCCAATTAGGTTGACTCTTCCCCAAATAAATTAAGGACAACATTGCAGCAGAATTGCTTCTTTGGGGCTTTACAGCATGCATGTCTGCTTCAGTGATCAGCAATGAACACTGAGCAATCAACATTTCATTCTTGCACTTTAACTGCACTGCTCTGTGCTGTAAGAAATCTAGAAATCCCATCTGCATTTTTTCCATTTTTAGATGAAAAAAGAAACATTTAATAATTCCAACAAGCCATGCTTAATAAACTGAGCTAAAAGAAATTACCTACCATCTTAATAAAGTAATCCAGCCAACACAGAGGCAAGGCAATCATGTAAAAATTCCAAAGGGATCCAAAACACCCCTACCAAACCTGCTTGAGAAGTAAAACTAAAACCATCGTATGCTGTATGTACCTGTGTGCATACATACAACACATATACTACTTTTTCCCATTTAGTATTTTAGAGGCAAAGCCACTGTTTGAAAAGGACAGACTGCACTCTGCCAAGAGACAACTGTTTTTTCCTCTCACCAACTGTTTAAAAAAAGTGAAATAGAAAAACAGAGTTTCTAGGGGTGGAAAGAGGAAGACAAGTTTCATCTGAAAAGCACACATACTGAAGGGGGAAGTTATTTTAAAATATTTATATGAACACTAAGGGAACTCAACAGAGCACTGGGTTTTGACGGCTGGATTGGATTCAATGCATAACCAATCTCAGAAGCATTATTTCAAACAGGATGAAAGTGAATTTCAAAAATTCATTAGCAGGTTACCTTTCCAGCAATCAACAAAGGCAATAAAGTAAAGCATCTTATTAAGTTACAGTGCAGTAGTGGCTCCTACTCTTCATGTGGAATATGGCTTTTGAAATTCGCTTTAAAAGAATGTTTCACAACATGAGTAACACTAATGAGCTGCAAAGAGTCCAGCAAAACATAGTCTCCTGTTTGACTGCCTTCCCATATGGTTCAAGAAAGCGGGGGATCCTGAGCAGCCACAATACAAATGGGGAGTCTGTGAATGGAAAAAAAAAAAAAAAAATTCTACAGTCTTGACTCACACTGAAAGATCATAAATCCCCCATTCTTTAATGAATAGGTAGGAAATACAAGAATGGGTCGGTGACAATGTTACAGAAAATCTCTTTCTTAAAGCAAAGCAGAATTGTAAACAAAATTACTCAGACATTCATACACTGAATACCCAGCAACTCCTTCAGAAACTAGAACGGAGTCTTTCTACTCCTGGAAGAGGAGTGCCTGGAAGTACGGAGGAGTGTAGGCAGGGATCTCACACATAACCCCACTCTCCTACCAACCAGCTCCTTGAGCAGCAGGGGAGTTCCCACACAGCACATCTTCAGGTTTTGAAACCAACTACTTTCAAACTAATGAAAAGGACCACGATAGCATCAATTTTAAAACGTACATCCTTACAGGCTGCAGCAGCCCGAACCACCATCATGCGATGGGCAAATGCACAAGAGGCGTGTCCTGCAGAATTACGATACTGTGTAATGATTCAACTTCTATAAACAATTTCTCACTCAGTAATCTGCATATACAGGTTGACCACTTAAAACAGCGAGATCCACTCTGAAATACGAAGATATTAATGTCAGACAATTTTGCTACCTCAAAACTGTCCAAATAACTCTGCAGAATAATTAACTAATGAAAAGCGTATTTTGCTTTGAAGTGCCCATCTCCAGCACTCTGTATACAACTTTTACTAAGAGCCTTAGAATAACCAAGTCAAAATTATAAATATGATGCCTTTATTCCTCACCTTAGTTGTTTGGGGTTTTTTTCCCTGCCAACCTCTCACTGTATTTGCTTTTAGGCTGCCTTACTCTGGGAGTATATTTTTTGTAGGTGAAATTCCAACCTTTCTGAAATATACCGAAGTTTTAACGTGCTACTAAATAGAAAACAAGATTCTACTAAATACAAAGAGACAGAGCTCAGAGATACATAGCTCTGCCTCTCAAGAGTTGTCTGAATGATGCCAAGTAAGTTTCAACAATTCACAGCCAATTTACAATAAAACACACTTTTCAGAAGAGCGTTTGCCATCACTACAAAAGATTCTTCTAAGCTGCAAACAATTCATCCACCCACCTTTGAAGGTCAGGCCCATTACCTTATATAATGGAAAGCTCAACTCGTAATCAGAGTTAACTTGTGATTTAGCATGCAAGACTAAATACTTATCTGTGTCCTTGTCCCATCAGAAACCAGCTCCTTTCTTTTCAGTCTTGGAGAGCAACAGTTAACACCCAAACCCAAAGAACTGGCAGGGGGTAGGAGGTGTGAAAATGGGATGGGTGGGATGACACACACAGATTTCTATTGTACTCAACTATAGTGGTGCATACACTCAAACTAGATGTGGGCTTAAGAAAAGAATCAATATATCAAACCTAGACTCAGCTCTGCAGATCCTCTGACAGGGAACAAGCTGACAAGAACAGAGCCATCATTTAAGATCACATTTGACTACTGTGCCCAGATAACACCACTATGTAATGCCACCAAGGTCAAAAGCACCTAGGTACTCCAGAGGGTTTCCAAATGTGAGTCACCACTATATGCAACACCCATACATTATGAATACTCTTGAAGAACAATCCTGCAGCCAAACAAATTTAAGAAACGCAGGATTACAGCTGTTGAAACACAAGTACTGAAGGAGGAAATGATTTATTAGTTACAGAGAGCAAGTGGAGCTTTCCTGTTCTGAGTTGCACCTATGTTTCATTCTCTGACAATGAGGATGTAGTTAGGATAACATGGTCTACAAGAATCCCACCTGCTTTAATACTGTGAAATAAGAAATTTCTATTACTGAAAATAGTAATTTTCTAAATCATAACAGGTTTAGAGACAATTCACGTTTATAAGTGGAATTAACTTTATACGGTAAATATAACAAAAACCGTATTTTTTTATACTAAAGCATACTGGAACACACTACAAAAGGCTCTGTCCCCAAAGTATCAGTCACATGAGGAGTTGGCCAATAGAGCCCCTTGCGTAAGGATGGCAAATTAAGTTCTTTGGAAATACAGAATATTGACCTTCTCACAGGCTAAAAGGACAGTGACAGCTATTAGCAGACATCCAGCTTTTCACAAAGGTCAAAGAAAAATTTAGTTAAATCACCTTCCTCCCCAGTCTTTTATTAAATTTTTACATTGAATGTGGAAAAAATACAACAACAAACCCACTGTGTCTGCAACTCTGAAACAGTCGTAACAAAAAAATGAATCTTCCCACATTTAATCGCTTTACCACTTGCACTTGCCATGTGGTGACAGTGTTATGAAGAGACAGTTTTTCCTGGACCACTTAACCACAAATTTATACATAGCTCCCCCAAACTACATACTGTACCAAAACTCATTACCAAGAAACTTAATTCCCTTCAATACACCAACCATGCAGCCGCAGCCTTTTCCACTCAAAAGACAAGGACCAGAGTCAGTTTTACTGTTAGCTGTGTAATTCCTACCACTTGCTTCAAGTGCTTCATATCACACAAAAGGACATTGGTGGGAAGTGTGGCACACACTAACATTTTACTCACTAAAGCACGCTCCAGAATAGCTGTATGTGCCATGCTCTATGCTCTTCCCCATTACACAAGAGAGGAGAAGAGTCAAAAAGAACCGAGTATACTTTTACCCAAACTGTACTTGACTGAAAGTACAAGCTGGTTCTGTACACCAGTACACATAATCTTTCCTCACCACTTAGCCAAGTATTTAGTTGCCAATTTCAAGAACTGGCCATGAAATAAGTATCTCTTACACCTCCTACCTGTTAGCCCTTAATACCACTCTTAAACTGGGGTGAAAACTAAAAGGGTTTCGTCCTATGATTCTACTTTATCCTTCAGCCACTGCTTCTTCCTCCAGCTCCTGAATGTTTCAAGTATAATGAGCAGAAAGACTTCTGCTGGGGTTGGGTAGGCTGACAAACCACAGAGCAACCGCTGTCTTGTACAGTGTGCTTACACACAGGGTACTCGCAGATGGCTACAGGAGACGTTCAGGTTTTCCTTCTTAACGCTGGATTGCTCAGAGACCCCAAATGGTCTCATTATCCCAAGCATTTAGTCTCATACATGAGAGAAATGCTGCATTAGTACCCCTAATAATTCTGCTGGTTATGGGTCCATTCACACTCACGGGGCCAATCTTAAGATTAAAAACTCAAAAGTCTAGATTCTAATGAAATAGCAATAGCAACTTCGGAATAGGATTTGCACAGAATACACTCACATCACAGCACAACGCTAAAGTCTGTCTTGGGAATAATTTATGTGTTGCCGAAGGTATTTTATTGCTTCTGAAGTATAAAGCTTTCTGCAACCAGGTTTTGGTTTGGTTTGGTCGTGTGTCCCCCGTCCCCCCCCCCCAGGAATGAACAGAAATTCTACATATATCGATGCACATTAATATTCTACATGCTCTAAAGAACAAGCTCGATTTTACTTCTCCTTTGCTACATTTAAAGGGGTGAATCATGAACACGCATTCAGTCTGGTAGATCAGCACATCAGAGGTGGTGGGTATAAGTCAAGCCTGATCAAACAACACTATATCTTTCTAGCAATTTCAAATTTCTAAACTAGGGTTGAAAACACTTGCCTCAACTTTTCAGTCCATCAAATGGTTGCATCAAATCATACAGAACTCACATCAAAAGCAAGCATTAAGCATGTGTTGTTTACAACACCTGTTCCTAAATACCCACTCCCTTACTACTAAAAACCAAAGTTCTAAGGTAAAGGGAAGTTTAATTTTGTTTAAACAAAAAGCATGCCATGATCAACAAAAGGAGGTAGGATATATTCAATACAGGTTGTTTGTGTGGCTTCCTTTCCCAGTGAAAGGGACAAGATGGAGAGAGAAATCAGTGTTCTGGCCTAAATACCTAGAACACTAGAAACCAATGCGTTACCAAAGCTCTGCACAGTTTAAAATAAAGCAACTCCTCCCAATTTTCTACCTAGCATCATTTAATCTGTTGGTCCAACCCTTTTCCTTGGTAACCTGCCACACTTCTCAGAGTTACTCCATTGAAGACATGAAAAATAATACTTTGATCCTGCTGAACGCAATAATTTCACCAACAAAATTTTCAGGAGAAAAATAAAAATGTTACAAAAGCAGTTCGGAACTGTTACAGAAGACGAATATATGACTGCACAACACCTGCAAAATTACACAGAACAGAAATAACTATTTACAAGCACTACTCTGCTACTACTGTTCTTGTCCAGAATCATATCTCAGTATCACTTGCACACTTCTAAGAATGCTAAAATCTATCTCGAGACCTCAGAATTTATTTTCCCGTGTCATAATTGTTATACTAACTCTAAACTCCACTCAAACTATCTCATCTCCACCCAAAGCATCCAAGATGCAGAAAAAGAAGGCAACTGCAGATTTTCCCAGAAACAGTCCCCATGCAGCAGAGCTGTTTATTTATTGATGAAGCAACACAGCATCACCACAATATTACATCAGTATGTATCACCTTTCTTTCTCTGGAATATACAAACATACCATAATAACCTCTCAATAAGCATTTGCTCCCTAATTTAATGTCTAGTTCTAACCAGATCTAGTTATAACGCGACTACAATGTCACAGCAAAACGGGATGCTTACTTAACTGTCTGTCAGAACAGGCCAGTAATGCATCCAGAAAGGACAATTAGCACATCTAAAATAACTAATTCAATACAGAGACAGTTGAAAAGCTTAGATATGTTTACTCCCGCTGGTTACTAGCCACAACCCAATGACTACAGGAGGGAAAACCTGCAGTGCTTTGCAACCCAGACGACCCTCTGCCACTCATTCTTGACTTCTTCATTCAAAACACCATTTCCGTTTTCCTCTTCCCCCCCCCCCCCCTCCCGAACACAGATTTGTCCAAAGATGTTTAATGTCCCACCATTAAATTACCAAGCTTGCACCGTCTCCTGCCCACTACTACAAGCCCTCAATAACAGGTTTTGCTCCATGCTCCACCATCACGCTGCAAACATGGCTGCATCATGTCCTCTTTGTGACTGAATATGTATCTCTCTTCTGCCTTTCAAGACTTCTTTTATCTGCCTACCCTTATTTTCCCAGATGAGCAAGGACCATTTCAAATCGCTGTTATCCACTTCTCCTTCCTTTTAACAGTTTGATATTTTCCACTAATGTTCCACTGTAAACCAAATGCATTTATACTTTCCAGGTTCACTTCAAAAACAATCAAGGAGGCTTTATACATTGAAACCCTCCTCACCATTAAAACGTACTTATTCATGAACAGAAAACTCTTCTAATAAAAACCTCCGTCCTTCAAAACAAGCGTGGAGAGAGAGAAACGCCTCAGCAGCAGCGAAAGGAAATTTTATCATCTGGCTTTTCTTCCCCGCAGCTCCCTCTCCTGAAATTGGACCCCCTCGGATATAAATCCACCTCGGAGCCTCTCCCCCAGCCTCCTGCAGAAGCCACACAAACATCCACCCCAGTCATTGCCTGAAAACCTCCCTCCGCTCTAGAACCGCCGTCGCTTTTTGTGCTGTTGAGCGGGTTTTTTGGTTGATTTTTTTTTCCATTTTACTGAAGAAAATAAATAAAACTATTAAGTCTCCCCTGGGATTTCCCTGCGGACTATACGTAAAAGTTTGGAGAAAGAGGCGGAGGGAGACCCCCCCGGAGAGAGCAGCCCGCGGGCAGAGCTCCCCCGCCGTGCCCCGCACAGCGGAGCCCCGGCCCCTCCGCACGGACCGTTATGACACGGGGCGGCCGCGGCGCCCCGCAGTAACCGCCGCAACGGCGTCCCCGCCGCCTCCCCCGTCCCCCCTGCCCGGCCTCCGCCTCACTCACCCACAGCTCCGTGCCCCAGCTCATGGCTCCGCCGCGCCGCCGAGGGCCGGCGCTGAGGGGCGGGCGGGGGGCGCTCGGGGTCTCGCTGTCCCCTGGCTGGGCTTCCTTCCCCTTCGCTCCCCGCACACGGATGGCCGGGCCCCGGCAGGGCGAGGCGGGGCGGGGGAAGAAGGTGCGGAGAGGAGCGGGACGGGGCCGAGCGCTGCTCACCGCCGCTCCCGCCTCATCGCGCCGCAAAATGGCCCGAGCGGCGCCGCGCGGGGAGGCGGTGGCGGAGCCGGGGGGGGGCGAGTGACAGCTCCGGCGCACTGCGCAGGCGCGGCCCACCGCGGGGGGGGGCGAGGGGGCGGCCGGCACCGCGCAGGCGCAGCCGCCGGTCAGCGCGGACACGGACACGGTCCCCGCTGGCACCGACCCCGGCCCCCCCAAACACCCCCGGGGGGTCCCCCCGCACGCAGAGCGGCGCGGCGGGCGGCCTCAGGCCGCTGCGAGCCCTCGGCAGGGCGAGGTGGGCGCTCCCCGGCCGGAGGGCAGCGCTGGCAGTGACCCCCCCCCCGCCCTCAGGTGTCCCCCATCTCTTACCGCCCTCTCCCCGAGCGAGGCGGGGTGGGGACTTTTGGTGATTTTTTTTAATTTATTTTTTTTTTTTTTAAGCAAATATTCCGATTTTGAGCGTTTGGAAGGGGGAGCAACCGCCCTAGAGAAAAAGGACACCCACACCCTGAAAGCTGACTGCAAGGGCTGACTTCTTCAAACTCAGCTACCTAAATATATATAGATGTACACACACCCCAAAAACTACCCAAATCCAGGAGTATTAATACCACCATCTGTCACCAACACGCTCAGCGAGCAAGCAGAAGAATAACCAAATTATCTGCTTTTGCATAAATGTGGGTTATTGTAGCAATTATGCAGGCCTTGCAGAAAAAAGATCATTTCCTTGCCAGAGAGAAATAAGATTTATTTTGTCTTGTCTTCCTCTACAACAGCGTTTATTTGAGCTGTGATCTGACTTTGCGTTTCTGCTTTTCAGCTACAAGAAATGTAAAAAGAGCTTTAGAGCAATATTTTATATTTATCCCTGCATCTGTTCATGAAAAGTTTGCATGGGGGAAGAAAAAGGGAAGCACATCTATTCACCTGAGGAAAAGGTATCTGCTTATAGAGGGTGGGGATCCCTTTGATGTCAGAAGATAAAAATTGATCAGCTGCTACAAACGTTATCTCCTTTAGATTAATGCACTTCTTTCACCGATGCTTGGCTATTAACATACAGGAGAAAGGACAAGAATAACTTATGAAGCAATCCAACATTTAGAACAACAATGGAGACAAGTGTTATGTTAATAACTGAATTGCATTTATTTTTATCCTAGTTCTATTGATTTGAACGGAAGAGTAGAATGCTGCTCCTCACACAGCTATCTTTGAAGAGAGACAGAGAACAGGCCACACTTTTAATGATGAACAAAAGTTATTACTTTTAAGTTCTTTGTAACAACTAAGAAACACACTGTTCAACTCATTTTACAGAGTACTTCTTCCTGCTCCTGCCAATGTATTTAAATATCCGAGCCTGCCATGCTGCCTAAAGCACAACCACAATCTTCCAAGGGTTTGTGCTTCTACAGACTCTCAGAGAAGGGACACCAAAGCCCACCGTCATTGACTTCTGTCCTCCCAGAACGCGTTGCAAAACCAGACAACGTGGTTGCATCACGAATTTCTGAGAGTTTAAATCCATAAATACTTGAGTAAAAAAAATGTACAGAGACCAAACAGAAAGCAGCACTTTAGTATCATCTGAGGTAAATTTGCTGTGGAATTTCCTTTTGCACAAAGAGCTGGGAGGGGAACAAGGCAAACCTGTTACACCAGCATGGGCAGGGAAACCTGTCCACACTGAAAGATAGAAATGCTTAACCAGTTACAGAAAGATAAAGGCCAGAAATGCAAGTTTTGTATTATGATAGTACATTAGAATCAACCATGCCAAAACCTATGAAAAGGCATTAAAATTTGTGTGGACAGAGGTTCAAGACAAACGCTAAACAACGTTAATTCCAGGTATTTCTAGAAGGGGACTTTTTCCTATTTTCGATTGCCTTTATTATTTAGCCTGAAACTCTCCAAGACAGGGACTGCTTTGACATTATTGCTTTCAGTTGTACAATGCCCAAACCAGCAGGGCCTGCAGCTTGGTTGTTCCCTAATTACTAATGTAATTAACAATGGCTCATTAAGAGCCATTTATACTGAAGCATGATGCTGGAAAGCTCAGTCGGTCCCAGCCTCAAAAGAATAATTCTAAATGCTGCTTAGAAATTATGTTATCTATCACTTCATTACTTAATTTGTACAATCCAAATCTGAGCAATGCAGAAGCTGATGGGAGTTTTCTTCAGCCGCACTGAGAACAAAACCATGCAGAGCTGTTATCTAGATTTGGGCCTATTCCTGTAAGTTCTCTGTGTTTTCCTCTCCCCTTGTTATGATGCAGAGCACTCCCAGAGATAGATCCTAAACCCAAGGAGAAGGAATTCACTTTTAAAAAGACTAGGACTTTGTTTAGGAGACCCCCAATCCCACTTGAAAGCAGCCAGATTAGCTGCTGAATGATTCAGAATGTATCTAAAGAAGAAAAATAAACTATGTTTCAATCTCAACCCTTTTCCCTAGGTTTGTTTACTCAGGCAAAGCAAGAAAAATCACAACTTTCAGAAAACATACAAGCATTTTTGGCTTCTAGGATACAAGAGGAAGAGGACCCACCTTTCCCCCCTGGATTTATCACCCTTGCAGCTGCTTCCCTTTTATTTTTATAATTCTACCCAGATCATCCACATCCAAGACAAGGAATGTAGATATTGCTTCTAACCTCTCATACACTGGGACTAAAACAGCACCAGGAAAGCAAGAGGACACACCTTTCCCTAAGGCCATCACAGCTGTTTCCTCTCTGCTATTACAACACTACACAGATCATTCAGACACACAGCAAGAACCTTGGTTCTCTTTAAATGCCCTCTCAGGGCCCAGGGGGGTCTAATTAAGGCCTGATCAAAACCTGATAAACCTTAATGGCCCTGACCAACCTCACCTGTGGCCTCCCACGCCTTCTGCCCAGGGAGTCGAGCGGCCCTATTTAAGCTTTGGCCTGAGCATTCAGTCTCTGTTGGTGCAGTGTTGTAGAGGTACTGGTCTCTGGCTTAGCTGTAGCTATGCCTGGCTAAAAACTGTGTTGATAGGGAGTGAGGCCCATCCCTGTGGATCTGTCTGTCGGTTGCTCAACTGTGTCTGACCTTGGTTACCATCACCTAAGTTGATTTCTCAACTCACCCTTGCCTCTGTCTCATTGTTACAAGCTCATCTGATGATCCAGCCTCTTGGCTGCTCCCAGCTGCCACCCCTGGGCCTGCTCTGCTTGCTTCACTCAGGGACTGGACTGTGAATGGTGAGGTTCTTTCTCTGCTGTCCATGTTATCATGCTTATCTCTCAGCTCTGCATCCCTCAGGGAAAAGCCAGCCCTTGCTACTCCTCAGCATGCCTGTACCTCAGCTCATAGAGTATGTTTACAAATGGACACTTCACCAGTGGACATTTGTCTTGCTCTGTACCTGTAGGCTGTCCCGTGCCAAGGTTTTTCTGACACTGCTGATACTTTCCATCCAATCTTAATAGTTGCCCATGATATGCTTAAAAAAAAAAAAAATCTGTGAAGAGTTCTAACTAGGTGTTTGGGTACAATGAAGGAATAAAGGAAAAAGACAGCCGGGCTAAATATGGTTAACCACAGCTGAGAATAACTGTACTTGCTAGGAACAGCACATTTAGAGAAAAGCGAATCTTGTCTGGAAGCTACAGTAAAACATATAAGTGTAGTGATGAGAGTTGCTGTTCTAGCATATTACAGACAGCAGCCAGTTTGCATATTGATGGGAATGTAAATTTAAGTATAGACATTTTTTCACATACAAGTTCTTAGGAAAATGCATAGCCAAAGTAAACATGTTATAAATTCTAACTTTGATATTATTTAGCCTAGGTAAGTGGGAAACTTAAGAGTTACTACAATATCCTAATAGATGTTAGAGAGTTAACATCAAAAAAAATATTCAGTTAGTTTCTAGTCTGTGGCATAGAAATCCCTGATTGCTATTAGGAAAGATCTTTAGACTAAGAGAGGCCCTTCAGCTGAACCACTCCCCAAAACTGGAGGGGAAAGCCTCGTGCTATTTGATCACTGAGGTCAAATAGTTAAAGTGTGCCTGATACTCAGTAGTGGAGCAAGGCGTGAAAGCCTGTGCTGCAGCTGTGGTTTCGAGCAGCTATTTCTCAGGAGTCAAAAGTCTCTAGGTGTCCCAGATGGTCCACGACAGAAATTATAATAATTACAACATTAAAAATACTAATTCCAATAAAATTTCTGGACCAGAGTTATCTTTTTCAGAATAAATTATCTGATTGTAGTGATGTAGTCTTCTTACACGCTGTGGGGTGGAGCTACGGGCACTACAAGGCCTGATGCTGACAGGACATCTAGCGGCATGTACAAGTTACTGCCCAGAGAATGAACCCTACTAGAAAAACAGACTGATTTTTTTTTCATGCTTCCAGATATTTTCTGGTACGAGTCCAGGTTTCTTTGGCTGATGGCGAGATTTTTGTGTTTATTTTATTACCTAAGAAAATAAAAGAAAAAGAGGGAAATGAAACTGTAAGAAGAAACGTACAGTAACATCTGAATCACCTCTGTATGAAGATGGGGAATTCTATATAATCTTGCTAATATAAAGGTCAAGACTATTGATTTTTCTCTGCCTTTTCACCCTCACTTGCATTTTAATACTCACCTGGTGAAATCCAGTTGCTTATCTGGCTCTAGGTGAAGAAACTTGCACAGCTGTTACTCCATACACTGAAAGGGAAGATCAGAATGTTTGAGTACCAAGAGCTAACAGCACAGGACTCCTCACTGAAGAATTAACATTTATCTACATTGATGGCTTCCCTCTGCGTAGTCTTTCAATTATTTTTTTTAGCCATGTGTCGGTCTAAAAGCCATTTTAATTGCCAGTATTCATGCTCACTTTGCTTCTTGTGTTACTCTCAGTTTGAGCAACGAAGAAGTCATGGAAGCCAAGCCTAGTCTCCTTATCATTTCACTTTTAAGTGGGACTACAGCTACCATTTTCAAAGAATTTAATAGCTGAAAAAGTCATTCAGTAAGAAAGCACAAATCCCTTTGGTTTGTTACATATTTCTTTGGTGATACTTAAAATTAATACTCTAAACCCTGTTTTAGACAGAAAGGCAGTTTTTCAGCTGTTTGGACTACCTCACACTCAGACATCTGCTCTCACCGTAACTCCCAAGAAGCTGAAACCTGCTGGCTGATCCATGGCTGAGCTGGAAGCAACAACCCCAAACCCCGCTCCAAAGTGTGCTGTGTGGCTGAGGGCTGAGGCGGGAAGAGCTCTGGCCTTTGTCTGTGGGCAGAGCAGCTCTGTGTCGCCTCACCCCAAACCAGGGCCTGGCTAAGCGCGGCCACAGAGCCTGGCCTGGGGGAGGGTCAGGGGCTTCCCTTTGCCCAGTGTCCCCCCGGTGAGAGCAGCGGGGCCACCAGCCAGGAGGTTGCCCACCACAGGTCCCCGGCCACTGTCATGGCCATTCAACCCGGGGGGCAGCGTCCGGGCGGGGGTCAGCCCGGCAGAGCCCGAAAAGGCCCCAGAGGGAGAGAAAAAGGCCGTGAAGCCACAAAACCCCTGACGACAGGAGCCGAGCGTCTGTGACAGGGGAGAGCGGGCGCGAGGGGCAGCCCCGCCCCACGCGGTCACGTGCTCCGCCCCGCCCTTTGACCGCGGAAGTGGCGCGGGAAGAGGATGCTGATGCTGGAATAAACATGGCGGCCCGCGGCGCTGGGGCTGCGCTGTCGCGGGCCGCGGTCGTGCTGGGGTTGGTGCTGCTCTGGGTGGGCCCGGCCGGTGCCCGCGTCCATCATCTCACCCTCAAAGTAAGGTCTGCGCTGCCCCGTCCCTGCTCACTCGGTCTCTGGGTCGCCTGGGGGGAGCGGCGGGGCCGGCCTGGCCCTGTGTGCCTCCCGCGGGCCGGGGCTGTCCTCCCCGCGCCTCCCACCTTTATCCTGCCGCCTGCCTTTGGCTTTTTTTCTTTTTCGTTTCTTTCTGAGCTCTCTCCCTACGCCTCAGCCTTCCCTGGCCTCGCTGTCTTCTGTTTTTCCTGTTTATTTTCTCCTCCCCACATCCCTGCTTTTTTGGCCCTTTGTTTCTTAGTTGTGGGGAAAACGTGCGAAGGGCCTCAGCACTGTGGCGGTTTGAAAGCGCAGATGCTTCATGTCCTCTTAAAAGCGAGGTAGAAAGCTGTCTGTGATAAGAGAGGGCTGAGCATGAGCTCAGGGGAAGTTTCTGAAGGGTGGCTGAGGTTGCTTTGGCTTTTAATCTGCACCCTGCAATAGTTTTCTTGTCCTGATCAGCGGTCGCTTGACTCTGAAAGGCTGCGTGGCTGTCTTATTGGCCTTCCAGATGTAGTTTCTTTGTGCTAATCAAGTGATCAATAGAGGCAGACGAAAATATTGATGCCATCTGCTTTCTAGTTTGGGTTGACAGGCTTCTGGTTGTGCTTTGAAAAGAGTGTTGTGTCTAGTTATTCAGGGCTGTTGATGGGAAGTTGTGCAGGTTGTGGCAAAGATCTGTAGCTCCAGAGTCCTGTTGTCTGCTGTGTTTTAAATGACAGGCTGCACAGCTGTTAAATGTTAGAGGAACTGTGCCTTTGGTGTGATGCTTTTTAAGGGCTTCTATGTAGTTCATGAAATGCTCTGTAAATCTTCAGAATGAGGTTGTTAATTTTGTTCTTGTTGTCAAAAACATGTAATATTTTGCCATTAGAAACAGTGGAGAAAGTTAATAATATAGTGTATGACTAGGACCGGCATTACTGTGTTCTTGTAGAAGTTTAGGGAGAATTCCAAAACTTTGCAGGAGCTCCCCTTCAGCCTTTGGGATACAGTGAATGCTACGGGGACACTAATGATTTATTTGTAAGGAATTGTCCAGATCATGTAGTTGTTTGATGTGCAACCATGTCAATATTGTTCTGCTTCAGGAAAAGTAAACTTCTCTCTGAAGCAATAAACTTGGAGGTTTGTGCTGGTTACATTATTGTTTTGAGGAATTTGTGACCAAAAATTGAGTGGTGGAAGAATTTTTCCTGGGCTGATACTCTTCCCTTACATAGAAAACTTCCAAACTGGCCTCAAGCAGATGTTCTCAGCAGCAAACATTACGGCTTCTAGTTCTTATTAGGGTGTGTCTTAACCACCTGGATCAATTACTAAACTGTGTTTGCTGATTTTTATTTTTTTTTTTTTTATGGTCTAAGTGGGGTATGGTTTTAGTTTTGTAGGTGTTTTGTGTGAATTGCAGCACTGACCTACCAAGCACCATGGAAAGTAGAAGTGTGTTAATGCCTTTGTCCACCTCTTGTATAAACATGAGCTTTATTGTTAGAGCAGTCTCTCCCTTTCTACTTCAGCCACTGTTTTACAGCATATCTGTAAACATCAGGCTCCAATAACTGTACCCTTTCACAATGAAATCTCCCTTCTAGTGTTCTTGCAGTTGGCTTCTTGCTTGTAAGTGTGCTTTGACATGGTGCCAAGCTAGAGGCCACAGCTTTGTGTGAGTGTTTGATATTGGGTTTCTTCAAACAAGCTGTTACTGCTTAAGTTAGAATAGCCTCATTCTTGTATCTTTGTAATTAGCATGCTAAGGTGAAACTTTTCTTGTTGTCAGAAAAGCAAACCACAGTCTGAGCAGTTTCCTGTTCTGAAAATAACCTTTTATCTTTATTAAAGCATACAACATGATTTATTTCCTCAGAGTTAGAAAAATTATTTGTTTGAATCTTGCTGTTAGACTAGCCTTGTCAAAGGAGACTCTCTTCCTTAGTAGCAGTTGTTACTAGCTTTATTAGCTTAATGGGATATGTTTAAAAAACAAAAATGGAAGATATAGAAGACTGATGGAAACAATTTTCAGAGGTTTCCGAAAGTAGCTGGTAGTTGAAATGTTTCTCTTAACCAAAGATATTTCTGTTGTCTTAAGTTGAATGCTATAATATTGTTTTTCATAATGCAATGGCAGACTGTCTCAGAGAATGAGGAAGTTGGTCTATACAAGGCCGTTGTCGGGTACGTGGTTAAGCTTAATGCCAGCTAGTAGCCCAACATACCGGTTTCAAGAGGAACCATCGAACTGGCAACGCTGTGTAGCAGCTGTGGTGTTAGTTTTTGATTAAAGCAAGTCATCTTGACAATTAACTGGCTCCCAAAAGGGAAGTAAGACCTCTCCTGTTTCATGATATTGTCAAGATTGAAGTTTCATGTTAAATTTTTATTTGGAAGAAGTTATTTGTCAGCAATTATTTGTAAACGGTTGTGACATTTTTATGTTTCAGGCTTCAGTTGCTCAAGTTGAAAATACCTTTTACAACAATTCATTTAGTCTTACACAAATTATAAGTCTTGCTATTAGTTTCACGCCAATAATAAAATTCCTTCCTCATAAGGGTAAGCACTCTAATTAAACTTTCACTGTGTGATCCCAATTAGATTTTGGGCAAAATTATTAAAGAATATTTTTCTGCCTGTTCTAGGCTGCAGGATCTTGGATACTGCTTTCCTGTAATCTTAATCAATGGTTTCAGGATCAATTTTTATCTTAGAGGAGTGGAAGAAGTCAGGAAAATTTTTACAGAAATAAGCTGAGAACTTACTGTATTGGCTTGATTGTAACCTCTTGGTGATTAGTCCCAGATCTTCTCTTCTCGAAGGGACAGGCTTAACTGTTAAATGCTTCCTATGTAAATTAAAATAATGTGTATGCAAACAGCTCAGATGCTTAAGCGTTCACTTCTAAGGGTTCACACCTTTGTTGTAAATTTACAATTGAACGTTTCTGAAGTCAGCAGTTGAGTAATTATAAATAAAAGTTAGATTCTTCCAACCTGTTAAACCTCCTGTGAGAGGTGAGACAATTATTAGTAAGCCAGTATCTTTAAGCCGTCAATATGTGGAGCAGTAGATGCTCTTGGGGAGTGTGCTGTTTCTTGGTGGCAACTGGTGACAGAGCGTGTGGGATCATGTAAAGCTGAAGGATTTGTGAACTAAATCTGTAAACTCTAAGCACTCAACACAGATAAAATCAGGGAGGAAAGTGTGTGTGTGTGTGTATTAATTATCTTTTGTTGGTGGGGAGTATATTAGTGAACCGGCAGAGTAAATAAACTGAAATTGAACTGAATAGCTTTTGCAAGTACTCTGAATCAAGCAGCTATCTCTGGTCATGTTTACAAGGTATAAAACACCTTGTGGCTGGATGACACTGCATCTCCCTTCATATTCCCTGCTACCCAATCACCCAAACGCTTATGTGTCCAGATGTGGTTAAATACGCATGATGTGCTATCTGAAGAGCTGGTATTCATCTTCCAGTCTGACTGGGAAATTATATTGAAAGCAGTGTTAAATGAACCAGATGGGCTCTTGTTCAGGCATGTTAAGTGACCTAGAACCCGAAGACAGCACAGCTATAATGCTCTGTTGAACAAAGCAGCTGCTGTGAGGCATGTGTCACTAACTTTTTTTCCTCTTCTGAGCATTAAGGGAACCATCTGGTTATTTGCCAGGTTAACTTGATTCTATTAGAGCAATCTTGTTACAGCTAGATTACAAGCTAGCTGTGTCAAGATTAGTGTCCTGCTATTACAGGGAGTGATATTTATGTGTTGGGAATGTTACAGAGATACCAACATTAATACTGGGGGTAAAGAAAGAGAGACTGTATTGTGCTTCTATAATTCTTAGCTCAGTCTTCCAGTACCTTGTCCAGAACAGTTTGTTTTGCTTTAGCAGGTGACTTCTCTGCTTAGAGTATTCTGCAGTCTGATTATCTTTTCCTGGAAGAAACAGGAAAAAGAAACAATTTTCTTCTTTTTAGTGACAACTTTTAAAATGTGATTTAAAGCACTTTTACACTTTCTTTTTAATTTTTGTTGAATTGGTGATCCTGTAGGATTGGGGGTCCAACTGCATATCTATTTATGGATTTCTGAATGCAAAGTAACAGGGATAGGACCTTTCCTCACCTGATGGGGCAACTGTATGTAATGTTTACTACTTTTCATGTAAGGTCCTTCATGACCTCCTTATTAAAAAAAATATGCCCACTGTACTTGAAGATTTATCAGCTGAGCAAGGCATGGAAAAGGAACAATTTCTACAGTTTTCTTGCCAGACTGAGAGGAACTAAGACTAGGAGCAGAGGGGGGAACTGGAGCTTTCCTGTTAGAGCAACTAAGCCAGGTGATTCTGTTTGAACTCACATACCCAGTTTTCTGTGTTTATCCTACTTATAAGATGTAGATGGTTTTTTTGCTAAAAATCACTTGTAGGAATGGGACTACACAAGAAATCTTATCTACACCATACACATAGTTTTCCAGTGTCTTAGGTGTTTGTTCAAACAGTGACTCTGCCTAACATGAAAGATCTGATGGGATGACAGTACACTGACACTTGGCCAAAACCCAGCTCTTGGTTAAGTAAGATCACTATAGTCAACTAATTCCTCTTAAGTCTGTTGCGATGGCAGTAGCTAGTGTTCAAACAATAGTTGTCTTTATTTGTGTACAGTATCTTTTTTTTTTTTAGCAATATTTTATCAGTGATGCCAGATATTTAATTTCTTCCAGACTTTTTCCTTGCATATTTTTCAGTCGTATAGCCAGGTAATTAGCAAAGACATTTTATTTAAAGTTCTTACTGTTCAGGTTATTGTAAGAGTTGGTTGATTCCAGTGAAATTGGTTATATCTGAGGGTATCCTAAAGAAGTTTGCATTTGGTATGATCAGATAGATGTTGTGCATGAATACTTAAGTGTCTATCTCTGTCACCCTGCTTCCTCTTTGCTGCTGTAGATGAATGTGTATGTGATTTGTAAACTTACTTTCCTTTCTTACAGGATGATGTGAGGCAGAAAGTGCATCTGAATACCTTTGGCTTCTTCAAGGATGGTTTCATGAAAGTCAATGTCAGCAACCTTTCATTAAAGCCACCAGTGGGCTCTGATGACAAGAGTAGCTTATCAGTAAGTTAGAGTCCAATGACTGTATTAAGCTTACTGTGAAATTGCCATTGCACTGAATGCCTTAACTTGTGTGATGTGTCAGATCCTACCTGGTGGTGCTCTTAGCTTTGCTCCCCACTCTGAGCCTTTTATGAGGATATGTATGTTGTGAGATTTAGCCTTGACCTCTATTCATTCTGCTTTAAGGATAGACTTTAACTTACTGGATCATCTACTGAACTTGATGCACGCATCTATGACCTCTATTGAACAGAGGTTTCCTAAGCAGTTATCTGATGTGAGATTTTCACAGTTGTCCTGTTATTTTGCAAGGCATTTTGTAATCATTATATCAGTGGGTTTCCAGAGCAGTGACTATCTTATTTTTAGAGGACTCTAACATTAAATGTTGTATTGCGCATTATATTGGTGATTTTAATAGACTGAAATACTAGGGTAGAAAGCCGACCTGTGTTCTTGCTCTTCTGCACAGTTTGACCTCTGTTACTAAAAGTATTAAATGTCTTCCTCAAGCAAGACTATAAGGAAAAATACTGTGAAATAAGTTAAAAGGTTTGGGGACAGAAGGTCTGTCATTAGTTTGGGTCTGAATCAGTATATCTTTTATTCTTGGTGGATATGGATGAAGCAGCAGGTTTATTACATTTGAATAATTTTTCTGTCTAATCAGATAATGAGAAAAATACCTGGATTCTGCCTTAAACATAGGTTAATTTATTTAGAGAGAATTATCTTTGACTCTTTCAGTGGTGGTTTGGCTTCTGATACTTAGGGGAACCTGAGCTGTTTTAATTTGACAGATTCTTCTAAATTGTCTCATAGGTGGGGTTCAGTTTGGATCGAACAAGGAATGATGGGTTCTCCACTTACCTGGTAAGAGATGCGAACTTACTTTTCTAAGCTGGGGACATCTCAGTCCTACCTTCCCCCAGGACGGGGGGGGGGGCTTTAGACATGGGCAGGTTGTCAAGGGCAATTCAGTTTTACAACTTGCTGTACTAAGAATCATAACCTCTCCCTGGTGGGGAAAATATACCATTTCTTGTAAACAGGAGGGGACTTCAAAGATTTTTTGCTTATATTACCAGGATGAAGAAATGGATTACTGTATCTTAAAAAAGAAACCAGAACAAGATGTCTCTGTTGTAATCTTACTTCTGGACTTCAAAACTGAAGTGTGAGTAAATAGTGTACACTGCATTTTCAAGTTACTTCTCTAGTTGAAGCTAATATAACACTTGTGAAAATTACTTAAGGGCTTGGAAAGCTGCTGTGCGTGTAGCTTATTTTTTAATGGGTTACATGAAAGTTGAGGGGAGGGGAGAGTGAGAGGGGAAAAAAAAAAATCTGTCATGTAAAATGGTCCCGGAATTATTGCTGTATCTTGGAGGGATAAGGGGACGTGGGGAAGAATCATACCTTATTTGTGCTGAAGGCGTGAACTTGAAGTCTTGAGTCACTATTTCAGCCATTTTATTGTTTGTCTTGACTTACCTATTTCATGGAAGTACCTTCAAGGATGCATTGCTTTCTTTTGCAAGAGCAACTGTAACTGTTTTAGTGGAAACGTACTTTCAAATGACTCCGGTTACCAAAACTGAATAAACATATTTTTCTGTGGTTGCTCTTGGTTTTGATGTAAATGTAGTGTGACTTCTCCCACAGTAATCAGTTCAGTGCCAGGCTTGCCTGTTTGCTGTGGTGAAAACCTGCAAAACAAGTCAAGACAGGTTGATTTTCCTTTACTACATATATGTAGGCTATGACAGATAGACTCTGAATGTTGATTTGCTTTCATTTTGTATAAAAACTCTTTGTTTATTTAGTGTGAAAGTACGGTTCTCTGCAGAAGCTTCTTCTTTGTTACCTAAAATTTCATTTATGTCTGAGGAAAATGTTACTGCCTTAAGTACAAAGCCGCTAAAAACTTCCCAACAGAACAGTGATTCTAGTAAAAATCCTATGAAGACCAACCAAGATACAGACAGCCGAGGTAAGCCTGCTAAGCCTGTCCTATACAACCTCTTGCTGCTAGTTCTGTGTTGATATGCATTCAGCAGTGTGTTGTGACATTCTGGGGTCCGCTTCGGCTAGAACTTGACACAGTCTTGTGTAAACAAACCTGTGCATAGAGCTACCTGCTGGGCTGGAGTCTGTCCTGCTCAGTGATTTGTGCTAACCAGCTCTGTCAGAGACCCAGCAGGACTGTTGGAGACCAACAATACCTGTGAGGAGGGGTTGAGGTACTTGATTGTGTTTTCTGGCAAAAAGAAGGCTAAGGGGGAATTTGGTAGCCACTAGCAACTGGTTGAAGAAAGGTTAGAAGGACAATGATGCCAAGATATTCTTAGTAGTGGCACACAATGCAACCTGTGGCTGCGCCCTCTTACTAAATCTTGGGTGTCTCAGATTGGATGTTGGGAGGGAAAATAAGGCTTTCCTGTGTAGGTATTCCAGCATTGTAGAAGATTATTTGT
Organism: Athene noctua; assembly: GCF_965140245.1. Classification (NCBI taxonomy): domain Eukaryota; kingdom Metazoa; phylum Chordata; class Aves; order Strigiformes; family Strigidae; genus Athene; species Athene noctua. Next base: position 6,108,141 of record NC_134056.1, on the reverse strand, counting down.
GGAAGCTGTAGAACCTCCATCCTTTGAGGTTTGAAACACTGAACTAAACAAACATTTGACTAACCAGGGCCAATGTGATACAGTATTGACACTAGGCAAGCTTTGAGTCAGAAGCTGGATAAATACTTCCACAGGTCCTTTCCAGCCAATGTTTGTATGAGTTTGTATTTAAAGAGTTGAAATCTAGTCTGTCACTTAGAAGCTATGGGATGGAAAACTGACTATACCAGTAACCTTTCTTGGAGGCACAAATCTTTATCTGACTTCCAGACCAGCAGACAAAACCATTTTATAATCTCAGCTCTCATGGGATTAGCTCTAGACAGTTCATTATCTCTTCCTGGAAGACTTCAGATCAGACTACTCAGCAGTCTGATCTGAAGTAGTCTGAGTCTGTCTTGGCATGTCATGTTCACAAGCTTTGGTATCGTTGAAAATTTTGCACAGCTGTTCTAACAAGTCAAGAACTAAAGCTGGATGGCGTTGAAGATAATTGATCTGACAGCTCTAGTTTTGCTTTTTCTCGTGTTAAAAAGCATGGCATGCACATTGACAGCACACTGACATGCGGAAGCCAAAAGCAAAGTTTAAGTGTTGAACTTTTACTTCCTGGTAGAATAGAATGACCTTATGTTTGAAAAGCTTCTTGTAGGAGTGAAATGAAACGGTGAATTTGACGTGCTGCTCTTTTGAAGTCTCCTGCCAATTTATGTTTCTCAAGTTCAGAACAGATATTCACTTGGCAGATCACCTATGCTTTGAGTTTTTGTTTGTTTTTTTGTTTGCGTTTTTACTGAGGTCTTGCTTAGTAGAGAGCTGAGAACTTTTTCCTTCCCAAGAGCTAATTAGGACTTCCATATGTTAGGCCATATATTAATGTCCAGATTAAAATTAGTCAGAGAGATTAACAGTACTCAATCATAACATTGAAAGTCATAGCTGTATACTGTATGAAACAAGGCTGTAGCCTGCATCTGGTATAGGTCATCTGCCTCCTGCATCACTGTAATTGGAGGGGTTGGAAAGACTTCTTGGGTAGGCTTTTGTAGAACGTATAATAGTAGAGAAGCCTATCGTAGCATTTGAGGATTCATTCCTCAGGAATAGGAAGGAGGGACTGGAAATGAATCTCTGTTAATGATTATCTAGGCAGCTGCCACACAGATGAGTGCAGAAGATTTGAGTAAGGTATTGGCAGTGTTCAAAAGGTGTTAGACTGTGAGGATGTCTAAATGCGAACACTCTAAATGTACTATTAATACTTTTATCTCTAGATAACAAGTCCAAACGAAGTACAACAACCTCCCAGGTAAGAAACTATCTGCTGTTCTGTTTTAGAAAGAACCCAGGGGAATATTCCAGTATAAGCATAGCCAGAAAGTGGAGAGTATTATTTTCTGTTGCTCTCAGCTTCCACTGTAAATGTACAGAATGCAGTTTTGATTGTCTGGATGATGTAGCCAAATGTGGTAGTTATCTGCTTTTTTAAAAAAAATAATCTAAAAGTCTCTTTTCCTTTTCCCAGAGCATAGTAGAACAAGAACATCCTGTTCGCAATGACAGAGGAACTTTCTCATTTCAGGTAGGGTGTCTGTCGGTGTCTAGTCTTAATGTGTGCAGACAGTTTCTTCACTGTACTACTCTGAAAAGTAAAAGTCTGATATAGATGCCTCTCTGATAGCTCAGTAAGTTTTTTGAGTGGACTCTTGTTAAGTGCTGGCAATCTTTCTTCATAAGGTGTGGCAGCTGTTTTAAACTCCCTTTAGTATGATGCTGTTCTGAGTATCTGTGAGCCTCAGCACATTAAAGCTTACAATGGTGCAACTAGTGCATACAGACTTCTAACAGCAAATAGCTGTGACCTGACTGACTCACCTAAGAGGAAGGTGTTCTGTATGAAACCAGATTAATGCTTTGTTTCAGCACCCTGGTTCACTTGAGGTTGTTGTTTACTATAAAACAAACACATTTTAAATTTTGTTATGACACAAATCAAGGCCATTGAATGACTCGAGCGTGGCCAGAGAAGGGCAGCGGAGCTGGGGCAGGGTCTGGAGCACAGGTCTGCTGGGGAGCGGCTGGGGGAACTGGGGGGGTTCAGTCTGGAGAAGAGGAGGCTGAGGGGAGACCTCCTGGCCCTCTGCAACTCCCTGACAGGAGGGTGCAGAGAGGGGGGATGAGTCTCTTGAACCAAGGACCCAGCGCCAGGCCCAGAGGGAATGGCCTCAAGCTGCCCAGGGCAGGGTCAGGCTGGCTCTGAGGAAGGATTTCTGTGCAGAAGGGGCTGTTGGGTGTTGGAATGGGCTGCCCAGGGCAGGGGGGAGTCCCCATCCCTGGAGGGGTTGAAGAGTCAGGCTGACCCAGCGCTGAGGGATCTGGGGGAGTTGGAAATGGTCAGGGTGAGGTTCAAGGTTGGACTGGAGGAGCTTCAAGGGCTTTACCAACCTCAATGATTCTGTGAAATCTTATTTCCATAGCTGTCGTAATTTGTATAGTTGGGGGAGAAACAGACTACCTGCTTATGCTTTAGAGCAAGCATGATCCAAATTTCATGCTTCACCACGTGAAATATAGGACACCTCTTGTTATGTTTTCTCTGCCATGAAGTAAGTTGAACCCTGATACCTAAAGGTCTTCGATTACCAGAGTGCATAATCATAGACAGGTGAAGTGATTTTGCATCTGGAGTTCTGTTGAAAGTTGCAAGTATGCTGGTATCCTCAGAACAGTACGCTTGCTGAAGGAACCAGCTGACCTAGAGGACTGATGTTTTTCCTGCTTCAGTAGAGATGGCTTCTTACCCTGGCAACCCTGTTAATGAGAAGAATACTGACTATCTTATTCCTTGTTTTCAGTTTTTTTTTAATATCAGCTCTGATAACCAAGAAGGTCTCTACAGCCTTTATTTCCATAAATGCGTTGGCAGTGATGGGCCAACTAATGATCAGCGGCTATTTAGTCTCGATGTGAGTATAGCTTCTAAATCATCATTAACTCTTTTAGACTGAAACATACAGCTTCCAATTCTTGCTTGTCTACCAGGCACACACTGTACAGAGTGTATAGATGGGGTGGGAAGTGATTCAGAGTTGTGCATTTAATCTTTATAGTGCCGTTCCTGAAGGAAACAACTACAGTAAGAAGGACTAAAATACTAGTTTTGGAGAAATGTCTGGAAATCTGAAGACTGCATGTGGGCTGGGTTCACTCTACACAGTTGTGACTAGATGCTGTAATGAGATGGGAGCTAAAACAGCTGTTTGTGTCTTGCTGTGCTCAAAAATCGCCCTTTTTTTCTTTACTCAGTTACAGATATTAAGGCTGTTGCTGCAATCTAAATTGTTGGTATTTATGAATTCAGTGTTTTTGCTTTTTCTGGCCTAATTAAAGATGCGTTTTTACAGTGTTAGATGCACGTCTTAAAGGCAATATGTTGTAGTAAATGTCTTATCTCCTTTAACATCCAAGGGTTCAGTCCTATGCTCTTTTAAGTCAGAGTGTGTTATCACAGCTCAGGCTTTCCCTTTTTTTCTCTGTCTTTTGCTCATGCTGGCATCCATGCTGGTGTATGTAATAAAGCTGTTCTGTAATGAATCCTTTTACTGACTGCGGTAATGCTCAGCCAGATCAGACACCTGAACTGCTTTTTACATGGTTGTGCTGATGCTACAGCAAGGGAAAAGCACAGGAGCATGTAGGTGACAAAACTTAGCAACCCTAACTCAGACTAGACTACTTTGAAACTGCTTCTGAAGTTGGATGTTTAGAAGACCAAGTTGTTGAATTGCTGTTTGTTGTTTTCACCCACTGAAGAAGTTGGAAAGAAAAGAAAACCAGCATAACTAACCTGCTTGGTTGTGTTTAGAGATGCAGAACAGTTTCAGTACTACAAGCTAGTTGTGGTATGTTCTTTTAATGAAGTCCTAGCACATATAACCAAGTCCTTTAGGGGCATAAATAGGATGTTAAAGCTTCTGTTTTCTCAGTCACAGGGTAATAGGCTTGCAGCAGAGTGTTTCCTTTGTCTTGGCAGGTGAAGAAATCCACTGTAGTAAACCTTAGAGTGAGGTTTTTCAGCTGTGTATGACTCTCCCCACACCTAAAATCAGGACTGTGCTAAAAAACCTGCTTGTTTATGCAAGGCTGTAGATACTGTTTCTGAATCAAGGGTGGGCAAACTCTATGAAGTTTGGTATAGAGAACAACTATTCTTTGGGAGAATTACTTTGCCTTTCTGAATTACGTTGCATAATTGAAGCATTGGAAGGAATCTCTGTCTTTTCCTGCTTTTTAAGGAAATTGTGGGTGCAATTTTGCAAAATGTTTTGAGATTCTTGAGGATGAAGAGTTGCTTTTATTTTTTTAAGAGTCTCATAACAGTCACCATTTCAGAAAAGCTGCTTCTAAATGCACAAATTTGATTGTGAACTGTAATTGTTAACTCGGTGCTCTAAGTGTTTTTTCAACTGTACACATAACACACCTTTAATATTCAGATAGAAATTACGGAAAAGAATCCTGAAAGCTACCTATCGGCGGGTGAGATCCCACTGCCAAAACTTTACATTTCCATGGCTATGTTTTTCTTCCTGTCTGGGACTGTATGGATCCACATACTTCGTAAACGCAGGTAAGCGGATCAGCTTGGTGTTAGTGACAAGTATAAGCCTAACTTGTTTTACTTTTATTTTTTATTCCTCCTCTTAATGATCAATTCACTGTCAGATTAATCACTCAAAACTCCAAATTTGACTCAATATTGTATGCCCAATACATACAGTTTGTAGTTGAAAACAGCTACTTCCGTCAGTATAATTTTTGCAGACTGTTGTTCTAAAGTTATCTAGTCTTCTTTGAGTATGTACATATTAAAATGTATTGTGGCAACAAATAAACAGGAAGTTCCTGTAGCTGATGACAACTGGTAAACACCATTTGAAAATAAATAACAAGAAAAACATGATCAAATTATTTTTTATGCGGGGAATTGGCAGCTTATGGCAGTGGAGAGCCATAAACATTTTGATTATAGTTGCAAGTGGGTAGGAATTTCTAACCGAAAAACGTGCTTCTTAATATTTAAAGCATAGCAACAGAAGCCGGCAGCACCTATTGTTCCATCTTGGCTTTACCTTTGGCTTAGTCTGAAGTTCACTTGGTAATCAGATTATTTGGTAGTCTGGAGTTCACTTGGTGATGTGGTATAGTGACTTGGAGGTGGAGGGTGGCGTAATACATGTTTGAATTAGGTTTAGCAAATTTTCCAACAGTTATGATCTACGTATGCAGGATGTTCCTATGAATTACTGGTTTTAATTAAACCAAGTATTAAAAATCAGAGTTGTAGAACACGTAGTTGAAATGCTGTTCAGGATGTTGCAAAAAGCTGGACTGCAGCATTAAAGGGAATCCTTTTACACTGTTAATCAGCTCAGCCTGGGAGTTACTGTTTGACATTTGTAGGTTTTATAGGAATACACTTGGGAACTGAAATTTTTACTGCTGGCTTTTAATTGATGCTCTTTTTTTTTTTTTCTTCCCAGAAATGATGTCTTTAAGATTCACTGGCTAATGGCAGCCCTGCCTTTCACAAAATCTCTGTCCTTAGTCTTCCATGCGGTACGGATAATGTCTCTGCCTTAAGTTGTTTAGCTAGGAAGTAGAAACATGGATGCAGAGCATGCTGTTAGAGAAATCTGCTTTGAGGGGGGAGAATGGGGGAGAGAGAGAAGTGTCTTTCATACTGAAGCACTGAAACTGAACTGCAGCTGTTTGGTAGAAGTGATTCAATTTTCATCAGCAAATTCTGACTTTAAATACAGTTGAGATCATGGCCTGAAGTGGTGAAGCAGCAAACACATACGAGGGTTGAATGAGATCCGTGAATCCTAATGTTTTGGCCATCTGTGGCTGGCCTGAAAATTTGAGCTGTGGTGCTGCTTTGGCTACACAGCTTGCAATAAATGTTAATAAATGGAACCTTTGATGGATGTTTGTAAAATTCAAGGGCACTACTTTAGATGAAGTATTATGGTGTACTGTAACAGACCTAACATTATAAGCTTTAACACTTTCCATACATAAAGTCTCTGCTGAATTGTATTGACTTTGCCTTTCTACTGGAAAGACTTCATAAACAAAGTTACTGAGAAGCATTTAATCTTTCAATGTTTGTGCCAGCTGTGATTTTTCACCTTCATCTTCATGACAGGATAACTGCTACAAACATTTTTGGGGTCTAATGAATCTGGATTCCACTGAAGTTAGAAAGCATCTAGTAACCTAATGCAACTGAACTTGAACAAGGAATGAATAAATAGGTTACAAATGCAGTTGTTTATCTATAGTTAAGTGTGGGAAGGATGTAGATTGTATGAGATACATCCACTAACACTTTGGAAATATGGCAAATGGAAATGACCTCATTGTTGCTAAACAAAACTAGAACACGTTGGGAGGGAGTGTTCGCTAAGATGTAACAGCTGAGTTTGTAGCCACTGATTGGAAAACTTGAAGTGGCTGTCAAGCAGACCTCTTTTATAGACATGGGTGGGGTGCTGATGAGCAGCTTGTAATATGTACTGTATTTTCTGCTTCCAGATCGACTATCACTACATTTCTTCTCAGGGGTTTCCTATTGAAGGCTGGGCTGTTGTTTATTACATTACTCACCTGTAAGTATGTCAGAAGATTGATGTGATAGATTCAGACAATGAAACTGAATTCCCTGTGGGGCTGCCCACCTCCCTCCCTCCTGAGCAAACTGGAAAATTGCTGAGTCTTTGGTACTACAGCCTGAATGACAAGACAACAATCAGCCCTGTGTGAAGGGGAAAGCTCTACTTATAGAGAGCAGCTGCAGAGAATTGGTACTTATCTGGGTGGAGGAGTAAAAGGAGAAATGCTTTGCTTTTCTTTGTTCATACTAATATTCAAGTATCTAATTTGCTCTTGGTGTGAATGGTAAGAGGGTACAGCTGCCAGTGTTTTCTCCTGTTCACTGTGGTGAATGGATGACTCCCCCAGGAAAAGACTGCATATATTGACAATTGTGAATGAAGTGTAATATTGCTATGTGATACACAGTTGTAAGCAAGTACATCTGCTTCACTGTTGTAGGATAAGCACTTGCCAAAATTATGAATAGCAAGGCATTTGTTTGGGTTTGTGGCTTTGCTGACTGTAGGAGAGAACCTGGGCAGAAGAGGAAGTGTGATAAAGTCTCTCACTGCGGTATCTGTTTCTCTTTCAGACTGAAGGGTGCTCTTCTGTTCATCACTATTGCCCTTATTGGCACAGGCTGGGCTTTCATTAAACACATCCTGTCAGATAAAGACAAAAAAATTTTCATGATTGTCATCCCACTTCAGGTGAGGACTGAGTTCTGTCAATACTATCTTGTGGGAGAGATGCTTGTGGAGAGTGTAAAAGACTGAATTCTGCACAAAAATACCATATAGTTACTGCTTGTATAAGCCTATTGGTTACAACTTCAATCGAGCTGGAATATCCTGGGCCAGAAGTTACTTCTGTAATTTTCCCTGCTTTTCTCCCTATACTGAGTATGAGGTAATGATAATCAAATAGTGTCAGCAAATGAAGAACTAGCTGTAGAGTAGATATATTCATGCTGGGACAAAGCTTGGGCTGCAAAACAGCACTAAACTGTTAAGCAGAGAAGTCAAATGAGTTTTCATTTCTGAAATGCTTGCTGAATGGGCTTAAAAATAAGGAGAAAACAGAGACTTGTAGGTTCATTGGGTCTGAGGGAAATTTTCTGAGTGTGTTTGAAGGGATCAGTACTTGTCTCCTGCTCTAGGAACTGAAGTTAATGGGAGGGCAGCACTTCTGTTGTAGCTAGAAGAGCTTTTCTGCCTTTCCAGATGGAATCCCTTACCCAGCTCCAAAACCAGAAGTACATAATTAGTGTTTGAGGCTCTTCTAGAGCTCCGGTATGGAGTCCAAAACATGGTCAATGACCAGTCTGAATTATTAGTTTTAATTTAGAATAATGCATTTAAACTATTTGCTATCTGTCTGTATGTGGAGTCCTGTTTCTGTATTTTTATAAGAGATTTTGCTATTTTTATCTCTACTGATACAGTAGATTCAGCATAGTATGTAACAAAAAGGACTATTTTCTGAATGCCAGCAGAAATAAGTTCCAATTACTTTTATTTCTGTAAATCCTGTGAAGATGCTGCTGAACATGTGACTTTCTTGACATAGAACTGCAGAAGAATTGTTGATGTTACTGAATGGGCTCTTTCTGCAACCATGGGACAGCTTTTGCTGAATTGGCAGCCCGTATCTAGTACCTTCTTGGAAAGCTTCTGAAACCATTAAGCATATTTTGCCCTGTAGGTACTGGCAAATGTGGCGTACATCATCATAGAGTCAACAGAAGAGGGGACAACTGAATATGGACTGTGGAAAGAAATTCTCTTCCTGGTGGACTTGCTATGTTGTGGAGCCATCCTATTTCCAGTGGTATGGTGAGTCACTGTATGTGTTGTGTGGTTTCTGAGCCCTGATAGTTTGAGCAGTTTGTGAACCAATGGGTATTGACTGCTGGTTAGAGCTAAAGATACTGCCAAAGCAAAAAAAGTCAGTCCCTTGGAGTCAAATGTTCTGTTACTTTTTTTAAACTGTCAGTCTTAACACTTCAGTCTTGTGTTGTGGAAGATACTTGTTTCTGGGGACAAGGTAAGGTGGGTGGCAATTTAAGTGTGGCCAGCACATTGCAGACTAGATGCTTTTGAAACTTGGAATTTTGCAGAAGTGCTGATTCTTACATAGAGAAACAGGGGTTTGCTTTACTACCTTAGGTTGGAAATGAGGCTGCTAAATTCTAAAACAATAGCACTGTCTAAGATCAGTGCTGCCTTCAACCAGAGTAGCTGCATTTTTATTTGACTGTTTAGAAGAAATAATCCCACAGGGAGCACTTCCCTGCCCTTCCTTTCACTCTACTTGGCAAGGAATAATGTTGGTTATATAAAACTCAACTAAAACACAGATAATTCAGTTAAACACTATTGTTGCTTCTTGCCAGTTAGAACATTTATCTTCTAAATTAATCTTAATTGAATAAACAGATGGATTTAAAGGAGGAGTTTCTGGGTCCTTGGTTAGTAAACACAGAATATTCTTGGTTTTCTCCAGTATATTCTGAAATGCAGACTGAATATAAATGTCTGTCTGGTAAACATGTCATCACTCTAGAGCGTCTAACTCTTGAGCTTGAGAACTGGTTTGTAATGTATATGTATGTGTGTGAAGTCACACATCCATGTTGCTCAGTAGATGGGAGCAAGCTTCAGCTTTGCCTGTGAGAGTGGATTTCAGCTGTCCTTACCTTCCCAGTCATCCTCTGTGCAAAACCCTACACAGTCTTAGTGGCAGTCTGCCAGGGCTGGGAAATGTCTTCCAATAAATTTGCAATACCCATTTGTCCCTTCCCCTACTCCTGTTAAAATGCTGCAGCTCTTCTGAGGTGAGAGCATTTGGGTGTGGCAGATAAAAGTGCAGGAATATTAGCTTTAATTGTAAGAGAAACTCTGATTTCCTACGTTAAAGGTGACTTTGACACCACAGCCCATGATACCTAATGCCAGAATCCATATGTCCTGTGAAGTGATACGCTGGTATCAAACTTGCTTTCCATAAAGGAACTGTATCTGAAGAACAAATGCTTTTGGGTGAACTGCCCTGTAACTGTTTAGAGCGTGCAGCCAATTTTCCTGCATTGTCATGGTACCGACACAAACTGGCAGTGAAGCCCAGGACACAAAATCTGGATAGTGTCACTGCAGCTGGTGGGATGACTCATGTGAGCAAGGCGACTAAGACTTGGCCCTTGGATTTACATTCCTGTAGGGTAGCTTCTGTTACAAAAGTTGCCTATGTAGACATGTAAGCTGTAATCAACTATTTAAATGAAAAGGGCTTAAAAGAGCAGTAAGATGCCAAATGCTTGGCACTAGTCTCAGTAGTAGCTCAGTTTAATTGTACAAGTGGAAAGCATTATTCTGGAAAATGCCCCAGTTTCTCACTCTGCTCCTTCACTCCCACAAAGCTTTCTGTAGGCTGAAGTAGGCTTTAGCAGTTGGCTTTCTTAATCACAAGGAGATACAGATACTTGAACTAACTGCCTGAGCTGGGGAGATGGGGGTGAAGTGAAATACATGTAGTGCCAAGCACAGTTAATTACGAATGTAGCTCAGCCATAGAGCTCAGAAAACTTGTCAGAGTTCTAGAGGGCTTCAGTAAAAAGGGAGTACAAAAATTGCAGCTAATGTATTCTTATTTTTATTCAGGTCAATAAGACATTTACAGGAGGCTTCAGCAACAGATGGGAAAGGCAAGTAATCTGTAGTTTTTCTGGTTTGTTATATGCCATAAGATAATGCCAGGATTTCAAACACATGATGCTAATTTAAAGGACATAAACTACAACTATAAATCTAAACTGTTGTTGTCACACTGCTGCTTTTCCTCAGTGGGTTTGTGGGAATAACTTTTGGAAAATGACTTTTTTTGTGTTGCTTTGACTAATAGAACTAGTTCGTGGAACTCATTCTCTGGTAACTTGCACAGCTCTGAGCTAGACACAACATCTAGAGGAAAAAATCTTGACAGATTTGCTGCGTTTTCTCAGACTCAAGTGTTCAGAAGCAGAACTAGGAAACAAATTTCAGAATTGCTGACTATTAGTCAAAATAGACCCCCTTATTTCCTTATTTTGATTTTTGCAGAGACCTGTTCCTGCCAGAATAGAGGGAAACAAACCTCATTATGAAACTGTCCATAAATTGGCATTCAGTGTAACCCAGTTCATGACTTGTCCATGTTTGTACAGCAGCTTAAAGGACTGCTTGTGTGAAGTTGAGTTATGTCTATTGTAGCAGTGAAAATGAGATGATGGATGGAAAGCCAACCCAAATATATCTACTGTAGTGTGTGCTTTTCCTGCCTTATCCACTCACTTCTTCTGCGTTAGTTCCTCAGTTGGCTGCAGATGCAAGTCATGGAGCATAGCGCTGGCTTCCTTGGAAGCAGGCAGCCATTTCAGTGTTCTGTCATTGATGGCTTACTCTTCTTGAAAACTGTATTTGTAGAAGGTCCTTTGGGCTGAAAGGATGTTGCCAACAGTCTTATCCCTTAACTCCTGTCTCTCCCTTCTGCAGATGGCCTCTTAGGTCTGGGTACGTCTTCCAGCCATTTCAGTGCAGATTGCCTCTAGTATAGTAGGTGAAGTGTAAAGCTGGGTTCTGAACTCAGCTCTGCAGACCAAAGATTAGGTCTTTTTTTGCCATCTGTTAAACTGAAACAATACTTAAGATGAGCCCATCTCTTTTTTTGGGGGGGGATTCCAAGCTGTTTAAAAAAACCCCAAACAACCATAGACACACAGAGGAAAAAACCAAAACCTAAACGGGGGAAAAATATTTATTTCTAATATAAACCATTGTGAAAGAGGTTAGTGTTGATAATGTAACATGAATGTTATTAGGGTAGCTTTCTCATCAGTGTGTTCACATGGGTTTAGTGACATTCACTGATTAATTTGTTTTACCTTGCCCAGTGAGCATATATTCTGGAGTATTCTTACTGTTAAAGTCTGCTTAAATTTAGATACTCCTTGAAGCAGTCTCTTCTGAACTGAGGACTTCATGTATGTAAGACCTTTTTCTTAGCTGAACCCACCGTGTGTGGCTGCAAATAGGTCAGCTTTCCTGTAACTGAGGTGGAACTGTTGGGTGGCAGCACAGTCTGTGAGTGTTCCTACACTGAGCACTCAGCAGCTAGTGCCGGAAACTGAGACACAAAACCTCTAGATCTGTGTGGCCTCGGGTGATCGTCCCGTGCCTACCTTGCACTTAATGGTTCTTATCACAAGATGGTGCTATGGAGTTTGCTTAACATTGAGGGAGGGAGAGAAGAGGTGGCCAACATCAAGGATGTTCAGCATAAAGGCTGGACCTGTCCAGTCATCATCGTCATGGGTGGAATCTGGATCTGAGTAAAACCAAGCAGTTCTGAAGGATGAGTTCTAGTGTATAACAGAGGTAAAAGAAAATGGTGATATGGAAAAAATGGTTGTGTCTTTATAGCTAGTCAGTACTAGACACAATAGATCCTAAGGACTGTCTTTAGTCCTGTTTTTTGTGGTGTTCTCCACAGGTAATGGCACTCTATCTTGAATGTTGCTTGTGGATCACCTACTGCTGCTACACCACTTTACCTACTGATGTTACCATCTGGTTGTGCAGATCCTGCAAGTTCAGTAATTGTGTGTTGAGAGGAACATAGCAGCTGTGTTATGCTACACTAATAATAAAAGAAGCTAAGGAAAAAAATTTTCAGAGGAAACAGGCACCAGATTGTGACCAGGATGGCCACAGTGCTGGGACTCACTTGTGAAATACGATGGGATTAGAGTATTTAGAGGCTGTTGATAGGAGCCCATGCGGAGCAAGAGAATGGTAATGTGATGCCAGAAGCAGAACGTTGCCTAATGATGTCGTGCTACTAGTGTGCCTGGTTGAGAAAACTAAAAGTGATATCGTTGCACTAGTAAGGTAAAACCGGTCATGTTAGACTTACATAGTTTTGACTAGAACCACATGCTCTTAACTCTGTAGGCTTCCCTTGGAGGTCCTGTTCTGCAGAGGTGCTGCACAGAGTCTTAGCTTCTCATGAGAAAAATAAGACCAGTGTTAACTCTAAAATCACCAGCAATTTTTTTGCACAGATGAAGATAGTTTTTTCCTGAAGTGATGAAAAATACGGGATCCTTTCCTAAGTGGTTTAACTGCTGCACTGCCTGGCTTGTGGTTAGAGCTGACAGTCTTGTGCAGACAGTTCTGGTTGGACTGCCTATTGCTTGCTAGGATTTATTGTCTAGTATTACCTCAAAGGCTGCTTTTCCTATTCTCTCACACAGACTTCATTAATTTGTAGGGTGTCTTTGGGAACTATATGTTATAAATTCAATAGCTGTTTTTCTTGGTGCTGAGTTTTCTGGTCACCTTCTCACTGGTGAGAAAGACCTAAGGTAATTTTTGCTTCCTTGTATGTTTTGGAACTAACAAATCTAGGTCTTCACAGCTCATTATCCTGGTGGTGTTTCCCGAATGTCTGTCTATCTTGTCCTTTTCCAGCTACTTCACGACCTGTTTATTAGATAGCACTCCCTTGGGTCAAGTGCAGCCATGACTGCAGTGTGACTAGACTAGAAATGAAGCAGAAGGCTGGTCAGACTACTAGTCTTGTAGTCTGTTACAGCTGTGCTTGCCATAGGCCTTTGTATTAGCAATGTACAATTATTAAAAAGGCTTTTTTTTAACAAGCAATGATTTGGAGTCACTAGCTAATGGTCATTTAAACTTGATTATGTTTTTTTTTTTTTAAAGATGATTTTCTAAAGTGGGAAATCTAGAGGAATAGGTCTAAAGCCATAATTATCCAGGGAGACCTTATATGCACAGATGCTGTGGATTGTTAGTGAAGAGTAGGCATGGTACAGTGATACAGCTGAGTTTGAGCTGCCTGGTTGTTTTCTTTTTACCCTTGAAGATGATCTTTAAAGCAAAATATCTGACCTACACAGGCTTCTTTACCTTGCACAGCAGCGCGTGTAGACATCCCATTTTTAGAAGCTTTTCTCTTGCCCTTTTAAAGTCGCCACCTCCAGACTGAAGCAAGTGCATAGCTGCAGCTCTTTGGTCTGTCACTGTATCTTCTGTCAGGCGGGAGCCTGTGCTCTCTGTCCACTTCTAGATTTGCATAACAAATATCTGCAGATTTAAGGAAATGAGTCTTGCAAACAGAGCTAGAATTGTGCTGGACAGCTGCTCAACTACCACTACCTTGTTTACAGGTATCATGAGAAAAGACAGAGGGAGTATGTTGTAGTAAACTTGCTTATTTTTGTTTGAATCTCAGTTCTTGGTCACTGGACCTCTCAAGTCTCATAACTCACTCTTGTGTATCATATCATCTGTTGTTTGAGGGAGGAATGGAGGGCTGGAAACACCACTGCAGTTTTTGTTCTGCTTGTACCTCTGTGTGTGTGACAAGAGATGCGAAACTCGGTGCAGTCTGATCACGAACAGTTAGCTTTTTTCCTGAAGCAATGCAGCATGTCATAGTTGGCAGCAGAATTAGGGGAAATACGTTGCAGTGTGTAGCTCCCAGGCAACATTCCTTGTGTGCTGTGCAGTGGGCAAATGATGATTAATGCTCTCATGCTTGCCCCCATGTCAGGAAAAACCATTTGCTGTATTCAGTGTCTTCCTGCTTCTGTACCATGAAAATGCTGTGACAAAGAGGCTCCTGCGTGGTGCAGAACACCCTCTGCTTAGCTGAGCTCAGCAGACGCTGGAGGCGATGGCTCTGTGGAGACCCATGCTGAAACACCTCCGCAGCCCTCCAGCGAGGAGGAGGGCGTAGAGCAGGGGTAAACATGTTCCAGGCAGTACATGGGCATCTCAAACCTTGAGATAAAGCTTAATGATCGAAGTGTTGAGACCTGAGTGGCTAACACTGGTGAGCTGGGAAATGTTGAGCGCTGAAATAGGCCTATTATGTGCTAGTGTACCACTTCCAGGCACCCTGGATAGCTGTCCAGGGTTGATGTAGCAATTACATGTTGGAGATACATTGCTTATCTTGTACTTTGGACTTCTTTCTGACCCAGGTGGGCAACTTTTGTGCCAAATGGCTAATATGTTTCAGAATATTCAAGATTAACTAGTCTGTGCTGCTTTCTCTTGAGTGACAGTTTTATCTGTTTGCTTGACCTCTTTCTAACATAGGAATGCTTTTAAGCAGAGTGCTGTAGAGATTGTAGGGCCATTCTCCTCAGAGTTACTCCTGGAGTTGCTTTTTGAGGTCTAGATCTACATGTGTGCCTTCATTCTGGGGGAGAACAGAAATCTTCCATTTACTATTTCGTAATGGCACAGATTGCATGTCAAATGCACCAGAGTTAGTACAGCACGCAAAGCACTGTAGAAATATTCTTATCTATACTTCAGCATGATCACTCAAGATGCATTATAGTTTGCCCTTGCATACCATATTGTCTGGACTTGAGCTCCATGTGCCCTCAGTTGCAGTCCTCTTATTTTTATTGCATACATATTCTAAAAATGTCAGATTTATTCATCAAAAAGCTATTGTCTGGTGGTGCACAAGGCTGTAGTGGATGGTCTGACTTTTTAGTCTTATAGTCTGTCTTAGTATTTGAAATGAGCACAGGGAGCAATCAGACTGATTATCAAAATACCATGGTATGCGGTGTTTTAATAGATGCAGATCAGGCTATTGCAGGCACAAGCTGTTGAAGTAAATGGTGATAGAGAGGGGAAACTGAGGGAAGCAAGGTATAGAAGTTATAAACCTTTCTTAGAGGATGGCTTTTATCTTTTTAATTGCTCTATGAAAGAGATGGAATGCAAGTATTAATTAATTTGTAAAACCTTTGGTAGAAAGTCTGTACTTCCCCCCGCCCTCTGCCGTTAAGTACTGTTCCTTGAAGAATGGTTATACTCGAAACATAAATTTACCCATCCTTTACTGCATGCTGTGATTGCTGCTGTGTTATCACAGCTTTACAGGTTGGGGCTGCAAGTGATTCAGGTTGTAAGTGGCAGCTGCTGGCCTTGCGTCTCTCCGTGCAAGTGTTGCTGCCAGTGTCTGGACTGCCAGGCAAAGGTGAATCGAAGTCTTAGTGTCCAGCATAGCAAGACTCAAGTGTTACTGCTTGGAGCACATTCAGCCTGTGAAAAAGCAATTCACAGGCTGCTGATGCCAAGCAATGATGATTTTAGACTTTCTCCAGAACAGTGTGTGCTGTAACTTTGAGCTGTTTAAAAAAACTGGCAGAATTTTGTAGACGTGCATTAATATTGACTTCAGTATCTCATAGTGAAGTATTCCTGAAGTTGAGGCAGGTAGAGGAGAGCACCTAGTTGTGATAAATAAGCAAGCCAACTTCCAGAGGTGGCTCTTCAGTCCTTCTGTGGCTGTCTTTTTTTCCTCCCATCACCCTTCTTTCCCACACTCAGCCATTCTAGATATTGGGATGTGCCAACCTCTTTGGTATTGATTATCATGATGAGTAGGTGAGATCTCGAGCTGTGCTCTGTCAGCTGGCAGAGGTGGCATTGTGACACTTCAGTTGGCAGCCAGATCTTTGGCTTCACTGTCCTTTCCTCTTATGCACTGCATGAATCCAACAGAAATGACTCCCCAGCTCACTCAGTTGTTGACTGTAAAGCACTGATGGACTGGCAGTTTGAATCACAGCTGTTGAGTTGGTGTTCCTTTAACTACAAAGCCTGGTAATTCTCATGGCCTGTCATTGCACCAGTTGGTGGCAGTTCTTGAAGATGAATGCGTTGAGTTCAAAATAGATCCTTCTGTGTACAAACTGGTATGTGGTAAATCACAAGATCTTCATGGTCACACTTAATGTAGCTCTACTTTAAATAAGACAATATTGCTTTCCTGCTTCATGATTTAATGAGCTTGTCCTGCATATTTACATGCTTTAATCTTTCTCCAACTGTGTTATGAAAAGCTTTTAACATTAGGTTATCTGGAGGAGCACTAGACCGATGAAAATCATAAGTTTTTGCTATTTAAGTGTAGGGAAACTAGCTTTTGTGAGGGATGGAAATGAGGGAGAAGTAGCCAAGCCACTGTCTCAGGGCTGATTTAGCTACCAAGGATTTAGTTAGATACTTGTTCTCACTGTTCCAAGTCTTGCCATCTGTTGCCCAGTGAAGTGCTCTGTGCTTCATTGCTGCTACGCTACAGATGCAAGTCTAGAGCTTGGGCATTGCTTTCTGGGGTCCAGAACTGTGTATTGTGAAGTAGATGCTATTCTGTGTTCGGTGTTTCATATTGCAGTCTGGAAGGGAGCATCCTCCCAAAACTGAGAGCAAGTGTTTTTCTGACATACTGTGCTGTAAGATTGCCCCCATGAGCACAGTCCTGCCCAAAGCCAGCCCTATCTGATCACCAGTTAGATGAGTGTTGCACAGTATAAGCTTTAGTTGCATGGAAACAAACTTTGTGTTCCTTCACAAATAAGGCTTGTTTTTTTCTTCTTGAGCTCTGGCTCTGTTTTCTCTTACTGACATGCCCTGTGCTCTGTCAAAAGTTACACATACCATCTGGAAATGTGTAGAAACCACTAGTCAGCACTAAATCAAAACTGCTCTTAGCTTAGTTTTATCTACCTGTCAGTCAGTTTATGCTTTGTGTAAGTCAGGTACTGTTGTCACAGTACGTCTGCTGGAGGAGGGTTTATATCTGTCTCCAAGTCTGTAGCTTTCAGTGGTTCTTCTGGAACACTAAAGATAAGTTTTTCAAAGTGAGTCTTGATCTCTAGATTATACAAAGTAGGTTTATACAGAGCATTGTCTGTCTTTACTGTAGCTTATGTAGTGGGAACCCAGAACAGTTTACTTTGGGTAATGTATTTGACATTTACCTTTTCATAAGAAAAGCTGCTATTTTTTGGTCACAGGAAGTGAAACATTTCTTTGGTAGCTATTAGACCTCCTCTTCCTGATGTATAATCCTGTGTTTTGTGAACCTAGGAAATACGAAGTGCAAATACGTGCAACCTTTAATAAATAAGCTTTTTGCAGTGGATGACTTCTGTGAGGGAGTATAGGTGTGAATTTAAGCACATGAGAATGAGGGCTTGGAGGGAATACCAGTATATATGGTGGCACTACTTTTCTGTCAGCTTGTGTTCACTTGCTCTAAATTTCACCTCTGTATGCTGTCAACATATTTTGGACTCTTTGCCTCTGCTGTTGTCACAAAAGCATCAGGAGTCTGAATTTGTAATCCCGCTGCACCTGATTCTCAAACCAGAGTTGACAGCTGTTCCATCTGTTGGTGACCTCTGCTCGTTCACATGAATATCTGCTGTGTTCCTCAAGAGCTGATGTAATCTGTCCAATAAGCACAGGTTAGCCTGGGGCCTTCGCTTACACGGTTTGACTGAAACACACGTTTGCTATGAGAACTAGTCAGTATGACTTCCCGTTTCACTTCTAAGTTGTGACTGAGCCATGAATGATAGAGGATACTACTTAGATGTTAAAATACTTCTGCTGTTCAACAAGATGCAGTGGTTCCTGGAGCTGTGATTACCTCAAAGTCACTTAGGTCAGCTGAAGGCACAGAGCAGGTCAGGAAGTACTTGAGAAGAGATAGAAATTTTCTAGGACATGTTGCCAAGTTGCACATGGACCCTCTTGCAGGATTGAGATGACAGTAGTTGGCTACATACAGGTAAGTATTAAAAGAAGGTTTTATATTGCTGAGGGTGTGCAGACACAATTTAGTGTAAAAGGGATCTCACTAAGTTGCCTTTAGAGAGCATTCACCCCAGCCTAGGAGTTGTCCAGTGCACAGACAAACCAGACTGGCACTCCTCAGAGCGCCCACTGGGTGGTGGGACAAACCCTTCCAGTCTGGGATTACCTTAGTTTTTGACTACTTGCCTACCTTGCAGACAACGAGCATCAAAAGAAACTGTCTAATTTTAACACTTTTGTGATGGACTCTTGTGTTTTCTTGATAGCTGCCATTAACCTAGCAAAGCTGAAGCTTTTCAGACATTACTATGTTATGGTAAGTAAAACACCTGTACCCACACATACAGAGCACTTAGAAGCTGTTCAAGCCTTTTGATGGATTACTTGTTGGAAGCTACTATAGCTGGTAGATGTGGTGGAGATGTTCTTAGTCTGTGGCAGTGCTGTGCTTTGGCATCTTGGTCAATTGGATTACAATCCTCAAAACAACTTCCTTTCTTTTCCTAGGGGTTGAATCCTTCTGTCTATCTTGAAATTGGTTCCAGCTATTTGTAACACTTAGTGATTTTTCTCTGGAGACAGCTTGAGCTGCCAGTTGAATTGATGGGCTTGAATAACGTACTGTAAACTTGCTAAAAATTAAACTTGGGACCAAATGGTGCCTTAAGATGCATGTGTGCAGTTTCTGATTAAGTCAGTGGGAGCCATGAGCATGCCTCCCAAGAGAGCATAGGCTTCTTAATGATTTCCAACGGCCTCATTTCAGACTCTTAAGTGGTAAGACTAATAAATTACAGTCATGATTGTTCAAGTTCTACAAAATCCCAATACTTAAAGTATTTCCTTCTGTGATTTAAATATGTTAGCAATAGCTTGAGTCATTTGGATGTTCAACAAGCAGTAGAGCCCTCAGCCTATATCTTCCATGTTTGTTGAGGAGCATGATAAGGCTAGTCTGACATAATGAGTTGTCTGGGAATTGCTTGAGCTATTTCTCTGGAAAAAGAGGTCCTATAAGGATTCTGCTGTTGTTCTCATCATGCTTTCTCTTCTTCCTTCCCAGATTGTGTGTTACATTTACTTCACACGGATCATTGCAATTCTCATAAAGATTGCTGTTCCATTCCAGTGGAAATGGCTGTACCAGGTATATGCCACCAAAGGAAAATACATCTATTCCTTGATTATTTTTTTTCTTTTTCCTTAAATATGACTGCACCAAAAAAAATTCCATAAGTTTTTTTTCCCCATGTTGTAGTAGAACATCTCGAAGCACAGTACTGCACCCTGTCTCCTCCTGATTTTTATCACTGCTCTGCTTAAGGTGGCAGGAATATATTTTTAGTTCTATGTTTGTCCAGCAAGGCTGCTGGATTATACATGAGATGTCTGAAAGTAATTGCATTATTGATTTTTAGTCTTTCAATTTAAAAATGTCTGAAGGAAATTAATCAAGAACATACAAAGGAGAAAAAAATGAGTCAGGTTTGCCCAGTGTAATTGAGGCCCCAGGGAGCCAGTGAAATAGGCTTTTGCTCTTCCATCTACAGGTTTTATTTGCCTAGTGACTTTTAAATACTTGGTTTCTTAACATATAATCCAAGTAACTGTGCAGGGAGTCTTTGGAATACATTAACTGTTGAAAATATCAAACAATGTAGAGATGATTTTTTTTTTACCCCCATCATTTAAAAGCCAAGTCTTGCCATAGTTATTTAAAAGCACTGGAGTGATGGCTAGAACTGTAACTGTATTTAAAGTGACAGGGAGAGATGAAAGAACAAAGGGCTTGACAGCCTTTAGCCTGGGAGTAATGGTAACAGGACAGGAATTGCTTTGTTATTTCTCCTATGGCACAGGCTTCTTGGCCATTAAACCTTGAACCTTATGAATGAGGATAAATGTTTCATGACCATGTGAAGCCTTACAGGATTGAACTTCCAATTTTGTGTTTTCACTTGCAGCTGCTGGATGAAATGGCCACACTTGTGTTCTTTGTCCTCACTGGGTACAAGTTCCGTCCAGCATCAGACAACCCTTACCTACAGCTTTCTCAAGACGATGAGGATGACTTGGAGATGGAAGCTGTGTAAGAACACCTCCCCCACTTTTTTTACCTCTACACTTGATTTGAGAAAAGTAATGTTTAAAAACAGTTTACTCTCTCTAAATCCTCTTTTGAGAAAGATTAGGATCTGCCCACACGTTTCAAGATGAGTGTCTACTTGGTGTGTGTTAAACTAACAGAGATTTGTGATACTCATAGGAGCCTCTGAGCTGGATGTTGCAGTAGTGTGGAATAAGCTGGTAAAGCTTTTCATGGGGCAAGAAGACACCTGTGAAAATAGCAAGTGAAAAAGCTTTTGTGTTTAATCTATGTTGCTGAACACCAACAAACTTTACAGGTTGTCATTAATGCTTCGTATTTAAAAAAGCCCAAGCAACTAAACCAATAATAAAAATGAACTATCAATCTAGAGAATGTAAATGAGCGTGGTGTTAAGGTCCCTTCTACCTTGTTGTCCAGCCTGTAGCTTTTGCAGAATTTTATTCTGAGTAACACTGAGCTAAGGAGATGGATTTTTACCAGTACTCTTCCCTGTTTTATTCCTTGCTGCTAAACCATGAGGTACCACAAAGGCAGCAGGACCTGAGTTAGCCTGGAGAAATTATCAAGTAGGTCTGTGGGGAGCTGACCCTGGCTGTATGGCAGGTGCCCACCAAAGCTGCTGTGTCATTCCCCTTCCTCAACCAGACAGCGGAGAGAAAACAAAAGGCTCCTGGTACAAGGACAGGGAGAGATCACTCACCAGTTACCATCATGAATAGAACAGACTCAACGGGGAAGAATTTGTTTTATTACCAATCAAATTGGAGTTAGCGTAATGAGAAATAAACCCAAATTTTAAAACCCCTTTCCCCCCCACCATTTCCTTCTTCCCAGGTTTAACTTCACTCCTCCCTGGGCTTCAGGTGGGTATCTGCTCCACTGTTACTCTCCTTGGGCTGCAGGGGACAACCTGCCTCCCCGTGGTCATCTTGACAGGCTACAGGGGAATCTCTGCTCCAGCGGCTGGAGCACCTTCTCCCCTCCTTCACTGACCTGGCTGTCTGCAGGGTTGTTTATCTTTCATTCTCCGGCTGCACTTGCCATTGTGCAGTAACTTTTTCCCCTTCTTAGATAGGTGCCGATGCTGATGGGCTCAGCCTTGGCCAGTGGTGGCTCTCAGAGCAGGCTGGTTGGCCCTGTTGCACGTAGGGGAAGCTTCTAGCAGCTCCTCACAGAACCTGTAACTGCTCTGCTACTAAAACTTTGCCATGCAAACCCAATACAAGGGCTCAGCCTAAGTCTCTATCACTTTCTTTGCAGTGGTTTTCTGAGGACTTGAAAAATAAGTGGCATTTTTGGAATCTATAATAGAAACTGCCCTAAGAAATTCAGCATTCTAGACATGTTGAATACAGCTGTAATTGCCACAGACTGTCTTGCCTTAATAGGAGCAGAGCAAACCTAATTTCTTTAGTAGTTACACATTTCATGCATAATTGCAATTCAGGTACAGGCTCAGAAGCTTGCTCCTTAGAGTTTTTCCAGGTTGGAAAATCTCCTTTACCTGATCTTGGGTGAAACAAATCAACACTTAAATTTTTATTGAGGGGGCAAAAAAGGTCAGAATATGTTTGCCCTCAGTTATCTCAAAGAAATGGATCTTAATGGGGAATTTCTACAAGGAGACTTGAGATAGAATCCAACCTGAAATGTCATGCAAGGAGTTTAATTTGTCAGAAGTATCTCTTGTAACAAAGATCTTTCTAAATGCTTAGCTATTTTTGCTTTGGGTCCATAAAATCTGTCATTGTTGCAAGTGGAATCCAACTCGTGGGTAGTGACCTTAAAATCAGTATCACTTAGAAGTCTTTAAATGGTTTATTAAAGAAGCTGGGTTCACTTTGGAAGCTGAACATCCACCTTAGGAAGGCACTGTCTGAACTGGAAGATGTGGCAGGATTTGAGTACAGAAACGAGTTTTTTTTTCCTTTTTGTCTGTCAGAGTGGATTTTAACTTTGAATTACATGTTTAATGAATTTTTAGTCCTAAAAATCCCAGGAAAAATATGGCACCTTTTCACGTTTAGTAGTTTTAGTAAATTGGAGAAGCAGCTAAATTTAGGACAATCTGCTAGAAATAAGCTGGAGAAAGTTTAATGAACTAATTCAGTGATTTACATCTCGCCATAGTGAAACACGCATTACTAGCGACTCGAGGATTGGAATTCCTTGTGAGCCTTTTCCTAGTAAGGCATTTTCCTCTTTGCCTTGGGAGTTTCCATTGTTGGGCCTTGTGGGTTGTTCCTCTTAGCCTTGCTTGAAATTTTTCTCATCTGATTCACCAGAAGACTTACTCCATTTGGGCACTTGGCAGGGTATAATCTTTAAGTGTCCTGTTCTCCCTTCCCCAGCTGCATTAGGGAGGTTAAGTTTGCACGTATTTGAAAAGCAGGGTGTATACATATTCTGTGACAGGTGAAGCACTGCAATGCAAGTGCAAATTTCTTGTTGACTTGGTCTTGCTGGTCCTATTTTTGCTTTTATAAATATTAAATGTTGTTTCTGTGGGGGAAAAATACCAAGGCTTATTTGAGCAAGTGACTAAGTGCCTGACAGCATCCTGACTAACCACTGCATGAGTGTGTTTTGTCTTTCATGTGATGAATACCCACTTGTCTTCAGAGGCTATGGCAGAAGTTAAAAGCCTGCAAACTTCAAACTTCACAGTATTCTACCATGTCTTATTGCCAGGTTTTATGGTTACTTCCCTCTCCCAAAGGGTTTTTGTTAAAATCGGGCTCTTTAAAACATTTGCTTCAGAAGCATTCAGTTTCCTCAGACTCAACATTTCTATGAGCCAACAGAGGGGAGGGCTGTGAGGTCATCAAACCTATTTTCCAGGCTTGATTGTCTTCCAGCAGAAAATAGGACATTTTAAGTGTAGTCCTCTAGCTTATGCATGTTTTCATGCAGTGCAAACTATACAAAGCTCAGTGTGGCAGTAAATGTAAATATTGTTAAGGACAGTGTAGAAATCTGCAAAGCTTCAAGAAAAATCCAAAGGCTAGGTGTCTGACAAAAGCAACATAAGGCACAAATCCTCCCTTTGTAAATTCTTGTAACTCAACAATAAAATGTAAATCAGGAACAGGAAAAAACTTATTACAAGTTACCTTTGAACTAGCATGCCATTATCTTGGGAGAAAGCATCCACAAATGTTACAGGACTTTGTCTTCAGTTATACCAGCCTCAACAGAAGTTGTCCTGGTGAAGAGGAGAGTGACTAAACCTGAACTAAGGACCAGTCTGTTCTTTTTCAAGTAAGGTCGATCGCCATTCATCATCTACAAAGTGGCTTTCTGTGTATTCCATGCTGGGCAGCCTCTTGAGCCCGTTCTGTCAGTATGTGGGCTTGTCGCTGACAGTTTGTTAGATTAAAGTACTCTGTTTGAAAAGGTGCAGCCACACTTGGCAGAAGGAGTTGTCAGGCTTCCAGTCCTAATGCCATTTCTGGGGCATGAACATAAAAATATAAACAGTACAGTAGACAGGGCGGGGGTGCAGAAGGGGAAAAGAGGCTGTTTTGGTGTATTTTACTCTTGCAGTAAGTTATTTCATTAGCTCTGTAAGTTTGCTTTAGATGTTAAGTACCGAAGTGCTCTTCTGCAGATCGTGGTGGAAAAAGTTCATAGGTCCATCCTCCACTGGAGGAGGAATTGCAGGGAAAGCCATTAATGGCTTTGTTATCAATTTGGTAAATCCATCTTAGTGTGTGGAGACTAACTGTTTTTCCTTAACACCCAAAGCAACCTCAACATAGCGAACTGTTGTGGTAACACTGACCTACCTTTGCTTATGCCTTGTGATCTGGAGTTTGTCACTGTATCATGAGGTGACCTATTCTGTGCTGAGACTTGGAAGTCCTGGTTGGTTGCTTTTTTTTTTCTGCTTTATCTCAGGTTGTGCTTTATGGCAGATTGATTCATGATGCTCTCCATTAGATGTGATTTTCTTCACCTAACCCATCTTTCCCATGCAGAGATCAGCTGTTTTGCTCAATGGCTAATCAGTTTTCACCCTGGTTTGCAGTAGCTTGTAAAAGCTGGCTGCTGCTGTTATTGCAGTGTTTCTTGTTGGACTACAAAACAAAAAAAACAGGAGAAAAGACAGCTGAGATCTGCTGCTGTGAAGGGCTGAAGATGCTTCTGAATGTTTAGCCATTCCTTGATGCCCTGGATACAATGCAGGGAGGGGGGAAATGAAAACTCTTGAGGTTTCCACAGCACGTACCAGTGTGCAGTGAAGTGTTCAGGGAACTCCCTTAGTGCCTCATTTGTGATGGGCATCCCTCTGGCAGCCACAAAAACTCTCTGGAGAGAGATGGCTTAGTGAGAAGGATCTGTTGCATTTTAACTACTGCTAGTTTGTGGGCTAGAAATGCAGTTCAGCAAACAGTAGGTGAGGAGCATTTACTTGCAGTATTGCAGGTCAGAGCTGAAGTCCTGAGACTGCTCAGAGGACTAGAATGAGAATTGCAGTGTGCTTGGTCTTAATGCCGATACCCTTATTTTACCAGGCACTAAAACGTGTTCACTGATTTTTTTTGAGAGGGAAAGGAATTGCTCATTATACACGAACAGTCTGAGAAGATGAGGACTCAAGAGCTATGCCATACACTTGTCATAAGACAAGGTCAGTGCTCATCAGATGGTCTTCAGCTTTTGCTGTTGAGGAAGGCACCCCAAAATCTCTCCTAGTTCTCTGCTGTCATTGCAAGGGGGGAGACAATAAATGGCCTCTCTGGTAATAAATGACGTTACGTGACCCAGTTGCAATTTCTGTATATAGCTGTTTGTCCTGTCCCTCCACAAATGTGGGAAGTGGCTCATTCCCTCTTAGCCATAACTTCTCATCGCTTTTGTCATCATCTTGGTGTGCAGTGGGTTTGTAATTGTTTTAGAGTGCAGTGCTAAAATCTGGGCTGTGCGCCAGGTGGGATCTTACTAGCTGTGAGTCAAGTGTTAGGACCACTTTGGTGTCGTGTATGTGTAAAACACCTATTTATATATCCCAGTAAGTCTGCTGTTGCATTGCTATGTTAGCTGCTCAGTTTTGGTTTGTAGTCTGTTGTCCAGCCCCTCCCTGAAGAGTTGATACTCATTCTGTAATTGCAAACTTTATTATTTCTAAAAAGTAAACTTTGTAGCTGTCTTGCTGCATTGTCCCCTATTTTTCAGACCATTACTTCAATTTGCCAGAATCTTTCTGTATTCTAGTTCTGTTCTCAAATATGTAGCTCTTAGTGTCTTCTGCAGACTTAATGAGCGAATTCTCTGTTCCATTACCCAGGTAATTACTGAAAATACTGAATAGAAGTGAGGCCAGAACAGAGCTCTCTGGAACCACACTCAATATTCTGTCATTTTTGACAGGAAACCATTAAGTACACCTCAATACATGCTTTTCCAATTAGTTATGCATACATGACAGTGGGAAAACTTTTGTCAACAGGGAGAACTTACACGAGATCTACATGTTCTCTGTGCTGATAAGCTTGATGTGATCTCTTCCGGGCAAATGTTTGCTGTTTACTAATTCCATCTTTCTCCTTTAAGCATCCTGTTTACTTTTCTCCCTTCTTTTTTTTTTTTTTAAATTTAAACAGAGAATAAAGTTGCTATTTGATCTGTACTCTTCTGACCTTTTCCCTATTCCCTTAAACACAAGCTCATCTAGGCCCACTCTAAAGTGTCTGAACCACGGACCATCCCAGTACTGCCACTGCTAGAGAGTCACTGAACACACCAGTTTGAGTAAATTATTTTTACAGTACATGAACAGAAGCTGATATCTAATGTGGAACTAAGAGCGTTGTCAGAAGAATGTATCTGAAGATTACTTCTCCTGAGTGATACTGTGAAAATGTTGTTAGCTAGACTGATCAAATAAAGTATTCGTCCATGGTAAACAGGAGGTGAAAGCACACAAAGGCTGAAGTGGCACCTTTGAACAGGACAGGTTTATGTATGCTTCCAGGCATCCCTTGTGAATGCGTTGAGCTATGTCACTCTTACTTTCAGCATCCAAAATAACCTTTGTAGTACAGTCATAGGGAAAAAATACCTGCATTGAATGAGAATCATATTGTGCAAAAGAATAAAGCAAATGTCTTGTGCATGTGAATAGCCTGTTTTGTATAGTGAGAGAAAGCTGCTGGGCTGAAGAGCTTGTTGGATAGTGAAGGTAGTTGTGAGAGGAGTGGTGCTGTTCTGGCTGGACAAACAGTACAGTCTGCCTAATGTTTGAACGGTATTATGAGGCTTTATAGCTCAATGGTGAGATTGCTGTGACAAATCCAGACTTGGATGGTATAAAAAGGATGACCTCTCTTCAGTTGTGTTGCTGTTCATAGAGTAATTTTGATATTAAGAGGAGTTGGTGTGCATTAAGCTAATAAGGTTCATTTGGGGCACTGTCCACTCTGCATTTGTATAATACGTTGTACCTATTAAGAGCATTGCAAATGCAGAAGAAAGTATTTAATGCACAGAATTAAGAGTATTCAGCTGTATAGCAAAACAGTTTTTAAGCAAGCTGCTCAAACTTTAGCAAATAAACACCTGGTTTAACTGTTTAACCACCTTCTTTTTCAGGTGTTTAACCACTGTCTTTCAAATATGAGCAAGTATTGTTTGCTGGCTTAGTTTAATGATAGATGAGGAGGGACTTGAGGCTCTCAAGGACAGTGGCCTTGCTCCCAACTCCCATCAGTGTTGTGTCCAAGATGATACCTGACCTGCAAAAGGTAGTGATGGGAGAGACCAAACATCAAGACTGCCAGATCTTGGTAAAGAGACCCTTGAGAAATCTTGTTTGATATGCACAGGACACAGACAAGTATGGGGTATTGGAGAAATGGATGTTACAGTTCCACTTCTGTTCTCTGATGTTTCTCCCTTCTCTTCCAGGGTGACAACTTCTGGAGTAATGGAGGGCATGAAGAAGGTTAAGAAAGTGGTGAATGGTTCAGCAGAGCCACAGGGCGAGTGGGAAAGCACGGCATGATGGACTGGACTAAGGCAGCACTTTCCAATAAACTTTTTTAATTTATTAATATTACTCTCAGTGGAAAGGGAGCAACTAGCACTTCCCAACACTGAAACTGCAGAGTGGGGTGTGCCTAGGGGGAGCAAAGCTGTGCAGAAATGTAACTATTCCTCAGATCATAAGAAATTGGGATCTCTTGGTACCTGCAAGGAGCGTGAAGCTTTCCTAGGGATTTTGGGTAGCTTAATCCTTTTTCCCCTTTCTGGATCAGTTAGGTATTCAGAACTGTTTGCAGTTGCGTTCTTCAGAATGTGTAATGCTAATGTGAAGAGAGACCTTTAGTGTGTATGTAAAAGTATATATTTTTTATAATGCCCATATATATATACACACACACTTGCTATGTAACATGTATGCTGGGAATTACAAAGCGTGTCAGAAGGTGGGAAAAGAAGATAAGAGATGTAAGTATTGTTTTTTTCTTTTTATAAACTTTTCTTTTGGCTTGGACAAAACATTGCAAAACAGATGAATAGAAGCAACAGCAGTTATTTGAGAGACTAAATGGCGTACTGCATCATATAACTTCTGCCACTACTCGCATCGCTGGGAAAGCTGATGAGTATCTTCTTGTCTTACCCATGCAGGTATCCACTTGAACATGTCATGTTTTCAGATACAGTGCTATACAGGAGGCAAGCGAGTGTTCTCCATCAAAAGCACTAGCCCATAGTGCAATAATCATTAATGTAAATTCTCTACTGTTCATGGAGTTGCTCCTGATTCACACCCACATGGCAAGAAGTACACAAGAGGTTTAAGACTGATGCTTGCTTTTTAGGGTCTGCCATGCTATCTTAAACATTTAATGTCAAGCTGTGACCCAGAGCACTCTGATCTGCTTTATCAAGTGTTTTCAAGGTATTTCAAGAGACTCCTTTCTGGCACAGTATAAACAGTACCAGAATCTCCAGGGGAAATCTGTCTAGCAAACGTACTGCAGCACAAATCTGTGGTTCACCATTATCCTGAGTTCCTTAGTCTCTCTGGATGGCTACTTGTGTATCTCTGGCTATGTAGGATCAGTGATAACTGCTGCTTGAGATGAGCTGAACTGCTCAAAATGGTATTGCCACCAAAACCAGGCAACTGCAGCTCCCAATCCTAAATGGTTTTTTGTCAGGAAAGATGATGATTACTGAAGCCTCAGTGCAGGGGAATATGAGAAGTCTTGACTGTTAGCTGCAAACTTGCAGTGGAGTCTTTAGAGTCATGTTACAAATGCCGTGTGCGTTTTACCTGTAGTACTCTTGTTAGTAAGGCAAGCTGGTGCCTGTAGTCATAGTAGCAAGGCATAGCAAATGATTGTTAATTTGGGGGAGGACAGAAGTGGTTCACTGATGTAATGAGGATAAGCTTTAAGAAAAATAAATTGAGTATAACTCACTGACCCATTGAAGCCTTAATACTCATGTAGAGACATTGACATATGGTGCTGTTGAGCAAAGTGCTTCTGTCAGGGTGACAGGGACAGGCATCATCACAGAGCTTCGGATGTGCCAGCATCTTCTACAAGCTCATTTAGGAATTACTTTTTGACTGAAGGGACTATGTCTCTGGGGCACAGCTGATGAGAGGACTACTAGCCACTATTTTTTTTTTTTTATTCTTTATGTTTAGAAGGGGGACTTTCTTTGGAACCTGGAACCACTTTTTCCTCAGTCTTGACCAGGGATTGTAAAACTCCTAATTAAATGAGCAGTCTGTACCAAGACTTGCTGTTTGAAGAGCAGCATTGTTATCTCTGGTTGCCACTTCTTTTACCAGATATTGGTTCTGTGCATCTTGAAAACAGTAGAAATGAATCTACCTGCTTTGATACCTGCAACTGGTTTCTCTTCTGATAAAGCATGAGAAGAACCTCTTCTCTGGGTACAGAGTCCTCTTCTGTGTTTCCCTCCTCAGCTTTAACTGCATAGTAATCATAGCAGTGATAGTTTGACTTATGCTGTCATTGTCTTGCAGTGATTATAATTTTAGTGGAAACAGAGCCTACATGACTAGAAAGGCTGTTAGGTGATCCCTGAGCCTCTTAGACCTTTTGTATCTTAAGGATCTTTTTAAACCTTCTGTATCTTTTAGACCTTCTGTATCTTAAATCTGCATACTAAGTAGCTGAGGTGTGGGAAATTGGACTATAAACAAACATAGGCAGTCCCAGTTCATCATACAGTTACATACAGTACTCAAAATCCATCCTTTCACTCTGCACAGTTACTCTGTCCCTGTGGAAGTGTCACTGTCTGCATCCAAAGGGCTACTCAAACAGGCTGTTAACTTTGTTCAGAGTAGTCACTCACTGGAGCCTTGAAGTCTGTTGGTGCTGAAGTATGTAAGGGATGAGGGTCTGCTGTCAGGAACACAAGTGCAAGAACAGTGTTAATCCAGACATGATGCTATTTCAGAACCTGTTAATACCTTTTTGCGAATGAGATGTGGAATTCTGCTGGGTGTGGCATTTCACCCCAAAACATGAGGGGCTGTGCTGGGATCCAGCATGTGCTGAGCGGGCTCCAGACAGCTGCCTGTTCCATACCTCAGCGTCAGCAGAGCTGCCGGTTTGGCAAGCGCTTTTACCTTAGTCTCAGGTTTCTTTTAGATGCACTTTTTCGCTAAAGTTGCGTATAGCGTAGGCTTATCTGCCAAGTCCCTGGCTTACTAGTCAAAGGCCAAAAAAAGGGTGATTTCTTTTCGTCTCGGCATGAAAAGACACAACAGTACTCTGAAAGTGTTTTTAGAAGGGCTTTTTCCAAGTTCTGACCTGAGCTTCAGCAGTCAGCTGTACAACCAACTTCAGCTGGCACTTAATGCAGGATGCTAAACACCAGGACACCAGTGACTAGTCAGACTGAAGCGTTAGTTAGGAAAATGTGGATGTACAAGTCAAAAAGCAGAGTGATAGAAGGTTCTTACTGCGGCAAATTCCAAAGTGAATTTCCCCTTTCTCTGGTGGAGTTCCTCAAAACAGGTCAAAAAATTTGCCCTGCCAGGGTTATGAGATGGATTGGACAGTGATTGGGGTGTTGGAGGATGGGAAGGTGGCTGCAGTTGTGCTCCCCTCGCAGCACAGTGTGTGCTGCACCGAAAGGCATCAAAGGGAGGGCTACCCCCTCCTCTGCCCTCCAGGGGAGCCCACGTCTGTGGGACTGGCAAGTGCGTGACTGTTCTAGTGAAATGCAGCAGCTTAGAGCTCACCAGGCAGGATAATCGCAGTGCTTGCCTTTCAAAGCTGACGGCTGGCTGGCTGGCTGGCTGGGAGGAAGCTCTGTCTTTCACAGGGAGGGAAAGCAGAAGAGCTGCTTGTGGGTTTACAGGTTGTTTTGGTATGCAGCCTTACTCTCCTGTCTGCCTTTTACTGAAGTAAGCAACTAAAGCAATCACCCTGCGAGTACACCGTGGTGTAAGGACAGGAGTCCTGAAAGAGCAGGTCTGGTGCAATTCAGAATGAACAGTTTTGAATGCATTCACATTTGTTGCCGCAACAGAGTACTCGGCACCCTCTGCAGTCAAAAAATGAGGTTGGTTCAGTCTTCAGTTGTAATGCAGATTATGCCCCAATAAATCCCTGTTGATGATGACATGCAAATGGCATCGGTGCACTCCTTCCTGCTGTAACTGTTCAGCAAGCTGTCTTCCAGAGGAAACCTTGCAATGCAACTGCCAGACTCTTGCATTCTTCAAGCTTGGAACTGTTTTCCTTGATGGCTCATCAAGAGACATACTAAAAGAAAGCAAGACATAATGGGGTCATCTGGAACGTTGCTGCTGCTTGCTCAAAATGTAGCAGTTCGACTTGAAGAAGCCACATGCTGTCCTATTAAGATGCTCTTTCATGTTGTCATCTAACTCAGCATGTCATGATCTGTGCAGCGCATTGTTCAGTGTTTCTCTCCAGCTGAGTGCCCTGTTCCTGGATTTCCATGCTGGCATACCCTGGGAGCATGTTGTAAAAATTTGCTGCATTGCAGTATTTTGTCTTGGAGCTAGTAATGTGGAAGAGGTATTTTTCTAAGCTAAGTGGACTCATGCTAGAAAGAGTGTGCATCCGCCATGTATCCTTAAGCACTGTAACATTCCTTCTAGCCATGAAAGGGCATGTCCTAACCACTCCAGTGAGCACACT
Organism: Athene noctua; assembly: GCF_965140245.1. Classification (NCBI taxonomy): domain Eukaryota; kingdom Metazoa; phylum Chordata; class Aves; order Strigiformes; family Strigidae; genus Athene; species Athene noctua. The sequence goes on along the minus strand of NC_134056.1, from coordinate 6,076,510 downwards.
TGGTGAAAGTCCAATGGAAGATTTTTAGCGTGTTAAGTCTTTTTTTCCTTACAGTATGCACCTCTAAGAGAAATGCAGTTTGGCCAGTGACAATCACATTGACAAGGAAGGAGGGTTTTTTGTTGTCTGTCTGAAAATCACCTGTCTGCATTTGAAGCAAATATTGGATATTTGTATGTTCTGTTGAGCTCTGAGAACTGAAGTTGCTTAGTTATTAAAAAAGAAAAAAAAAAAAAGGATAGTAGAGCAGGTATTGAAGGGAAGGAAATCCTTCCTCCTTCAGTCTGCCTGGTTTGTCTCCTTCAGTTTGACCTGTCATGATTGCTAATAGACTACTGTTTCTTTAAAGCAAATGTGTTTTATTGATTCTGTGTTACGACCTCCAATTCAATCATAAAATGTTTTCCCGATTTTTCACCTGTATAAAAAGAGCATGGAGCTGTGATCTGCAGTAGATGGAAGGTACAGTGATATTTGAAATGGCACTTACACTGTCTGAAACCAGTGACCTTGTGTGTACCTTCAGTAACCTGAATGTTTCATGAAAACTGAGGTGGTGCTGCCCAGAGGCACTTGACCAATGTTTCCTTGTGTTCCCTGGGGTTGATTTGCTGGGAAACATTGTTCTAAATTGGATTAATCTTCTTGTAGCCGCTGGGTGTGATGCTGTTCTCAGCTTATTAATCACTTCACTTAGCAATATTGGGAAGCTGTGTATTTTTCCCCTTGTTTCTTGCTTGGATATAGCAATGATCCTGTAAGAACTGCATGTGGTATGTACTTGCAAGTGGCTGGAGTAGGATTTAAGAAAAATACTGAGATACTTAAGCGTAAAGTGCTGGTACTGGAAGGAAGTGGCTGAGAAAAGAGTCACTCCTTGTAGGTTGACTGGCTCAAGAACCCCTTTATGTTTTGACTGCAGCAATCCTGTAGTAAGGACAGTTCTTAATAAATATTTCCCTGTGGGATTTCACTCAGTGTTCTGCTCTCTGTGTAATAAAGTAGAGCCCAACCTCCACTTTATCCAAAGCACTTCATCTTGTAGCTAGGATACTGGAGTGCTGGGCTGGTACCTGTTCTGTCAAAACAGAGTATGGGTCTAAATAGCTTCCCTTTCCCTTTAGTAACTATTAATAATTAATTCTAGATCCTCTTGTGTCATTAAGCAGCTTTAGGGCACCTTGTACAATGTCGCTTTGAATTCATTTAGTAAATGGCCTCCAAAAGAACTTTAAAAGACTTGGCTGTGTACAGCAAGGTCCAGTTCAAGGGGTTTTGGTGGCCTGTAAATACCCTGTTCCTCAGTTCATGTTCAGATGTACAAATAGATTTTTTTCAGTATTTTTTTAAACTTTATTAAAAGAACAACAAAGAGTATTTGAAGAGAAGCAAGGTACATACAAATCAGGATGGTCTGTGTAACTTGGTTTTCCTGCTGTCACACAAATGCGTAAAATAAAGATTGACCAGAAAGAAGTTCAATGCATCTCATTTTCTGCTTTGGAACTAGCAACCGAGCTGCTTCCAAAGTCTGCGTTTCCCCGTGCCTGACTTCCATTTGCAGCCGTTAACATCTACATCATGGATACTGGGCCAAATCACAAAAGCCTTGTGTGGAAAAACTTTTGTCAGTGGCCCATGTCAGGGTTCACTGAGGTGCCTTGCCTTGAGCTGAAAGCCCTCCACATACTGCAGCTCTGTGTGTACGTGCCCAGCGCCTCGTTCAGTTTTGTAAGCTGAATTTCTGTGGTAGTTTGTGGACCGAGTCTCCAGTGACTGGAAGCATTTCGCATAGCCCTGGTTCTTGTGGCCTTGCAGTCTCGGGGAAGGAAAGCAGGCACAGCCAGGGCTTGTTGCTCCTGGCCAGCGTGGTGACCTCCTTCCACAGGCCTTGGTGTCAGCTTGCCATCTGAGGGAGGACAAGGAGCTGGTGCTTCGAACCGTTGTGACCAGATACAATTTAAGGGTAGAAACCTGTATTTTAAGTAATATCCTTTGTGGATCTGGCCACGTGATCTTAAAGGGGAAAATCCTTGACCTGTTTGTTTTAGGCTGGACTGAGGGCAATTTGGGACTTTTGTAGCTGTTCTCTTCCCTGAGATGTCGGGATCTAACCATGCATTTCATTTCTGCAAACTGGTTGGGTTGGGCAGGGATGAGGAGGGCGAAGTCTTTCTGTGAAGTGATTATCTTCCTGATAATCCCCTGCCCCTCAAAAACATATGTCCTTCGTCACAAAATGTAGGTCTTAAAGATGTTTATTACAGTTTAGCCTATAGCTCTCATCCTACCGTAGAGGGGTAATGCCAAAAATAGCCTGTGTTCTCTACCCTGCAAATCCAAGCAGCCAGCTCTGCATTGCCTCAAGCCTTTGGGTGGGTGGTGTTTTGCCAGGAAACGAAACTATAAAAAGTACATAGGCTTTGGATTTACTAATACCCTGCTGTAGAATGAAACTAATTTTCGTGTGATTAAGGTGATGGATGGTTGTTGCACTGGGGTAGCCTACATCTATTTCATACAGGTAGTTCTTGGCTGTTGGGTTTCTCCAAAGTGAACATCCTTTGCATTTTCTGTCTGTTGTATATTTGGCCTTAAAACATTCCCCCTTAAAGTGACAGCAGCTGAACTCGAACCTGTGTTAAGTGCCCAGCACTTCAGTGGAGTGAGCTGCCCTGGGCTGAAAAACGGCTCAGCAGTAATGAAAGGTGAAATGTTGGGGGTGAGGTGTGTAATGTGGGACTAAATTGTGGGAAGACTCACTTGAAATTGAGACCACGTGTAGGTTATGTGGGAAAAAAAATCTTGATTTCTGATTATATTCTCCGAGGAGAGGCAAAAAGAAAAAAGCCCTTAGTCGCAACAGAGTAATTAAGGTTTATTGCGAGCTCAGATGGCCTGGTAGATTTACATAGGGGGGGAGAATAAAGAAAACCAGAGCCCTAACAAAGCTTTCCTCAATGTACTGTGTTTAGATGCAAGTTTGTAGTATTTTTCCTGCAGGGGAGGTAAACAGCTCTACCTGCTTCAAGGATTTTTCTTCTGGTGTCTGAAATTCTGAGTGGTCTTGATCATTTGCTGCTCCTTGTTGCAGTCCAAACTGCCTGCAGTCAATGCTCTTGCTCTAGCAAGATTATCTTCATGACTGCAGAGAGCTGCCTTCTCTTTAAATCTTGCTTTCACCTTCCTTTGCCTTCTGACTGACAGACTCTAATGAGCAGGAGCGTGTTGTAGTGCCCTGTATAGTGAATGGTCAATAAAAACAAATTGCTTCGTACAGAAGAGGTAATAACACAGCTCGTATTGGCACAGCTGATCCCGATATTGGGGTCCTCAGAAGACAAGGGCTTATATGTGTCTTAAGTAATAACAAATGCGTGTCATCCCTTTCTTTTCTCTCATCCATGGAAAACAAGGTAACTTAGGTTGACACTGCTTTCTCCTGACTGTTTTCCCCGTGGAATATTTTTAGTGGAGTGGCTGAGGTATCATGCGTGAGTGCACTCTTGTTTTACTGAGGAAAAATAAACAGGCGTGCAAGGTGAGGCTGTTGCAGTGGTGCTGGGTGGCATGGGTGAGGATCAAATGGAGGGGATGGCTTAAAACTCCTTTTACTGCTCCCTCTTGGAATGATTGCGCTGAGCTTGGCAAGACTTCCAGCATCCTCCACGAGAGGAGCTGTTAACAACATGGGTCTCCTGCAGCAAGGATAAATATATTAATAAAGTGGGGGGGTTTGTCCCTGAGGACACTTCTATACTGTCTTCAGTCCCGAGTCATTTTTGTAGTGTGGCACGGTATCCTGTTGGCAGTGTCTCGCCCTGAGAATGTCACTTACTGCGGGGTGTGGAAGAGCAATTGTTAGTGCCTCGGCTGCCTCTTCCCTGAGCTGCTCGGGGTGCTTTGTTCTGCAGGAGCTCTGTGGAGTGGGAAGGAATCCCACAGCCGGCATGGCTCTGAAGTTAGTGATCTACACCTCCTGGGAGAAGCCAAACTTGTTCGTTTTGGGATGGATCTCGTACCAGGAGGTGGTAGCCAAATTGGAGGGGCTACAAAGAACAGCTGCAGCGACTGAGACGAGAGAATTGGGCACAGACAGAAGATTACAAGAATTAAAGCTGTAAGCCTGACTAAGTGATGATTAGAGGGAGCCAAGGCCGCGAAGATGTAGCATGCTATGATATGGCTGCATGGGGGGAAACTGCAGAAACGGGTGGGGAATTAATTAGTGTGGCTCAAGGCTTGAGCTGTGGAGAGGTGAGATGAAATGAAAGCAGAGGAAAACAAGATGTCAGGAGAAACCTTTTGCCAATGAGATGGGTTTGGCTACAAACAATCTCCTTGGAGGAATGGCTGCAGTTCTGTGTTGTTTTAGATGATCAACACTAGACTGGACAAATCACTGCTAAATGTACTGCGGGGAATAACCCCTTATTGCCTGACTCTGTCTTTTTCCATTTGCTTATCTCTGTGTGAAGTGTATTGTGTGCAGAATTTCTGGTTTGGGGGTTCATTTTTGTTTTACTTAAACCTTGTATATGCCTTGAGTGAGCTCGGCTGCTCCATAGGAGGAACATGAAACTGCAATGTTAAAATGGAGTTGGTATGTGTGTGCCCTAATCTGTATCTCTGGTAAATCAGGAGTTTTAACTGTTGTTGCAAAAACTGAGCAGAAATATCTGCTGGGATTTACCAAGTACACAATGCCTCTGTGTTGCCATGAATCAGAGCAGCCTTGTGGAAGGCAATGCTTCAAGCTCTTACGGCAATGAAATTTGAAAAATAGGTGCAGGTTGATTTTGTATGTTTGAAGGTTTTGGTGTTTTGGAGTGGTTTTTTTTCCTGTAACAAGGTCGAGGTGGGGTTTGGGTGGACGGACATCGCTGCTGACAGCACAGTTTGCTTACAAAGAGCAAGAGGCTTGAAACCAGGCCAGGTCAGAGGTGACCAGCCCCGGCCGCTGCTCCTTGGGCGGCTCCGTGCCGGAGTGGTGTGTGCAGCAGACAGGCTCCACGCACCGAGAGGCTGACGATCTAACATGACTCATGAGTAATCTTTTTGAAAGAGGCTGATTTCTGGCTGGCTCGTGGCGTGAAAACCACCACCACAACTGTTCCCCTGTGCCCGCTGCGAGCGCTCGCAGCTCGGCATCGAACGGACAAGAACACCGAGCTGCCTTCAGAGCAAAGGCTTGGGCAGGAAAGCAGACAGCTGGCAGCCGCATACCTTCCTTTTATTTTGAAGGTTCTTACGTATATATATTTTCTAAAAAAAGCTTTCCTCTGCTCCAAGCCCCAGTCCTGCCGTTTTAGGTATGCTTGCCTTAAGAGGTTTGGGGTTTGGGTTTTTTTGAGTAAAAACAGCTGCTGAAGGTGGGCAGCAGAACTGGTGAATGGTGCTCAAACAACCTTGGGCAGTGCATCTCGCCGCATGGAGAACAGCCTCTCCAACCCCTCTTTCAGCCCCGACAGCACTGGTGGATGCTGCGGGGTGTCTTTGCTGCAGAAAGCTGCTGCTACCTCTGCGACTGTGATCTTATCTCCCGCAGACACAACTGCGCCGCACTTGTTTGGTTGTCGTTACGAGGAGTCTTTTATTTTCTGTCCCTGAACAAATGCGCTGCCTGTTTCTTGTATTGAGCCTTGTTTGAAGGCACAAGGCGGCTGGGCTGAGCTCTGCAGTTCCTCTACTGCAGGATGAGTGTGGCAGGAGCAGAAAAAGAAGGTGGTTTCCCAGTTGCCAGCTGTGATTTGTGATGTGCCACGAAGGAAGATCGCTACACCTCCTCCAGCTTGGCTTTGTCTCAGCCAACTGCTGCCTGCACACGGCAGGCAATGGGAGAACAGCTGACGAGTTCACCACAGCCACCCTTCCCAGGTTCCCACATTAGCACAACAATCACAGCCCCAGAGGCTGTAAAGAGAATACAGTCTTTTAAAAAATACACCAGAATTTAACGGAGAAATTAATAGCCTAGCAAATTGTAACGCTCAGCACGTCGGCTGCATGTCAGTCTTGAAAGACAGCTGTACGTGCAGCCTTGGCACAGTTGTGCTGATTTCCAGACCTTCCTCTGCATTTAGCCATCATTTCGACGTCAATTCTGTTTCCTGCTGCCATTTACCCAAAAACCTGGTGTGTTTTGTTCCTGTTGCATTTTCTCTAAAGCCGCGCTATGTATTGGCACTAAAAGGCCATGCTATCTGAAATTAATGTAGAACGGGCATAGCCAGTAGGGCTGCTAGAGTTCAAGTCTCAGAGTGTTTTGGGTTATAAATCTTGGTTTTTGAGGGCTTGCTTATTCAGTTGTATATAGCTCAGCTATCAAAACAGTTACAGTGGTAACTGCCGGCACTTGGTGCTTGCTGTGGCTCGCAGTGAAACCAAAGGCGAAGCATGAGCAGCACCACTTGCATCTTGTCAAGCTTAAAAGAGCTTCAGGAGCGCTCTGGTTGATGAGCTCAAAGCTGTGGAGTCCTATTTAAAGCTGCCCGCAGTCTTGAAGTCATACATATATGTAAAATTGTTGTAATCTGACATTAGGGTGATGCCTGGGAAGCCGAGGCGTGGGTGAGGATGTCCCCAGGACTAGCTGATGCATTCCTGCGTTCCCTGTTTGCGCCTGTGGCACCAGGATCTTTAACTCTGCTTTTTTTCAAAACCCCTCAAAAAGCAACTATTTTGGTGGCTCTCCGTGCCAGCGGTGACCACGACTTGCCTGGTAGAGCAGCCAGCACCGATGCCAATAATTTCTTTGGCTCTTTTTCTGACTGAGTCAGATCACTTAGGCATTAACCTTAAAATAGCCACTATTTTTGTAGCTGATATAATTAATCTTGTGTGCGTGTGTGTATTTATGTTCCTTTCCCATCCTAGGCTTTGAGGCTTCACCGCTCCCCTGCTGACCAACTCCCGGCTTTGGCACAAGAAAGCTTTTAGCAAAACTTGGCTTTTTCACAAAAAAGCACAAAGTGCGGGCTGTGTGCGCTCTGCTGGGTGAGTTCACTGCTGGGCAAAGGCTGTTTGCTGCTGCCGTCTCCAGCGACAGCTTCCTCGCTCGCATGGGCGGTTGTTTTTGGAGCACCTTCTCCATCTGCTTTTGCATGGGTGGATGTGGAAGGGGGATGTTCACAAGTCGACAGGTCTTGGGGGTAACGCTGGCCACAAAGACAGCAGGAACAGATGGATGGATGTGTGGGTTTAGAAATGCGCTAGGAAGAAGGGGGTTGGTGAAGCTTGAAGCATAAGTGGACTCTATGTGGGGCCTCAACCAGCCCTGGGAAGGGGAGGAGAGAAGATCCATTGCCCGGCTCAGCTCAGCCCAACCCCTGCATCCTCCCCTCCCCCGGGCAGCTCCTGCATCAGCGCACATCCAAGAGTGCAAGTGTGGGGTACTGGGTACCGCCCCACCCCTGATTTCCAGCCCCACTTATGCCTCCAGGTGGGGGCCAGAGGGTGCTATGCTTTGGCCGCCTTATTTCACTGATTTTTCAGGTCTGAGCACAGCAGCAGGGGGGAGGAAGGGAGGACAGAAAAGACCTTTGGCGATGAAGTAAAGCGAGCGAGTGCCTGGGAGTGGGGGGACCGAACCTCGCTGCTTGCACGCAGTGCTATTCCCACGAGGTGCCAGTAATCCTGGCAATTAAATCAGCGAGGACACGCTGGGGAAAACCCCCGTGATGGCGTCTGAGGATGCTTTATTAAATGCACGCAGCGTGGCCAGCCCACGTGGAACAAAAGGCTGCGTGGCTCAGCCTGCCAGACTTGCTGTGTCCTGAGGAAAAAGAGCTCAGTGGTTTTATTAAACAATTTTAAGTAAATACCCAAGGAAGGAACAGCTTTCTCCTGACACAGGCTCGGCTTCACAGCCCACAGCTCCCAGCTTTTGCGGTCAGAGAACGGAGCATCCTCGCTTCCCACCCCAACCTCCGGCGCTGGTGTGGCAGGAGGGGTAGTGACTTCCTTATAACCAAGACCCCCGCTCCGACCGTGACGGCGACAGCAAGTATCACCCAGGGAATGATCATTTCCATGGCAGCACGTTGCAATATGGTGAACAGACGGTGGATGCATGGCGAGCAGCACACGCAGCGGCTTGATAAAAAAGCCAGCCCGGGCTGGGGCTGGGCAGGCTGCAACCTCCTGCTGCAATTGCTGGCGGCAGGGAGCTGTGAGCGCTGCCCGGGCTGCTGAGATCTGCCTTGGAAGAGAGACGCAGGGGGATTTGCAAAGTAAAACTGCTCTCCCTGTGTTGGATTTTCCTCTCTGAGCAAACAACCCAGCTCCTTCCCTGGCGCACTGACCACATTCAGCTGGACAGGATTGTTTTGTGCCCCAGTCACTGTTCAGATTTCAATCCCGTCAGCCCCAGGAGTCTTTCCGGGCTGGGGCTGTGTTCCTCTGGCTGTAGAAATGTCACTGCATCCCAGAAAATGCCACTAGTGTTGTTATTTAAGCAATAATAGGGTTTAAGCTAATAATTAGGAAGAGAAAGTGACTGGCTTGCACAGTTTCCGATTACTTTTCTCCTCTCGTCTGTGTGATCTGAGCTCTCTCTTCAGCGTTCCCCGTGGTGGAGGCAGGGTAGAGTTTTAAATAGAATTAAATCCCTTTAACATCGGTTTTGCATCAGCAGAGCTTGTGCTAAAATGCCTGTGCTGTGCAGGGAAGCCTTGCTCATCCCCCCAAGCCAGGCGTGGGACAGGTTGTGCTCTGCCCGCAGCGGGACCTCCCCTGCTGCAACACCGTTACAGCCCAGGGACAACAGACAGAGGGAAATATTGCGAAAATTGGCGTTTTGCTGATGGGCAGCAAAGGAAGGGGCTGCACTGGCCATTTTACATCAGAATTGAGGGCCAAACTGAAATCTGGTGGGGCTTGTGCCTACGTTGCAGCAGGCCTTTGTCCCTGAAAGCTGTACAAATATTGGCAGCCCCTGGGAGGGATGCTGGAGGGAAGAGTTGAGCCCCCATGTGCTGCAAATCCCCCGTTGCTCAGCGCTGTTCCTCCTGTTTGTCCCCCGGGGTGTGCTGCTGCCTGGTGCCTGAGCTGGGATGTGGTGCTGGTGGTTTTTATACTCTTCTGCCTTAATGAGCTCATTTCTGGAAGGCTGGGTAATAGAGGATTGTGCATTTTAAAAACATCTACCTGGGGAATATCTCTCTGGAGAAGTGTCAGGCAACCTTTTCCTGGTTAAAAAAAAAAAAAAAAAGGCCAGATACCGGTGTCGTATCAGCATCCACTTTGCAAATACCCGGTGTTTTGCGTTGGGCTCCCTGCAGCCTTGCAGACAGGTTTTACTGTATCCAAGTGTGAGATTTTCTTCCCTCCTTGGCTGCTGCTACCACAGAAGTCCAGGCAAGCCTGGGCAGCTCCGGTTGCAACACAGGCAGGAAGAAAACTGTATTTATCGTGTGTGCATCGGTACAGCTAATGAATGTGCGCGCACACACACACACAGAGCTTTTGTAGAGGCATAAAGCCCTGCCTGGTTTTGAGGTGGAGAAGAGCCGAGTGCCGCTGCTTTTAGCACTCGTATGGTTTCCTGCCGGTGCCGCAAACCCGCCGTAGGTTGAATCCGTGGGGTTTTTGAAGGGATTGAACTTGGTTTCTATGTGCATGTTGCGGAGTGGAGGGAGGATCCCGAGGATCCCGGGGTGAGAGGCTGGGACCTGCCTTCAGCCGAGGGCAGCCAGGAGCTGGGAGATGCTTTTCCCTGGGAAGGTGTTGGTGTCCCACCAAGGTCACCCCTGTCTCCCCAGGCCCTGAGCTCAGCTTTGCTCCCGGCTGCGTCTTCCCACGGCCAGTTTCCCTCTGTCCCCACCCTCCGGCTGCCCCCCCGGCTCCACGCAGGACCACGACCCCCGAGTGGCCGTGGCCGGACCCCAGCTGAGCATCCCCCCACCTTTTCCTCCTCCCGCCATTTCACTCCGGGTTTTCCCCGCTGATCCGGGGGGGGGGGGAACATCCCCATGGCGGAGGCCGGTCTGGAATCCCCCTCCCACCGGGGACCCACCACGATTTGGGGCGGCGGGGCCATGCCGAAGCCCTCCCCCCCCGCCCCCCCCATCCCGCAGCGCGGGGCGGGGCGCGTCTCCCTTCCGCGCCTCCGCAGCGCGGCCGCGGCCGCTCCGCGCTTGGCGGCGGAGGGCGGGGAGGGTGCGTGTAACCAGGGACACGCACACACTCACACACACACACGCACTCCCGCACACGCAGAGCCGCCCTGCAGCGCCGCGCCGCTCGCCTCTGCGGCCAAACCCCGGCAACAAAGACACACACACACCCCCCCCTTCCCTTTTCCCGGACCCTCCGCGGGATGTAGCCCGGCCGGGAGCGGCCACCGAGGCACCGCGGGGTCCCCCCCGTGTCCCCCCCCCGTCCCTCCATGCCCCCGCAGTGAGGCCGGGCGGCGGCGGGCGAGCCGGCGCTGGGCGCTGAGCCGGGGCTGCCGGCCACCATGGGCAAATCCAACAGCAAGTTGAAGCCTGAAGTTGTGGAGGAGCTGACCAGGAAAACGTACTGTGAGTAAACGGGGAGGGGGGGCTGCCGGGGCGGCCCCCGGGGGCTGAGGGGGGCGATGGGGCCGTTGCCGGGAGCGGGGCGGGGGGGGGGTGTGTGTTTGCTGCGTTCCGCGGCCACCCCGGAGATGCGGTGCCGGCCCCGGCCTCCTCCTCTTCCTCCTTCTCCTCCTCCTCCTTCCCCCGGCTCGTCCCTGCGTCTGCAGCCGGGAGCGGGGATTTCTGCGGGCATCGGCGCTGCCGGGGCCGGTCCCCAGGGGAGGGCGCAGGCTCGGCGGGGCTTTGTTGCAAGAATTCAGAGATTAGCTTGGGAGGATAAAAAACCCAAAGCACAAGGCAGCAGAGACGAGGAGAGGGGTAGGCAGCCAGAGAAACACGCTGTTTTCTTATCACAACAATCCTCCGTGGCCTGTTCCTAAGCCTCCAGTCACTGTGGGACAAGGGCCGCGTCCTGCCCTCCCGGAGCGATGCGGTTGCCTTTTCCTGACCCCCCCCTGCCCCCGCCCGGAGCATCCTTTCTCCCAGGGCCGCCTGGCCCTGGGGTTTCTGTGCCAGGCCGGTACCCAGGGACTGGCCGTGCTGGTTGCCCTCCCCTCGCTGCCTCCCTGGAGCCAGGCAGCTGCTCCCTGAGCGGCGAGCCAAACCGTCTGGGCGGCTTTCAAAGTTTGGGTGCGTTACTTGGAGGGGGTTCCTTTGTTATTATGCTCTGAAGTGGAGAGAAAAGCCCGACACCAGGGAGTTCAGTATTTTTCTATGACTATCTCAGTATCAGTTTAATAACCTGCTTTTCTAAGTGAGGGGCTTTCCTGTCTGAACCTCCACCGTAATCTTATTAACGTGGTTAGTGCCTGAGCCATCCAGTTTTAGCAAAATCAGTTGGGTTTTTTTCCTGAAGGATGCACAAAGGGAACAAAGGCTTTGGTGGTTCAAGTTTGCTTCCTCGCTCGCAGGTCGGAGATATTCCCCTAACGTGTAGCAGACCTGCGAGCTCTCCCCGCTGTCATTGCTGCAGTCCCACGGCAGCGCTTACCCAAAAAGGCAATAGATTAGGATGCAGCAAGTTCTCCCATATGGAGAAGAGGCAATACTGGTGCATTGCACAACCCTACACGCGGGGTTGCTCTCTCGTCGTGGCACAGCCGGGAGCAGGCAGGTTGCGGGGGGCTTATCTGCATAGCTGAGCCGTGAGCGATGGTAGGAGAGGTTGGGGTACCCCGGCCGGGCTTCCTCGAAGTGGCTGCGGGAAAAGAAATAGTGAGAACGTGGCAGTGCTGGCTGGGCACAGACCCTGGCTGGAGCTGAGCCCTGGGTTTTGGTGTCCTCGCTGCAGCTGTGACCCACGGCGGGTGCAGCCAGGTCTGGTTATTGCCGTGCTGCAATCACCTGCCGTGACCATCCGATCCCTGATGGAGAGGGATCTGGGAAGAACCAGCCCAGTGCAACCTCATCTGTTGGTGATCTCCTCCGTGCCAGGCTTTCTGCACCCCTAGGGTGGCTCCTTTCTGCGTGGGGACGGTGCCAGCCCCAGCGGGGCCGACGGCGGGACGCACAGGCAGCCATGCCCCGTGTCTTACCGGCAGCCGATGCCAAACAAACACAGCACTGGTGAAACCATCGTCTGTGGGCACGGGGATGTCTCTTTTGTTGGATGAGGCCAGCAGAGGGTCATTGCCTTCTGAATCACTTTATTCCAAACTTTCAGTTCCTTTCTCTTGGGTGCCCTCCCCTTTCCACTGCACCCCCTCCAGGAAAGACTCGGGTCCTCTGATCACTCCCTCCTCCATCAGTTCCCAGCCTGCCTGGGGTTTGCCTGCCCACTCCAGGCCTCTTGCTGCCTCTTTTTCAAGGTGCACCAGACCTATGTACCTGTGCAGGTGAGGCAGCAGAGCCCAGGCAGCCATGTCATGGGGCAGCACGTGGCCCTTCGTGTGGCTGGAGCCCGGTGCAGCATCCCAACATGCCCCGGCAGCGTGTGACTGGCGGCGCGATGCCTGTCAGGGAGAGCTCTTGCTAATACCAGGCTCTGTTTGTTGAGCTCTGCTCATTCCACCTCTCGTCTCTGGGATTAATTACTTTTGCTGAGTGTTTCTGCCCCTTTCCTGCAGCGGTTAAGGCGAACGCGCATTCCCTTGTCTGGCGAAGCACTTCACAGGGCCCTCCCAGGCACGTCTGAGAGCCTCTGATTTATCTTCAGACCCTGGGAGATTGGAAAGATATTAATTGCCTTCTGCATTTCGGGGAATCCAGGCAGAGGAGGTGCAGGTAGGAGGGCAGGGTTGCACTGACTACAAGCCCAGCTTGAGCAGGGGATAGTCATACCCGCAAATCCATGGCGAACTCAAGAGTTGCTTGAGGTCTGCTTAGGAAAGATTTTACTCCACAGCACTGTGGTATATTGGCACCTTTTTTCTGGGCTAGTGATGTCCATCCTTCTCAGAGCATCCCCAGGACGTGGTGCCCTTCCCATGTGCTGGCTGCCACGCAGTGGAGCCGGGCGCTGGCCCTGCCTCCTGCATGGTTCTGTTTCTGCTGCTGTTACAGCACATCTGGGCAAAAGTTTCCAGGAGCCTGTAACTGGCAGCTAACAATGGGGACCCTGCTTTTGTCCCTGGGGAGGTTCCCGTGGCTGCGTGAGCCGTGGCTGCGCTGTGTGAAGAGTTTCTCCCACGATGGGATTTCCTTCCATTGCATCATTTTCTGTTTGTGTGATTTCCAGACAAAACAAAGCAAAAAACAAAAAGCCCCTTCTCGTTTCTGCAGGATCAGAGGGATGGGGAGACGTCTCCCTCTTTCCCTGCCCCACGCAGCTTTTCTGCAGATTCACCTCATCCGTGGGACACAGAGGACCTGCAGTGCATGCTGTGTCCCCTCAGTGCTCTGCCAATGCCTGGTGGCTTTTTGTGTCCCCTGGCCACTGTCCCTTGACCCGTCTGGTCTCTTCATTTCCTATTTGTGGCGTTTTTCTGGCCGTGCCTCGGTCACAGCAATCTTGGGGCAAGCAGGCGGTGGGAGCAGCTGGGTGAGGGGCGTGGGGCTGCTCACGTGGAGGCAGGCGTGGGCATGGTGGTCGTGCCGAGGATGCCGCAGGGTTGCCATCAGCAGCCTCCATGAGATGTGAGAATTATTTTACTGTGGGCATTCAGAGCAGGTTGTCCTGGGACCTGCTGGGAACCGGACACGGAAGGGCAGGAGCCTGGAAACCTCGTCTCTTGGCTCCCCTCCCCACTCTGCTCCTGCCTTACAGTGTGTGGGGCCAGATTTTAATGGCACTTGGACACCTAAAGGCGCAGAAGGACATCCGAGGGCTTCTTCGAAGTGCCGGCTGCCCAATTCCTGTTGATTTGGACCCATCACCATGTGCCTTTCAGCATCTCCGGGCACCTGAGTGCCCAGGAATATCTGGCAGTGCCAAGCTCACCCGTCTGCCAGGCACTGGAGCGGCGCTGGCAGGGAGAGCCCGGCTGTGGGGTGAGGGTTTAACCTTCCTCAGAGGCCAGGCTGGTGCCATGTAGGAGCATGTGGGAGAAGCCAACGCTGAGTGATAATAATAATGAATAATAAATTATGTAATTCTTTGTACTTCCATAGAGCCTTTCATCCAAAAGCTCCTAAAGTGCTTTATAATCATTAATTTATTAATCTTCCTGATGCGTCGCTGGGGTAGTTTGGAGATGCAGTTTTGGCTCCTGTGTGTTTTGCCCCAGGAGGTGATAACACCCGAGGCTTGAAGGATCCACCGTGCTCCCTGGATCGCATGGCCCCTCTTTGGCAGGGATTTAAGCCTGGGCTTAACTTGGGCCAGGTGCTTGCAGCTCAGGGCCACAGTGGGATTTGGGATTGTGCTTAAGAGCTTTGTGGGGCCACGGTCAAAGGGTTCTGCTAAGCTGGAGATTTATGAAAGTCCTGGGGTATTGCTGCTCCCCGCAGCTTGCATAAAGTCGTGCAAAGGGTCCGTGTGCAGTTGTGGGCACAGAATATGTGTCGTGGGTGCAAATGATTCGATGTGGACTCCAGGTATAGAAACTGGGAGAGGAAGGCAGTGCCGAGTATCCCTACTTGTAGCAGCACTTCACACACGCCGGCCCAGCCACAGCATTGGCGACCCTTAAAATCATGAAACAGACTTAAAAATATGAGGTTGTTTCAGAAATGCACATTTTAGCTCTTGTTTTTAGACATTTGGGGGGGAGGGATTGGATTTCAGGGCTCACTTTTCATAGCCCATGTCCAGAACTACTAATGCTGTATTTTTCTTGATGCCAGCTGCAATAGCTGTGCAATCCAGCGTGCTTGGAGCCATGTAGGTGCAGGGGCATCGCTGTTGGGACCGGGTGCAAGGTCAGGATGATGGTCCCGGTGCTCCAGAGGCCGCGGCGAGGCTCTGGGGAAAGCGTGGGTGCCGCCGGGAGGGTGCCAGAACGACGCCCGCGGCACTGGGAGGCCCGAGCTGCCGAGTGGGTGCAGGGAGAGGAAGATGCTCTTTTTCCAAGAACCGTGTCCCACCCACTGTGATCTATTTTGTGGATTTTAAACTCACTCTGGCATCATCATTTTCTGCTCTTCTACAATAAGCCGCAAAATTGGCTCTGTTGCTCGACAGTAGTGTATTGAATTAATGGGCATTAATTTAAGAGCAAACTACAAACATATTGATTTGTAGTTACGGGGGCACATCGTGACGGGTTGAATTCTCTGGGAAAGGAAAGAAAATTCTCTGATTGCAGCAGTTTTCAGCCAGGAAAATGGGTTAGTTCCTCGCTGGGGGCACCAGGTTGGGGCTTTGCTCCCCGGTGCTGAGGAATCGTGTCAGTCGAGGCGGTGGGCAGGAGGGGGAACCTCGGGTTTCTCTGCCAGGTTGGTTCGTGTTGAAATCCCTCCTGTTGCTCATGGGGCAGAAAGCAGGGCAAGCTGGCCAGGCAGGGCGGCTGTTATCCCTTGGCAGCAAACGCTGGGTGAAATAAATACCCAAAGTGTGGAGCACCCTGCAGATGTGCTGAGGAGTGGGGAGCGGAATGGTTTCACTGTCCCAGGGTGGCCCTGGGGGAGGGCGATGGGCAGGTCGTGCTGGAGGGATGCCCAGGGGCTGGCTTTTGTTTGGGGCCTGTTTTTATTGCAGCCACGTGTAAGCCAGAGCTGTGGAGGTGGTGGCTGCAGTGCAGGGTCACTGGGAGCTCTGTGGGGACCTTGACATGCTGCCTCTGGAGGGCTGTGGTGGTCTGGAGGCATCTCCAGCCCCTTCCCCAAGGAGACACCCACCTGCTCCCAGCAAATCTCATGACTGGGCATTCCATGTGCACATGGACCTGGGGCTGCATGGGTAGATGCAAGCGAAGCAAGTTTTGAGGTGTCAGAAGCAAGCTTTGAGGTCCCCGGGAGGTGCTGGGGTGGGAATGGGAGGGCATGGCCGGGGGCCCCGAGGGCTCCCTCTGCAGCAGAGCGGAGCAGCCGCCGCTGCCAGCTACTGCTCAGGCATCAGAAGAATCACATTTCATTTATCCCCTGACATGTTAATGGATCTGCTTAACCACTCTTCTGACCTTTGCTGCTGCCGCTATAATTAAGGTTGTGAAACAAGAAGCTCTGAAGACATCAAAGGAAGCGGCTGCTTCAGGGAGGAGCCTGCGGACGCACTTGCTCCGTTATCGGGGTGACATTTGTGGAGTTGATTTGTTCCTCCCTCCCCTCCTTGTCCTCCCAGGTCTTCTAGGGAGGAAAGAGAGCCAGGGTCCATGCCCTGCGCCCCTGCCTGCCCTCCCAAGGGCAGGGGGGGTGTGGGGGTGTTCAGCCCCAGGGTATGGGTGCGTCGCTGCCATCCCCACTGCTCCTGTGGGCTCCCCAGCCTGGTGGTGCTGGCACAGGACATGCTCCCCACACCTGCACGTTGTTCTCCCTTCAAGGCACGTTTTTGGTTTCTATATGGAAGGAGGGCTGCCTGTGCTTTGGCCACCTGTGTTTCTCCAGCATCTCCTGATGGGTGGCCGGGCCCTGTGGAGATACCCTGGGTTACTGTGTTATCCCCTGTGGAGGAGCGGATGCTCCACACCTCCAGCTCCCTCTGCTCCAGCAGCCCTGGGCGCAGCGTGGTCCCTGCATGGTGCGGCCGACACGCTGGAGGGAGGGGACAGCATCCAGAGGGACCTGGACAGGCTGGAGAGGTGGCCCGGGTGAACCTCATGGAGTTCAACAAGTGCAAGGTCCTGCCCATGGGTCGGGGCAATTCCAAGCACAAACACAGGCTGGGTGATGAGTGGATTGAGAGCATCCTTGCAGAGGACTTGGGGGTAGTAGTGGATGGAAAACTGACTGTGAGCCAGCAACGTGCGTTCACAGCCCAGAAAGCCAACTGTGTCCTGGGCTGCATCAGGAGAAGTGTGGGCAGCAGGGCGAGGGAGGGGATTCTCCCTCTCTGCTCCGCTCTCGGGAGACCCCCCTGCAGTGCTCTGGGGGCACCAACATCAGAAGGACATGGACCTGCTCGAGCGGGTCCAGAGGAGGCCACAAAGATGCTTGGGGGGCTGGAGCCCCCCCTGTGAGGACACGCTGAGAGAGTTGGGGGTGTTCAGCTGGAGAAGAGAAGGCTTCGGGGAGACCGAGACTGAAAGGGGCTACAGGAGAAATGAGGAGGGACCCTTTTTTAAGGGGGCTTAGGGATAGGACAAGAGGTAATGGCTTTATACCAAAAGAAGGTAGATTTAGATTAGATGTAAGGAAGAAATTCCTCCCTGTGAGGGTGCTGAGGCCCTGGCACAGGTTGCCCAGAGCAGCTGTGGCTGCCCCCTCCCTGGAAGGGTTCAAGGCCAGGTTGGACGGGGCTTTGGGCAACCCGGGCTAGTGGAAGGTGTCCGTGCCCGGGGCAGGGGGGTGGGTCTGGATGATCTTTAAGGTCCCTTTCAACCCAAACCATTCTATGATTCTATGAGACGGGGAGGGTGGCAGAGGCAGCCCTGCTGCCAGCGAGGCTTTGCCCTGTAGCATCCTTTGACCTTCCCTTGGCTCCAGAGTCCAATGGCTGAGTCAGAGACACTTCCCTTCCCCTGCCAGCGCTGGGTCCGGTGGGGAGTTTCCTCCTCTGCCCAGGGCAAGAATCACTCCATGGGTTGGGGACAGCACCTTGGAGCACCAGGCCATGCTGAAATCCCTGTAGCCAAAGGGAGGATTGAGCAGGGGGTTGGACACAGCTGCCCCCTGCCCAGCCGAGGCAGGGGGACTGCTCCATCCCTGCTCCTGGCAGCACCAGGGATGCTGCATCAGCTCCGGGGCAAGCCAGGATTAAATCCAGCCCAGGATGGACCTGCTGCAGCCACCGACTCCTGCTGTGGATGTGTTTCAGTCTGATTCATTAATTTCCAAACGAAGGCACTGTTCTTTGCCCTTCCTCTGCTGCCTTTGCTGCAAAGAGCGACTGCTGCTTCTTCCCCGAACCCAGTTTCCAAAGCTTAATGTCGGGCCTTTAAATATTTAATAAAGTCTAAAAAGGATTTTAACTGCATATTGGCTTTCCTGTTGGTATCAGCCCCGGGGGAGATGAGAACAGAGCTGCTCATGGACCTGTTTATCCAGTCTGGGAGCAAGACAGACCACTAATGGCAACCGCCAGCCAGAAGAGTGCCAAACGCACATGCAGTTCTCTCCGCATATTACTTTGAATCTCAGCAGTAACAAATGACACCAATAACATTGTCAGGTTTGCGCTCTGAATGTCTCGGAGGCTCCCGGACCCGCTGTGATGCTGGTGATGTCTGTGTCTGATGGGGAGAGAAGCCAAATTGGGCAAGCGCACGGGGAGATGGGCGAGCTGGGATGGGGATGCCCTGCTCCGACAGGTAGGCAGCTCCGGCTCTGTGGGTGAGGCTGCTCCGACATCCCTTTGCGCTGGGATGTTGCAGGGATGGGTGCCCGCACGGAAACACCCCCAGCGTGTGGGTGATGTGGCCGGGATTGGGGCACGGGGCTGAGATGGGGGCACAGTGCTTTGGGTGAGCTGCTGCTGGTCATCTCCGGGAGCAAAAGAAAATGTCACTGTGCAGGCTCTTACTCTGGTTCTTTCCCTGGGGGGTGACCCGGTGCTGCAGCTGGGTTGTGTTTCCCCAAAACGAGTGGGAGCAAACCCCAGCCCCCGGGTGGTCTGTTAGCCCTGGGTTGAGGGCTGAGCCCTGATGGAGGGCAGGAGGACCCTGTGCTCTGTAATGGTTAACTAGGACTCTGGTTATGTAATTAAACCTGAATTTTAACGAGACTTGTGGTCAGGGCCAACCTACCTGAATTTTCAAAGTGCTGATGTGTGCTGTATCTTAAAAGTTGCCATCGTTGAATGGGACCTGGGTGAGCTCTGAGGTGCCCCAAGGTGGGGTGATGGATGGCCTGGGGGGAGGACTGAGCCCCTGGCAGCCTGGGGGGTGTTTTCACCCCTTCCCCCCACCCAGTGCGGCTCCCACAGGCCCTGGGCTCCGTGCTGGGGCTCCGTTCTGGGACCAGGGAGTGTGTTGCTGTGGGAGTCTCGTGACCACGCTCCAGCCTTCCCCAGGGACCAGTGGGTCCTTCCCCCCCCACTCCCTGGCCTGCACAAAGCCACCCAACAGCCCAGGCTGCTGGAGATGGTCCCAGAGAGCCCCGGCGTCCGCAGGTCCTGCCCACAGGGCAGCCTTCCTCTCCCTGCCTGTGCTGCCCCGAGCAGATGCTGCCCGGTGCCAGTTTGGGGGCTGCGTGAAGCCCCCCCCATCAGTACCTCCAACAGCTTGAGCTGCTGCCGTGCTCTTGGCTATGTGTTTTGTAGGGAGGAGGCCTGAAATTGGTAATGAGTGCTCACGTTAGGATGTGGTTACCCCGGGGTAAGGTGCTCTGCAGGGCCAGGGGCTGGCGATGGGTCTGTCTGTGCCGGCGGAGGGGGCCTTGTCAGGTCCGTGTTTGCAGGAGCAAGATCTGAATTCTGCACCAAGTATCCATTTGGACTGCTGCACCAAGCCCTGTGGTCGCTCAGAATGGACCAAGGGCTAATTCTGTGGTGGGTGTTTGTTCAGGCTGTGATGCTGACCCCCAAATCTGGGTGCCAGGGGCAAGGACTGAAATCTGAGCAAGAACATGCACACGCTGCTGGAGCCGCTGGCGCCCGTTCGGCAGGGAGGGAGGGGGAGCCCGTAATTGGTGAATATTAACGTTGTGATGATGTTGAAAGCAGAGTTTGTAACAGATTTATGTTCAGACGATTCTTAAATATGTGTTTCACAGAGGCGAGGGGCGGAGTGTGTTGGGCATAAATTGCAGGGTGTGCGGGGTTCACCCCGGAGCACCGTGGTGTTTTATGCACAAGGGACCGATTAGCTCATGCATGAGCACCCCAGTTATTTCCGCATCAGCACCCAATAAGTTCACGCATGAGCACCCAGTTAATACACAGATGAGCACACAATTAATTTACATATCAGCACCCGGTGAGTTTATGCACGGGTACCCGGTAATTTGCACTGGGTCACGCACCAGTCCATGCATGAGCACCCTGTTAGTTGATGCATGGGCGCCCAATTAATGGGTGTACGTGCTCCCAATCAGTTCATGCCCGAGTGTCCAATTAATTTATGCATGAGCACCTGATCCATTCACACCTGAGTGCCCAATTAGTACACATACAAGTGTGTTATCAACTAATTACACTAATTTACACATGAGTGCCCAATTAGTTCACGCAGGAGTGCCCACTGAATTTACACTTGAGTGCTCAATTAGTCCATGCATGAGCGCCCCGAGAAATTAATGAGTGCCCAAAAAATTTATGCATGAGCACCCAGCTGGTTCGTGCATGAGCGCCCATTTCATTCATGCCTGAGCACCCAGGTAGTTCATGCATGAACACCCAATGAAATCATGCATGAGCGCCCAATTAGTTCACCTAAAAGCACCCAAATAATTTATGCATGAGTGCCCAGTGAGTCCACACATGATCACCTGGTTTATCTTTGCATGAGTGCCCATTTAGCTCAGGCATGGGTGCCCAGCTAGTGCGTGCATGAGTGCCCCATTAATTCATGCCTGAGCACCCACTTTGCACACACGTGGGTGCCCAATTTGCCCTCATCTGTGCTGAGCATCCGCAGCCCCAGACCCGGATGGGAGCCCCAGTATGGGGTGATGTGCTGGGTCCCCCCACCTGGGATGTGTGGGGACCTGTGGGGACCTCAGGAAGGAGCCGCGGCGAGTCCCTGGAGGAGATGAATGCTGCCGGGCAGGTGATGCCGGACCAGTTGCCTGTGGGTTGGCCACGAGCTGGCAGAGCTGGAGAGCCCTGCAGCAGTGAGGGGAGCTGCTTTGTGCCTAGAAATCATTAACCCTGGTTTCCCTGCGGAGGCGGTGATGGCCGTGGGGTCAAGGTGCTGTGGGAGCAGCTGGAGCGAGGGGGGATGTGCGGGGGGCTCAGCAGGGACGGTGCTTGCTGAGCCTTTGGGAGCCCGAGCCCACATGAGCACCGAGCTGTGGCCGACAGGGCCAGGCTGAGCGTGTGTGCTCCTGCTCAGGATCCGGCCCTGCGGCGGGGGCTGAACCCCTGCTCTTGCTCAGACAGGGGAGGGGAGAGCAGCACAAGAAAAGCCTGTGGGGCTGGAGCATCATGTCATCTCTTGCATCCCACCATGTGGCCAGGGGGTCTCCAAACTGTTCTGAATCCGGCCACCTCTCCTGCACTCCTTCCTGCGGTCTGGCGAGCAGCGAGCTCCCCCGTGGGCAGAGCGATGGATGGGGATTCGCAGTCCCCGGTCCCTCCTCTCCTCACTGCCTGGCAAACACAAATTAACGGGCTTGAGCACTGATTAACCAGAGCTGTTTCTTGCTGCAGTGGCAGCTGGGTGGTGGGAAGAGAGGGGGCACGTGAAGGGCGGGTGGTGACAGCGCTGTCAGTCCTGGTGGGGAGTGATGGAAAGGTGGGGGTAGAGTCTTGGGGTTTTTTGGGTACCGGTAGCTGGGAGGAGGGGGCTGGGGGCTGCATGCAGTGCAGCCTCACCACACAGTCTCTGCCCCTCAGTGCTGCGTGAGACGCCTGGCCCAAACCCTCCTCCCAGCTGAGGTGGGAACGGGGATGGACCGACCAGCGCTGTGAAGGGGCAGTCGGGGCCTGTGTCCGTAGCTTGGCCGTGTGGGGCAGCTGCTGTGCAGCTCTGGGCTGCCTGCCCCTGCTGCCTGCTCCTGCCCATGGCGTGAGCCCTGCGCTCGGCGTTTCCCCACGCTTTGCTAAGAGCAGCGGAAACAAAGATGCTGCCAGCACGAGCGGCGTTGTGCATACGGGAGGGCGTCTGCGGCGCCTGGCCGGGGCTCCCAGCTCGGCGATGCCTCTTCCAGCGTTGCGGTTCATAACGAATGCTAACACTCTGCCTTTATTTAGCGCCTTTTATCCCCAAGGATCCCGGGGCACGCTGCATCCGCTAACAAGCTGCTACGTGCGCTATTTATAGGCATCCCCATAGTGGCTGCGGGAACGGTGGTCCCTGGGGAGGGTGGCACAGTGGGAGCACAGCAAGGGAGACAGCCCTGCTCCGGTGGGATGCTCCAGTGGGGCTGCTGGGGGTCACCCCCTTGTCCTTGAGTGCTGGGGGTCAAACCTGCCTGAGGTTCGTACCGCTGCGAATTGATCTGCATCGGCTCAGCATCGCGCCCTAATCAATGCCTGGGGGAGGGAAATGCAGCAGCTGCCGCCGCACAGGTACTTTCTGTGAGCTCGGCAGGGCTGTGCATGCCGGGCAGCTGCAGAGGATGGAGCAGGGGGAGCGGAGGGACAGCCCTGCCCTTGTGTGTGTCCCCTGCTCCCAGCCCTAGCACGACTGGCTCAGCCTAGCCAGGAGAGTGGTGTGTCGCCAAAGCTTCCATGGCCGTGGGTCCCTGCTGAGGGGACAGGCATTAGCATCCCTAGTCAGTGCCACTCGGAACCTCGACACCCGGCGAGGTCGGAGCAGCTGGGAAGTGGCAGCTGTGAAGTCATCGTCTGTCTCGGATCTGTAACTGCAGATACGGGGAGGCAGGTACCCGCTCAGCCCTGGCTTGCCTGGTCGCAGCAATGCTGGGCGTGGGGCCATGGTGCTTCCTGCTCTGGGAACACTCTGCCCCAGAGAGAGGGAGGAGGTGGTGGCAGCGGAGGGATGCACCCAGAGCTGGCTGGTTTTCCAAGGGCTGGGAGATGGGGCCGTGTTCCCACACCCGGGCAAACCCCTCAGCTCCCCCTCGCACCCGGTGCCAGTGTGCTGGAGGAGGGCTGGGCCTTTGTGTGGCCCCGTTCCAGGGATGCACATTAACAAATCCCACCCCGGGAGCCCTGTGCTGGTTTTCAAGCTGGCACCTGAGCGGTCCCCTGGGCCGGAAAAGCGTCTTCCAGGAGCATCACGCGTCCTTCCTGTGGGCATGAGGGGAGCTGGCTCCATCCCTCGCTCCCCACTCCAGCCCAAGCGTGTCATTACCAGCGTTTCTCCTGTACTAAAAAAAGCACAGATTTCTTAATTGTTTCCTGCTGGAGTTGAAAGGCAGCTCCCGGGCCTGAAATAGCACATTGGGGGAAACACAGCCGAAGGAGAGAGAACGGGAGGCAATTTGCCTGGAGGGACTGAGCCGAGCCCTGACCACAGCCCCAGGCTGCTGCCACTGTTGCCCCTTTCGCCTGCCCTGAAGGCTGCCCAAAGTCTTGCTCTTCACCCTCCTCCTCCTCCTCCCACCCACCTCATTGGTGCCTGTGGGCAACTGGGGCTTCAGAGCTGGTGCCTGGGGCATCCCCCCGGGCATCCTCAGGGTGGGGAGTTGTGGCTGATGTCTGGGTGCTTGTGGGGAGTGCGTGCAGGGAAGCCTGTTTCTGTTAGAGACGTCACTCAGCATCTCCCATTTGGAAGGATGCTTCTGTGCAACCCTTTTTTTGGGGATGGGGAATCCTTTGGGACTGGCACGACTGTTGTTTTGGCCTGCCCCAGCTCAGCCGCTGGATGTGGCATGTCCTTCCCAGCTCCCTCCTGCCAGGAGACCTCTGTCCTTTCCCCTGTCTGCTCTTCTCCTGCCAGACAGCCCTGCCAAAACAACTCTCTGGAATCCCTCCTGCAGCATGGTGGAAGCCCTCGGTGTCCTTCAGCCCAGGTGATGAGCATCCCCACGCCTTCCTCTCCTCTCCCGGGGTGCCACCATCCGGACACCCCACATTGTGACGGCGGGTGCTGCTGCCCTCCCCACACGGCTGGTCCCTGCACCCCCGGCACGGCCACTGCAGGGGAGGGTGGAGGAGAGGCTGCCCCATGCTGAGCCCTTCCTTGGGGGGTTTGCAGGCTCCGTCCCTCCAGCGGTCCCCGAGCTGGGGTGGAGGGACCCCCCATATGCACAGGGACAGCCTTGGTGCATCGATTCCTGCCCACAGGGATGCGGGAGCCAGCGCCCGGCCGGCTGCGAGGTCGGGGCCGGCGTGTGCCCCCCCGGCTGCCCCACTGCTGCCGCCTGCCAGCCCTCGCCTTCTGCGGTCTGCACCTTCGGCCAGGCATGTTATAAATCTTTCTGATGGAAAATTGCTTTCTTTTTTTGCCATCCAAGGTAATTGGCATCTGTTGATGTGTCTTGGTTCTCTATTTTTATCAGCCGTTTGCACATTGACACATCTCCACTCCGCCTCATTATCCCAGTGCGTTTCAGACCTATTGCTTTTTTATTATTATTTAGATGTACGATGCAACGGAAATGACTAATGAGGCTGTTATCCCCCCTGTGCCCGCCTGCTGGCACCGGGCTCCCCGCTGGTGTGCCGGCCAGGCACCGCTTCTGCAGCAGGACGCGTGGGGATGGGTGCCAGCCCCCCGCCCCATCAGGCTCCCCGGCATCCCGCATCCAACCGGGGCCTTTCCTCTGCTGAGGACATTTGCGATCTCAGCAGCTGTCCCCGGGCTGAGGATGCTCAGGATTGCTAATGTTCGTTATTTTCTAGCTTGTCACATTTTGGGTTTTTTTCCAGAGCCCGGTAAAGCTCCCCACAGCCTTGGGATGGGTTTGGTGATGTTTGTCTCTGTGGTACCTGGGGGATGCCAGCCCGGGGCTGTGTCCATGCCCACAGTCAGTGTGTCGATGTCAGAGCTGGGCAGGTGCCTTCCCTGAGCCACGTCCAGGCAGATGTTTTGGCAGGAATGTTTCCAGGAATGTTTTGGCTCTGGCCCGACAAGAGGGCAGGGCTGGGTCCTCCCCAGATATGAACCAGCCTTGCCCCTGCATGTATCTTGCAGTGATGGTGCTGCACTCCTCTGGCAAAACGTCTTGGTGGTCTCCCCAGTTTTGGAGCCGGAGGGACTCCAGTGCATCCTCCATCCCCAACCCCATCGGCCCCGTGGGCTGGTGGAGGACTCCCAGGCCGTGCCTCGAAGGCAGCTGCCTTAGTGTGGATAACACGTAACTTGTAGCAGCAGGTGAGCCCTGCAGCATCCCCCCAGGGAAGTCACTTAGTGAAGTGCAAAACACAAGCCATCACAGGGAAAGTGCTAAATTCCTTTTCTTTTCTTTTTCTCTTTTCTCCCATTTTCTCTTGCAGTTACGGAGAAGGAGGTGCAGCAGTGGTGAGTGTCCAGCGCAGTGGTGTGGTGGTGAGCTGCCGGGGCGAGGGGGTGGGAACCAGCAATGCTCTGCAACCCCGCTGGCCATGAAGAGCAAGGGGGTGCAGGAGGGTGCCCCTGTTTTGGGGTGCAGGTGTTAACTCATAGAGGGGAGTCCAGAAAATAGAGAGTTTTTTTCCTTGCACACCTCATGCACCATGCACGGTGGGGTTTGGTCTGGCTGCTCTTGGCCACCCATGTGGGACGGTGCCCGCTCCCTCTCACCTCTCCCCTCCCCATATGGGTGGCCGAGGGGAGCGGGGACACGGGGACTGTCCAGCTGGTGGCCATGGCCTTGGCTGCAGGAGGTTGGTGCCATCCCAGCATTTCCCCATTTGCACTGGGGCCCGCAGAGGCTGGCGGAGGCTGTGGCCATGGTGCCTTGCTGGCAGCACGCTCTTGCCCCATCCCTTCCGCCCCACCAAACACGGTGCCCTAGAAAAGCCACTGTTTCCCTTTCATCTTCCTATCCCACCAGTCAAGGTTTGCTTTCTTTATCTCTTTCTCTCATCCTTCCCCCCTCCCCGATGAGTCATAGCTGCAGCAGCGTGAAAAAGATGTCACCGGCACTTCGGTTTCCCACCTCGCCACCCCCTTCCCCTCCTCCTCCAGCCCTCGGTCCGCTGCAGCGGGTGCCTGACAGATCTGGGCGACGTGTTGCATAACGCTCACGCTCCCTGTGTGGTCCCCGCGTGGTCCCCACATGGTCCCCGTGTGGTCCCTGCACCCACAGAGCCGGCGAGCCTCTTCCCCTGCATCCTCCAAGGTGGCACTTTGCAGCATCCAGGTCCAGCCCAGAGCTGGGCCCAGGGGCTTTTGGGGGTGTTTAAGTACCGGTGGGTTTTGGGAGATGCTCAGGGCTGTGCCACCCCAAGGACACAGTAACCCCACTGTGCCCCCCAGCTCCTCTGAGCAGCTTTCACTTGGGGTTGTGCAAAAAGTGCCCCAGATGCTTTCAGGCCGCCACGCTGTTGGTTTTCCTGGGGCATGGCTGCAGGACACACGTGCCCAGCGGTGGGTTACGGGTTGTCTGTGGGGCTGCTGCCGACCGCCAGCCCCTCCCCTGCAGTGGTGCGGCAGCTCCAGGGGAGCTTTCCCGGCTGCTTCCGTACCGGAGAGCTGGTTGGATGCACCTGATGTATCAGGGCCAAGCTGCAGCGGTGGAGGGGAAGGGGAGCTCCAGCCCTCAGGTGAAGTTTTTCCGTTTGCAGCTTCTTGCTCGGGAGCTGTGTGCATCCAAAGATCTGAGCGAGGGATATAAATCCTCTCCTGCACACCCCATGACGGCTTCAGGGCTGAGCCAGGCATCGCCTGCCCCGGCACCTCTGCCTGCAGCGTGGCTGTGCTGGCAGGAGGTGACGCTGTGTAGAGGGCTTTTTATTTTAGAGGAGGTTTAAAAGATTTTCCCAGGTGCTTCTGGCTGGGCGATGGGTCCCTGTCCCCTCCCAGCTCCTGGACAGTGTTCAGCATGAGCCTGGCTGTGCTCGATTGCCAGTTCTGGGCTCACAGCAGGGTTGGAGTGGTGGGCTCGGTGTCACCGGTGCCACTCGCTGCTTCCCCAGACCCTCCCCCTGCCACCCTCGCTGTTGTGCCCACAGGGACCTCGTCCCACGGGGCTGGGAGCTTTTGGGTGGGTGATGGGAGCGACACGGGGAGCACCCGGGGTCCTGCCTGGCTCCAGCCCAGCTCCCCAGGGCCTGGGGGTCTGTGTTCAGCAGGGACACGCACCCGGTGCCCATCCTCTGCCCTTCCTCCACAGGTACAAGGGCTTTATCAAGGACTGCCCCAGCGGGCAGCTCGATGCTGCCGGCTTTCAGAAGATCTATAAGCAGTTCTTCCCTTTTGGAGACCCAACCAAATTCGCCACCTTTGTTTTCAATGTCTTTGATGAGAATAAAGTAAGTCTGCGAACCAGAGGCACAGTCTGGGGGGGGGTCAGGGCTGGGCCTGTGGTGACGGTGGGACGGGTTCGTTACGCGGCTGCGCGGCGCTGGAGGAGCAAAATATTCCAGCGCTTCCTGGGGCGTGAAATTAAAGCAGCGCAGCTGCAGCCAGCAAGCCCCGGCGCTTATTTTAGTCGATAAGAGTCACACAGGAAAAGGCGATGAAGTGACAAAGCAAGAGAGGAGAAACACGATGTTTTGGTGCCGCTGACAAAAGCCCACCCGTGCGGTGCCCCCCCCGGCACTCCCACCGGGATCTCGCTGTCGGGCTGGGCACTGGCAGCTGGATCACGCTGCTGGAGATAAATGTGCATCACTCCTCCCTCCCCGCTGCCTTTTCGGATGTGTCCCCTACGAGGCATACATGGGCAGGGAGGAGTTTGCATGGCGGGGGGTGGCAGCGGCACCCTCACCCCCTCCTTCCCTCCCCCAGGACGGGAGGATCGAGTTTTCGGAGTTCATCCAGGCGCTGTCGGTCACCTCCCGGGGGACGCTGGATGAGAAGCTGAGGTGTAAGTGCTCCCTGCATGGTGGGCTCAGCCCCGCAGCCCCCGGCACAACGAGGGGGCCGGGGGGGGTGACGTGGAGGTGGCAATGGGGTGCATGTGCAGGGCGGGGGGTGCTGCAATCCCCAGCCCCTCGGTGTTGCTGTGGCTTGCAGGGGCGTTTAAACTGTACGACTTGGACAACGACGGGTACATCACGAGGAACGAGATGCTGGACATTGTGGATGCGATTTATCAGATGGTGGTAAGTGGGGGTGGGGGGGTGGGGGGGTGTTCCTGCTGGGCTGGAGCCCGGCTCTGTGGGCAGGAGGGCTGCAGGGAGGATGCTGAAACACCCCTGATTCCCTTCCTGGGTTCTTGGGGGGGGGGGGGGGGGGGGGTGTTGTGGCCGTCGTGGCTGGGGCAGGGTCCCAGTCCGGCACAAAGCCAGCCCTCTGCGCCATCCTGTGCGGGGAGGGCAGGGGCGAAGCGTGTGTCCTCGCCTGGGGACAATCTCTGGGCAGGGCACAAACGGTGCATGACTGGGTCCCGTCCTGCTGCTGCAGGGAAACACAGTGGAGCTTCCCGAGGAGGAGAACACACCAGAGAAGAGGGTGGATCGGATTTTTGCCATGATGGACAAGGTGAGGCTGCTCAAGTGGTTTTTTTCTCCTGGGGCCAAGGGATTTAGGAGGCGGTTGTGGGCCCTCTTGCTGCTTCTTGGCTCTTGCTGGTGCTTCCTTCCCCTGCCAATACACGGTCTCAGCTGCCGCTGGGCTCGCTCCAGACCCTCCCATCCCTCCGGGATCCCCGTATCCATTTCAAGGTCCCTGAGATGTCCTTGCATCCTCCGTGGCACCCCTCCCTGGCTGCAGGCGAGGGTGGTTTGATGGGGAAACTGGGGCTGCGGCAGTGGGGGGACCTGGGTGGCTGTGCGGGAGGGTGTGGGTTCCCTGGGGTGCTCAGTCCCGGGGTGCTCAGCATCTCCGGGCAAAGCAGTGCTGCCACGGGAGTGTCTTGCAGAACGCAGACGGGAAGCTGACGCTGCAGGAGTTTCAGGAGGGCTCCAAGGCCGACCCCTCCATCGTGCAGGCTCTCTCCCTCTACGACGGGCTCGTATAGTCCCGGGGCCGAGCGGCGGTGAGTGCTCGTGGATGTCAAAGCATGGACATCCACCCCCAGTCCAGCTGGGGGGGATATTACCCCCATACTGATGGGTTTCTCCCTGTCCCACAGAGCACCCCAGGACCGCAGCCCACGAGGGTGCAGTACAAGCTGCCCGGCTGGCAGGCGTTTGCCTGCGGCACAACTCATGCTCTTTCCTGCAGATGCAGCTGCAGAGGAGGCAGGGAGGCAGCTGGCGTGCTTGGGGCATGGGGATACTCTGGAGAGAGATTATATTAAACGTTTTATTTATATTATATCTTATTATATTATGCCCCAGAGCTGGCAGGGTTTGGCAGGGCGGTGTCAGGGACACTGTGGTTCACAGCATCCCAGGGGTGCTAGGCTGAGTACCCTCTGGCCCTTTCCATGCCCCACAGGGCCATGCAGAGATGTCTCTTGGAATGACTTTGGTCATCGCAGTCCAGGCAGCATCCAGCCATGGATGATGGGTTTATTTTTTTAACCTTGCTGGAGTTTTGGGCTATTTCAAAATCTTTATTGTGTTTCTAGCTTTGCCCTTCCAGCTGCAGGGCAAAGCTGCCCTTCCAGCTAGTGTCACACGAGACAGCTGCAGGGTTTTCTGCCCACCCTTCTCACCTGATTTTCCTTCTCCCCCCCACTCCTGCAGATGCCTGGGAGAAGATGTTCTCCGTGCCATCTGACCACCGCCGCGCGAAGCTTGCCTGTCCCTCTTGGCCTTCCTTTCTGTTCTGTGAGCAAAGGATGCCCTCGAAGCGCGAGCTCACTCCCCCTCTCTGCACTCTGAACCAGCCGCTGCCATTTGCCAACTTCTGCTTTTTCAAAAAAAAAAACAAACCGCGACAGACCCCAGTCTGAGCGGCAGCGATCGCCCGAGACTTCAGGGCCGGGGGAACGGGTTGAGCATCTCCAAAGGCAGAGCCCCACCCCGGCCTCCTCGCCCTCTTTGCTCCCTCTTTGCTACGTTTTCAGATGGGACTGCGGATGCGCCGGCGCTGGCATGGTCCTCTCCTGGGAACCAGCCGGCTGGAGATGGATCCCAAAGGTACCGGGGGACCGCGCACCCCGGGGTGCTGCCTGCGCGGGGCGGCTGGGGAGCCGAGGCACCGACAGCGATTGGGAACACAGTCCTGGTGTCACCTGCGATGCCACTGGCAGCCTGGTCCGGCTCACTAGGGATATATATTATTATAATTTTTTTCTTTTTGGTGAGACAGTATTGTGCTTTCTTTTTTTTTTTTTCCTTCAGTGGAAAAAAGTGAGGCTTTTTTTATATGCCTGTCTCGACGATCGATATCCTTATTTATTTGTTGTAAATGTTGCTGCCGTGTTTAGTCTCTTGTGTGTGTGTCCAACCACCTAGGTGATGATATGTAAGGTTTACATGCTCGTACACTATTGCGGGGCACCGGGAGCCTGCAATAACAATGAAGCCAAAAATCTGCCTTTCTCCCTCTCCTCCCACCCCCTGTATCCCAAGCTCCGTGGGCTGGCTGCTGTTTTAAGGGGATGCTGTAGCTTCTCCTCCTCATTCCCCTGTTCCCTGCATTTTTCTGTTCACCTCTGTCTTTGCAAGCTCAGCCAAGGCTCACTCAGCCCAAGCTCCGAGCAGATCGAGCCCACTCCATCTCTCAGTCGGGCAGGGCAAGGAAGCCACCAGGCACCAGAACATCCTTACTTCCTTTTTATTTTCTTTTATTTTCTCACTGCATGAAAAAATACTAATGGAGTTGAGAGTTGGGTTTTGCTTTCAAGTCAATATTCCTTTAATATTTTCTGTTTTGCAAACGGTGAGAAAGTCTGTTGGCACCCCAGGGTGGATTAGCCCATGTGCCAGCGGGGCCAGGGGAGCGGAGAGGATGCCCGCAGGGACGGCTCGCTCCGTCCCCCCATCCCCGCTGGGGCGATGTGGCAGCTCCTGCCTTGGGGGTGCCGGGCTGGGAGACGCGCAGCTCAGGGTGTCTCCTCATTCCCTTGCTCCTCGTTTAGGACGTGACAGGTTTTGCTGTAAGCCAAGAGCCCGGCCCCAAAGTGGAGCCACTTTTGCCCGCCCTGGGGGAGGTGGAGGGCTGGGGAAATGCACCTGGAGACCCCCGAGTGTGGGGCTTGGAAATGGCCCCCCTGGCCACAAGCAGTGTCTGTGTGGCCGCTCCATCACCCGCTGTGGCACTGGGATGTGCCCAAGCAGGGCTCAGCCCCGCCGGGACACGCACCGGGGGACACAGCGGTGTCTCTGCGGGAGGACGAGCGTTGGGCGCATGCTGCCGCAGCTCAGTTTCCATCTGCCTTGGCCCCTGTTCTGGGGAAGGAGAGATTTGTACCTCCTTGGGGGCACAGTGCAAGATGCCCCCAGGACCCCTAATGCCAGCAGGGATGCAACCCCCTCCTGCTCTGGTGCGGTTTGTTCCTGGCCCAGTAGCACCCATGCTGCTCTGCCAGGCTCACCGCTCCATCCCCATTCTGCCCCGCTCTCCACTGGGACACCTGCAGCTCCCGCGGCTGAGCCCGGCCAGTGCCCACAGCCCTTGGCCACGGGGACCGTCCCCATGGCAGCAGGAGGTGACGGCTGGATGTGGAGGACAGTCTCACAGGTGTCTGACGATGCAGGAGACAGGACGGTGCCCCAGCAGGGTCTGAATCGTCCCCCGGTGGCAGGGACAGACTCTCTGGCCAAATGGTGCTGGTCCTTTGCTGCACGGCCCCGCTTCCCAGTTTCAGGGTCAGGCGCTGGTGGCACTTTCTGATGCCCATAAAAAACTGCCCTTCCCCATCCCCAAGGAGACCAACTTCAGGTCCACGTGCAATATTTCTGCCTCTTTTGTGGTTCCTGCCCCTGAGGGTGCCCGTGGTTCATTGTGGGGGGCTCCTGGAGGGTGTCACCTCATTCCCTCCCATGGAAACTCCATTTCCTTGATGCTTTGTGGCCAAAATGCAACTCTCTTGGGTAGATCTTTGCAGTGCCTCCAACTTCTCTAATGCTTGTCTGCCAGACCGGTCCCTTCCCAGTGCCAATCAATGTTCCCAATGAATGTGACGCTGCTGTAATCGCCTCTGCTGATAAATGATGGACCCTGCGACGTTTGACACAATTCCCAGGCAAAGGCAAACATCATTTGCTCTGACACTTCCCCCTGAAAGGCTTTTAATTTTCAGAGGACCTGCCATGGTTTGAGCTCCATCAGTGCTCGCTGACATCTCACCAGGGAGGCAGCCCTGCAGCAGCAGCGGGGTGTGCTGCCCCCGTCACGGGTGGGGCGAGGGACCAGCATCAGCTTGAGAGAGCTTCAGACCCCAGGAATCCCAAAATTCAGTGTCAGGTGCTGCTGTCATCGCCAGCAACCCCCTGCTGCTGCTGCTGGCGGGCTCAGGGGTGGAGCCCCATGCCTCATCCTCCCTTGCCCCTTGTTAGGTATTTGCACACTAAAAAAAAGAAAAAGGAGCGAAAGGAACAAAAGGTTTTGGCCTGTATTTGAGAGCTGTGTGCCAGCTGTGAGGACTCTGTTTGGTGACAACGACATCTTTTCCTGGGCAGAAGCCCCTCCTGTGGGTTCGAGGCTGGCTCTTGTCCTGGGCCCTGGCTCCAGCCCCATGGCAGGTCCCAGCATGGGGTCTGTCCTGCCCTGCTTGGCTATGCTGAGTGTCCCCAAGCAAATCGGTTTGGCCCTGGTATTCCCCCCTGGCTGTGGATTCGGGACCCTGGCTTGGATGCTTGCAGGCTCCTTTTGGGGAGAACTGAGAGCCCCCGACTCCTGAACATCACCAGGATCTGCAGCTTCTTGGTACCGCTGAAAATCAGGCTTGCAGCATCTTGCGCTTGGAAATGTTGGCCTTAACCTCCTCGTGCCTCAAGTTTCCCCATCAGTGAAACGGAATGGGTGAGCCATCCCCTCTCTGGAGAGCGATTCGATGCCTGTGCCCAGGGGAGCACGAGCACTGGGTCCAGCTCACGGCTGCGACCATGAGGGTTTGGCAGGACCCACCGAACATCGGGCACGTGTGGAGCACCGGGAGCAGTGCGTGAACCGCTGGGGCAGAGTTTACATCGGAGAATAATTAATTTCGATCTTCTTTATACACCTGCTCATTATTAAAAGCAAACAGCTGACAAGACCAGATTTGTTTCTGTTTATATTCGGGTTCCTCATGCCTGTGAAATAAAGGTGGCTGCAGCCCTGGCGATGGGAAGGGGATGGAAGTGCAGCCAGGTGGAGGCGAGGGTCGGCCCCGGCGGCTGCGGCGTGTGTGTCCCCCCCACCTCTCATTTGTCCCTGTTGGTGTCGCCCCATTAAAATGCCGTGTCTGTGCTTTCCTTTCTTTTCATTTTTCTGTTCGTGCGTTGACTGTTGCTGCTTTGTAACCGTCTTTCCTTGAGCTCTGGGGCTGGGCTGGGCTGAGCTGTTTCCCTGCGGAGAGTAAGGACGTGGGAGAAGGCTCTGGGGGCAGATTCCACCCCCCCTCTCATCACGGCACAAACCAGGACCCGAGAGAGAGAAAAGCGAAGTGAGTTTTTCCTCCGGAGCATCCCTTTAATTGCTGCGATTTGTAATGAGACCAGGCGGTCCCCGGGAGTGCTCCCCACCAGATTCATGGTGTGGCTGTTTGCTTCTGGGGGACCCCAGCCCCCATTTATGCCAGGTACCAGCTGCATCCTGACTGCGCAGAAGCTGGTGCCTGCCGGGGCCTGCCCCCCGTGCCATCAGGACACTGCATCCCAGTTGGATGGGAGAGGGCTGAGGCTGTGGGACCCCCATCCCAGAGCCACTGCTCCCCCTGAGTGGGCAGGTCTGCCGCCACCTGCGCTAACCTGGAGAATGGAAGGGTCTGGGGGGTCTGGGGCTGAGCCCCCTTGGAGCAGGGCTGGCTTTGAAGCAGGGCTAGGTGTGGCGTGGGGGCAGCTGAAATCGCTGGCAGAGCTGCCCTCTTTCCATAAATTTAGGGTTGGGGGGGTCTGGTGGGGGTGGGTGGGTGCCCCGCAGCCTGCTCATTGTGCCATTATCCCCAGCCCCAGGGCAAAGGGGGAGATGTGGGGCGCTTTGGGAGGGCATCAGCCGCCCCACCTTCATGGGGGTGTTGGAGGGCAGGGGGCCGGCTGGGGCAGGAGCAAGGGCTGGAGGCGGAGGGAGCTGCTGACCCCAGTCTCAGTGCAGCAGCTTGGGGGTCTCTTTGCATAGCAGTTTTGGGGTCTCGGTCACATTCTTCCAGCGGCACCATCCTTCTCTTCTCTCTCTCTGCTCCTGCAGCCTCCAGCCCTGGGTTGGGTGCCATGTCCCGCAGAACCCCTGTCCGGGGGGGGCAGCCGAGCCCTGGGCTGTGAAACAGCAGCTCCAGCAAAGAGCCTAGTTTGTAAAGATGAAGCCTGTTTGTGCGTCCGTGCCGGTGTCTCGGCTTGCATGCCCTGCTGCCTTGTCTTGAGATGAAATCAAGAGCAAACCAAGCAAACGAAACAGTTTAAAACCAGAAGAAAACGAAACAAAACCCAGGAACTTTGTGACAGTGGAAATAAAAGCTTAATGACAGTAACGAAGCACCTATGGTCTGTGATGTGCAGTGGGGTGAGCCAGGGGAAGGCAGGCAGGTTTGGCAGGGGGGGCACAGATTGGGCTTGTCACCTCCTGAGGCCTCCAAATCTGTCCCTGGACTCAGTGGGGCCAGGAGCTGGGCTCGGGGACGGGAGGTGCGACCGCCTGGTGCTGTGTGCCCCCAGCACGGGGAGCAAGCAGTGCCTGGGCTGTGCCAGCGTGGCTGCCAACAGGGATGTGCTGAGTTGCACTGGCAGGCAGTTGGTGAGGCACCATGCCCACATGCTGTGATGAGCTGTCAGGTCTCAGCTCCAGACTGGGGGCACGTCAGGGCCCGTTCACCCCTGTAACACTACTCCTTCCACCTCCTTTTACCCAGACACAGCTTTTTGTCTGCCATGTCCTATCCCTGCCAGCACCCACATCCTTTCTACTATTTCTCTTTCACAGCAAAGCCACTTGCAGCTGCACCGTGCCTGCCTGTGCCCTCCTTGTCTCCTCCGAGCCCCCTTGTTGATGCAGCAGGCTGAGAGCCGTCGGGTCGCTTTTGGCACGCAACAGCTGCCGAGGAAGCTTGATATTAATATCTCATAATTGTGCCTCACAGCCCGTAATGGAGGTGCCCCTCAGCAGCCCCCGTCGCGGCTGACTGGGCGAGCGTGGAGGGTCACAGCCTGGATGAGGCTTTTCACGTGCGGCAGGGTCGCATTTGCCATTCTGCCCTGCCAAGTCTTCTGGAAACGAACGCTGCGAGGCCTCCCTGCCAGCCCATCTTCATTTGTTTGCTCTCCTAACGAGGCTGACTAATTATTTTCGGGCGGCCAGAGGAGATGCCCTAACGGTCTAAACAAGGAGGCTGTGTTTGCACAGGGGGTTTTGTTCGGAGGTGCCTTGTGCCAGCACACAGCAGGACACCCAGGGATTTATCCCCCGTGCTGGGAGCGGGTGAGGACGGGCACAGCCTCCAAGCCGCAGCAGTTACCCTTGTTTTGCTGTGCTTTAACACCCAGCAAGGAAGGGGTTAAAGCCCAGCTAGGGCAGGTGTTCTTGGGACTGGGAGCACTGGTGGGTGTGGGAAGGGCTGGGCAGGATTAATTTGGTGATAGGAAGAAGCTGTTGGGGTTTCTTGGTGCTGGCATTGTTGGGGAGAGGTTTTCTCTGCTGGGGTGAAGGACGGTGCTGGGCTGCAGGGTTAGTGGCTGAGGGT
Organism: Athene noctua; assembly: GCF_965140245.1. NCBI lineage: Eukaryota > Metazoa > Chordata > Aves > Strigiformes > Strigidae > Athene > Athene noctua. The sequence goes on along the minus strand of NC_134056.1, from coordinate 6,041,111 downwards.
GTTCTGTGGTAGGTTTGGTGGCACTGTGGGGTGGGAGAACCCTCCCCAAGCTTGAGTGACCGTGGGGCTGGGAGTGCAAAGCCTGGAGAGGACGAGAGGCTGTAGGTGAGTGGCTGCATGCAAGCCTGCAGCCCTGGCTGGGGGCAGGACAGGGACAGGCCACTGGCACAGCTCATGGCTCAGCCCTGTGGGACAGAGGTGCCATCCGGGTGCTCCCTCTGCCCTGCTGAAAAGGGGGGGACTTGCCTACCCTGGGACTGAGCTGGGCTGAGCCCAGGCTTGCAGGGATGCACAAGAGGGTCCCACTGTCCCACGCGTGGGGATGGGGGGTGAGTGTAGTCCCTAATCTCCCCCAGCCCCTGTGTCTGGCACAAGTGGGGCTGATGCCAGTGAGGCACTGGGGGCTGGAGGAGATGCTCAGCCCGAGGCAGGATTCGGCCCTCGGTGCACAGCTTCACCTGGAGCCGGCCCTTGGCCACAGCTGCTCCCCGGGTCCCGCTGGGGGGGAGTTGAGCAAGAGCGGAGCATCCCTGCGGAGCGGCCGTGAGCTCAGCGCTGCGCTTCGAGGGGAGCCAGGAAAAGCTCCGCTGCCCCCAGCCAGCGCTCCCGGCCAAGGGCTGCTGCTCCCGGCCAAGGGCTCTGTTTCGCAGCCCTTGTCATGGCTCTGGCTTTGTCTGCACTTTGCGTGGCTGTTTGCTCCCCGTTCCCAGGGCGGCTGCACTGGGGAGCCCCCCCCCCCAGAGCCTCTTGTTGTCCCCCCCAGCCCCACTGTAGAGCCCTATTCCTGGGAGAGCGCTTTGTCTGGCAAAGGGGGGTTTGCTTCCTCGGGGTCGCTTTTGCAGCTGGTGCTCACCCACCCCCCCGCCCCGCTGTGGGTTTGGCAGGGTTTCCCCCCAGGCGCTCAGCTGCGAGCCCCCATGTCCTCCCCTGACCCCCAGCTCCCCCCAGCTGAGCAGGGGGCTCTCTGAGCTGGTGTGGGGGGATCAAAGCCAAGGAGGGGGCCTGAGCGGTGTTTCTGACAGTTCTGTGGGCTGCAGGACCTGCTTCTTAACCTCCGCATCCCCATCCCGGCTTCCTCCAGCTCCCACCCACCTCCCTGCCGCGCCGCTGGCTCCAAAAGTCCTGTTTTCCCTCCCTCCCTCCTTCCCTCCCAGAAGTTGAACGCTGGAGGAGCAGCTGCGGGCGACTGGGCGTCCCCCAGCCAGGGTCCCTGCTCTGTCCCCACCGCCTGTGGCCCCTCGCGCCCTGTGTCCCTGCGCGGTGTGGGGACAGTGCCCAGGGGTCTGGGGGAAAGAGCGGAGGGGGACAGAAGGGGTGTCCCCAGCACCTGAGGGTCTCCCCCACGATGCCACCCCACGGAGGGGTGTTTGTGGGTCTCTGGCTGCTGCTGGCCCCCAGTCTCGCTGAGCCCCCCTCTGGCACAGGGGGGGCCACCCTAGCCTTCGTCTTTGACATCACTGGCTCCATGTACGACGACCTGGTGCAGGTGATGGACGGGGCCTCGCGCATCCTGGAGCGGACGCTCAGCAGGAGCATGAAGCCCATCAGCAACTACGTGCTGGTCCCCTTCCACGATCCAGGTACAGCTGGGACAGGGTGAGGGCAGGTGTCCCACCCGGGATGGGGCCGGGGGAGAGCTGGGCCGCGCTTCTGGGTGGGTTTGGGGCTGCAGCGTGCACTTCCCAAGAACCTGCACTGTCCCTTCTCCCTGTTTTTAATGTCCTGGTGACTGCTGCGATGGAGATGGCAGTGCAGGATGAGCCGCAACTCGGGGGCATGGTGCTGGGCAGGGGATCCCGTCCCCAAGCCTCCCTGTGGGCGCAGGGCAAGCTGTTTCCCTTCGGATTAATCCCAGTGATGCTGGCAGCCACCTGTGGGTGGCTATTCTACTTCCAGTCAGTTCATCTCCTCAGTCTAATCGGGGGGGGGGGGGGGGGGCATTTCTGTACAGGTCACCTCAATAAAAGCACCGCTCACTAAGAGGTTTTGGTAATTCACTGCAATACCAGAAACACTTCTTTCCGTCCCAGGGATTGGGATTTTTGTGCACACCCATAAATAGCAGCTGCTCTGCAGAAGAGCACGGACCCCCTACAAGGAGAGTGGAACTCAGGCTTTATTTTCAGTAGAAACACTGAGTTTGAATGAAAATCGTTGGAGCCGGAGAGGAAAGGAGGCAGAGGCAGTAAATGGGTTTCTGCATCGCTTTGCTGGGAGCCTCCCCAGCAGAAAAGGGCGCTGGGTTTGCGGCTCACCCTGGCAGGGACAGCCTGGGGTGTTGGGGACAGCTTTCCCAGGGCAGGAAAAGACCTGGATACGGGACTGGTGTGCCCAAATCCACACCTCGCTGGGTGCCAAGCCAGGGTAGATGCTTAACCCTGAGTCTTGCTGGGGTGGGTGCTGGGTCAGGTGCTGGGGAGCTCTGGCAGCGTGGCACTGGCGGAGGCTGGTGCCGGTGGTCGGGAGGGCTGAGGCAGTGGTGTTGGTGTGCTTGCAGAGGTGGGACCTGCCACCCTCACAGCCGACCCCCGGCTCTTCCAACGGCGCCTGCGGGAGCTCCACGTCCAGGTAAAGCATCCTCAGCCCCGCGGCGCTGAGCCAGGGGTGGCTTTGTGCGTGGCCCTTGGTGGGAAGCCCGTTCCTGTGTGGTGGTGGGTCCCAGTCACAATCCCTGCTCCCCTCCAGACCTGGTGTCCCCCAGGAGTGTGGTGGTGGCTTGGGGCTGAGCTGGGCTTGCTGGGGGCTGAGCACGCTGTGGTGGGAGCAGAGAGGGTAACACTGCCCTGTGCCTCAGGCTCCTGCAGCAGGGTAGAGTGCTCTCAGTTCACAGCTCTTGTCCTGGAGTGGGAATGCTTTCCAAAAATCTCTTCAAGAAGTGCTGTTCGAAAATTGTTTGAGGTTCTTTGTTTGGTTGGGGTTTTTTTTAAAACAATTTCAGCTGCATTCTGCCAGCTGAAACGCTCTTCGGGAGTTTAATCATGCTTTATCCATCACCACTCCTGCCCTGGCTCCCGTGCATTGCTAAATCCCTGTGGCGTTTCCCTTCAGATGCAGCTGTGTTTTGGCCGGAGGTGTAAAGCTGTGGCTGCAAATCCTTTCACAGCCCTTTGGGGTTGCAAAGCCCTGTGGAAGCAGGAGCTGGCCCTCACTGTGCCTCTGTGCTTGCCTGGAGTGGCCAGTTCTGCTGCCATGTGGGGGGTGACAGGGTGGGCTGATAAAGGTGTTCATGGAAAGGAAGCCAGTGGCTTCTGTGAGTCTGGATCCCCAAATGAGTGGTTTAATCATCATTAGCAGTGAGACAGGGACAGGTCCTTGACACCCCATGTGTTCCTGCGACACCATCACGCTGCGCTTGGGCTGACTCCAGCAAAGGGGTGCGATTCCTCCCTTTGAGCAGACCCTGGGTGGGATCCTGCCAGGAGCTCAGTGGGGAAGGGCTGAGCTTGGGGCCTGTGCCACGTCCCTCGCTGTGTGCCGCAGGGTGGAGGGGACTGCCCAGAGATGAGCGTGGGAGCCATCAGGCTGGCCGTGGAGGTCTCACACCCTGGCTCCTTCATCTATGTCTTCTCGGATGCTCGGGCCAAGGACTACGAGCAGCAGGAGGAGCTGCTGCGGCTGCTGCAGCACAAGCAGACCCAGGTGAGTGGTGCTGACCGTGGGTCTCCTGCCACAGCCAGCTTGGGTGGGCGCTGCAGCAGCACAGCGGCAGCTCCTGGCAATGAGCTGCAGCAAGAAACCCCCCCACGCTGCCTGTTAGTGGGGTGAATTTTGCCTCCCCCGGGCTGGCTCGATGCGCTGGGGGCTGGTGGATGCTGGCTGCATCCCCTCCCTGGCATGGACAGACACCCCGGGGCTGTGCGTGATGCTACAGGGAGTGTTGCTGTGGCAGGTGGTGTTTGTGCTGACTGGGGACTGCGGGGACAGGAGCCACCCCGGGTACCGTGTGTACGAGCGCATCGCTGCCACCAGCTCCGGGCAGATCTTCCACCTGGACAAGCAGCAGGTGACCGAGGTGAGAGGGGAGACCTGTGGGAGTGGGGACGGGGTGGCCAAGGTGTGTGTGATCCAGCCTGGCTTGACTGCTCTTATATTCTCCCCGGGGTTAAATCCTCATGCCCAAGGCTCCCGGAGCCCTGCTTTAGCTTGAAGCAAGGACTGGAGAAGGCTGGTTGCTCTCAAGCTTGTGGCAGGGCTGCTTGTGTGATCCTTGGGATGAGCGGACTCACCTTCCCCCATGGAGGGGATGCCTCTGCTTGAAGCCGGGGCGCTCCGGTTGCTCTGAGCACCCCTGGAATCAGGCGAGTGGTCTGGCTGTGGGGGGAGGAGCGTCTCTGCCTGTTCTTGAAGCTCTTGACTGGCACAAAATCTCAGAGGCTTGAGGAAGATCAAAGTGCTTTTCTGCTCATTATTGGGCAGCATCTCCCAGCAGACCCCAGCCCCTGCCCAGCCTCTGGCAGTTGTGCATTTTAATGATTTCTGTTCCCATGAATGAGCTGGGGGGTAATACCATGCCCGCTCTAAGCAGCTGAGAAAGAGCCATGTGGCAATAACAATTAATTACCTAATTCCTTTTGCACCTGCTTGTAGCAACGGGGCTCAGCCAGGGCTGTCACCTCCTGCCCACCCATCCCTGTGCCACACTCATGCTGGCACCCACTGGGCCTGCCTGGGGCTGGTCCCTCACCTGGGCACTGTTTTGCAGCCATGCCTGAGATTTTGACCCTGTGCAGTACAGCCCTGCTCCCAAAACCGCCCCCAAATGGCTGTAACTGGTGATGAGGGGGATCTGGGCTAATCCTCCCCGGCATGCCCCCAGGTGCTCAAGTGGGTGGAAGAGGCCATTCAGGCCTCCAAAGTCCACTTACTGTCCACGGACCATGAGGACGGCGGGGAGCACACGTGGCCCATCCCGTTCGACCCTAGCCTGAAGGAGGTCACCATCTCTCTGAGCGGCCCTGCCCCGGGGATCGAGGTCCGGGATCCGGCAGGTAGGAGCTCAGGAGAGGGGAACAGGCAGGGGGTGAGGCTTTGCCTCTGGAGAGCCCTCATGTCAGGACAAACGGGAGGCTGCAGGCATGGGGATTGCCAAACCCTGTGCTGAAAACATAAATAACAAAACAATGAGCTACAAAACCCTCGTTAAGCACCAAGTGCCTCTGCTCTGGTCTCCTTCTGGGTTGGCTTTGCCTCTGGTTTTAGGAGGGTTTTCTCTGCTGCCCAGGCTGTGAGAGCTGTGTGATGGGCTCTGCGCTACAGTGAGCACTGAGGGAGGGGGCTTCTGGCTAGCTGCAGGCACCTGGAGCTGGATCCAGGTTGCTCATCCCAGAGGCTCACTCGCTGTTTCAGGAAAGGTCCTCGAGAAAGGCCAAGGCCTGAAGGAACTGCTCAGCATCCCCAACTCAGCCTTGGTGGTGGCCGTGGAGCCCCACGAGCCAGGGACGTGGTTGGTCACGGTAGGTGGTGGCAGACCCTGAACATCCCCTACCCATCCCTGATGGATATTTAGCTGGCCAGGCTTTGCCAGGCCTGGGCTTTCTCCATCCGCCTCCAGCCAGGTGGAGGATGCTGGAAGGGACCAGCGACCACCTCGTCCCTCCCCCATGGCCGCTGCCTTCCCCTGCCCTCAACATGCACCTCTTGCTCCGCTTCCAGACCCAGAGCAGTGGCCGCCACTCACTGAGGATCACAGGCATCAGCAACGTTAATTTTCAAGCCAGCTTCTCCACCCAGCCAGACTTTGATGCCAGCCAGCCCGGGCAGAGGCCGCTGCAGGGTGAGGCTGGTGCTGCTCGGGGTCATGGATGCTGCATCTGGGCTTCCTGCTGCTGGGAACACGCCCGGGTTGTTTTTTCCCTTCCCTCTTCCAGGTCTCCCTATCGCTGTGGTGGTGAACTGCACCGGTCTGAAGCCGCCTGGGCGCTTGCAGGAGATCGAGCTCTTCAACACCTCCGGCCATGCCCTCCTCTCGCTGCCCGCGCGGCCACTCTCCAACACCTCCTTGGGGCAGCTCTGGGTGGGCTCACCGCTCCGCGTCCCCCCGGGTGACTTTCTGTTGAAGGTGAAGGGTGAAGATGCTGAGGGCCACACCCTGCACCGCCTCTCTGGGGTCACCTACACCAGTGTGATCCCTGGTGAGTGGTCCCCACGCTCCCCAAAGATGCTGAGAAGGGACCAGAGGCTCCAGCACTGCCTCTGCTCTGGTTTCTGCTTGGGTATTTTTTATCTTACTTCCCAGCACAGCTTTTGGTGAGCTCGCAAGGAGAGTTACATGTGTGCACGTCCCCAACTGTGTGCGTGTCCCCAACTACTTCCAGGTCTACCCAAAGTGAACATCTCCAGCAAGATCCAGGCTTACAACCGTGAGCCACAGCTGATCTCCTGCTCCGCACGGAGCGAGGTCCCTTTCCGCCTGCAGCTCAGCCATGGTCGGATGAGGCTTGGGGAAGAGCAGCTCTTCAGGTAAGCCTCTGGTTTGGCCCAGTGGGCTCCATAATGGACCCATGTGGGCAGCAATAGCCCCCTGAGCTGGCTGTGTGCCTGCAAGCTGTAAGCATCCCAAGGCAGCCAAGGAAAATCCCAAAGGATGTGTGTCTGCAAGGGGTGGGGGTGCACCCCTTTGCATGACTCCGTTGGGAAAAAAAAAAGTCCCAGGGTTTTGGAGCAGGGTGGTGGCCTGGCGGCCCCTGGGGATGACCCTGTAGTCTCTCCCTTCTTGTAGGAGTTCAGGGAACATCAGCTGGTTGATCCCTGTGGTGTCCAAGAGTGACGAAGGGTTTTATGAGTGCACAGCCACGAGCAAGGTCGGGGTGACACGGGCTCGTGCCCATGTCTCTGTCTCAGGTGGGGACTGCTCATGCCAAGCCTCGGTGCCCACGAGTCCCCAGGTCTGTGACTGGGCAGGGGCTCATTTCACCCCTGCGTGCCATGTTTGCAGAGCCACCACCACGTCTCATAGCCCCGGGCAACATCACGGCTTCACCAGGCCAAGACGTGGTCATGTCCTGCCTGGTTCTGGGTGATGTGCCTTACAACCTGACGTGGAGCTGGGACGGGAAGGCAGCCGGGTCGGGGGACGGCCGAACCAGGCTGCTGCAGAACCGCTCACTGGAGATCAGCCCCGTGCAGCCGGGGGACGGGGGACTGTACGAGTGCGTGGCCCGCAGTGCCCACGGCACTGCCACGGCCTCCCTCTGGCTCTTCGTCCAGGGTAGGCTCAGTCCCCCATGGGACCCTGGCCCAGGTGATCCCCTGCCCTCTGGGTGGGCAGTGGATGGCACCGGGGATCTGAGCTTTTCTCCAACCCCGTGCAGAGGTGCCGTGGGTGAAGGTCGACGCCAGCCCCCAGCATTTCAGCAGGGGCCAGGAGCTGCGGCTGAACTGCACGGCCGGGGGCCACCCCCTGCCCCACACCGTCTGGAAGCACTGGGGCTGGGCCCTGGAGCAGGACGAGAGGTAACCCCTGAGGACCCGGGTGCCTTCATCCTCCCTGTCCCACTGGGGATGGTGCTCCCCTTGCAGGGGTGCACGGGCTGAGGGAGAGGGGCTTGGGGCTGCCCCTAACTCTGGAAGGAGGAAGGCAGCATTGCAGTATCTCCAACCTGTGCACCCGAGATGGTCAGCATGTTGCTAGCCTTAATTTCATATATTTTTAAGCCATCCTCCCTTATCCAGGTCACCAGCTCCACCGAGGGGAACTCGAGGTGCTTTGCACACCTGGTGTGCACTCAAAATCTCAAAGTAATCCTTGTGCTTCCCCCTAATTTCTCCTGCTTCTTGGCTTCCACCTCCCTGCCCATGTCAAGCTGTGAGTGCTGGAGTGGACTTTGGGGAAGGACCTTTTTGGTTTTTTTTACTTTGGAGATGAAAAGCCTCAATTCTCAATGCTTTTCCCTGGTTCAAAGCAACTTCCTTCCCTGCAGCAGCTGATGAAGCTGGCTTGAAATGCTAACCCACATCTATCAAATACCCAGCACTTGCCACACATGTGGGATGGCCTCAAGCCTGCTCGCTTACTTCCACACATTTTACATTGGCTCTGGTTTTACCGGGCTTGTTTCTCTCTCTCTCTCTCTCTCTCTCTCCCCGTTTGCCGCAGGGTTTTCACAGATTCTCAGGGCACCCTGCACATCAAGGCCGCAGTCCCAGAGGATGCGGGGAATTACAGCTGCTACGCCAGCAGCGTGCTGGGCTGGGATGAGCAAGTCGTCACCCTGGAGTTCACTGGTACCCGCTCCCCTCCGGCCAGCACCATCCCAGGAAGGGCCCTGGCTCAGCGCTGCTGCAGGAGGGATTTATTATTCTTCCTTGCTGTCCCTTGGCTGCCAGCTGGGATCTTGCGGCATGCGAGCTATGGGATTGGGCTGTCTGTGATGGAGGGAGTTGGGGGGCTGCTCCCAGAGCCCTGGGGTCCCCTTGGGGTGAATGACATCACACCCAGCACTGCAGAGAGTCACTGAAGCTGTGTCTCTCCCCACGGCACAGAGCCTCCTGCCATCCTAGTGGTGACGCCCAGCCTGAAGGCGCTGGTGGGAGAAGACGTGACCTTGGAGTGCTGGATTTTGGGGGTGCCCCCTCCCCACATCATGTGGTACAAAGGTGAGACTGGGACAGACGCAGGGCACAAACCCCCTCCGTGCACTGGGGGCCCTCTGCCACCTTGCAGGGATGTCACACGTGGGGGTCCCTGGACCAGTGGTGGGAGGGACCCCCAGAGGCACTCGGGGTGCTGATGTGGGGGGTCTCGGGGCAGGAGAGCAGGCGGTGGCGGCGTTCCCACCCGGCACCCAGCGTGCCGTCCTGCGGCTGCAGGCGGTGCAGGAGGAGGATGCGGGGCAGTACGTCTGCGAGGCTCTCAGTGAGGCTGGAGTTGCCTTCGACAGCACCGTGCTGGAAGTGGGGTGTAAGTCTCCGCCTCTCCTTTTGGGTGACACTGAGCATGTGACCTTATCTCCACCACTCTCACTCCCGGCTCAGCTCCTACTTACTGCTTCCTAGGGCTGCTCTTGCCCCCAGCTCCTGGGTTTCCCAACATTGGGGTGTCAGTGCTCAGTACAAGCAGACTGAAGCCTGGTGGGATTTGCAAGGGTCAAGAGGAGGGAAGAGGATCAAGAAGCAGAAGAAGATGCTATGGCATGAGACATGATAGCATGGGGCAAGACTGGGGGTGTAAATTGCAATTAGAGGGCAGAGATGGGGGCTGGTTTCTGTGTGTCTGAAAATCCAGGTACCTCAGCAGTGCTCAGGGCTTCCCACTGGAGTCAGAAGGGATGGAAGAACCTGGGTGGGAGGAGAGGAGGTGCTGAGCTGAGGGCAGTGAGGCCTGAAGCAGTTAAAGGTGGAAAAGTGCGAGAGGTTTTGCTGAACCAGGGTGGTACTGAGTATAACTGGAAGGGATGGAAACTGTAACAGCTTTGGTAAAACACCAGACACTTTAAGTCAGTCTCGTAACTTCTCAGGGCATCTGGCTTGTGGGTTTTGCAATCCTGTCTCTTCTCGGGGCTCGACTATGCACAAAGCCTGCTGTGGGGAAGCCGGGGTGTCGGACCTACCTGAGCCCCTTCTGCACTGCTCTCTCCTCCAGTGGCCCCTCACTTCTCCGAGCCCCTGGGAGATGTTGTGGTCCAGGCTGGGGAGAGCGTGAGCCTGCTGTGCCGTGTCGAGGGCTCTCCCCCACCATGGGTTGCCTGGTCCCGGCAGGATGGAAAGCCTGTGCCGGGCTGGCACGGGCCACAGGGTGTTTCCAGCCAGCTGGAGTCTGCCGAGCTCCTCATTGACAGTAAGAGCTGAGCGTGCAAGCATGTGCTGGGCATCCCGCCCGCGTGCGTGCTTACACAGTGTCACCCTTGGGTGCTCTCCCCCACCTGCTGCAGGCTGGGGGGATTAGCCCCAGCGCTCACTCTTTTTGCAGTAGTAAAGCATTGACATAGTGGGTTTATTTGCACTTTTTACTTGTGCAAGCTTAACTGTGCTGTAACAGCCCACAAGGCTCCAGCGTTGTGGGGTCCCCCCCTTGTCTGAGGTGGTGGTGGGGCAGGGGAGGGTGGTGTCACCCCTATCCTGGAGCTTGCCCAGGTCTCTCCAGCCCCACCAGCCTCCGGCTTCTCCCATGCGTGCTCTAGGTGCCTCGCTGGATGACCAAGCTGTCTACATCTGTGAAGCCCAGAACGAGTTTGGGAAAATCCAAGCGGAGGTCAAGCTCACGGTCACCGGACACGGTTTGCTTTTACGTGCTTTTGTTGGTATATTGATCCTGGCTGCTGCCAGCACCGCCTGTGCTGGCGGTGAGCAAGTGGCTGACCTGTGCAGCCACATCTGCTCCCAAGCTGGCCACAGTGACTGCTCAGCAAAACCACCCCCCAGCTCAGGGTATGGATAATGCCTTTCCACCACTTTGGCTTAATGCACTGACACGTGCTTGAACCCAAACTGTAGATAAATATCCCCATATTCTTGGAGGAACTTGATGTTAGAGCTGGCTTGTGCTGAGCCAAGGTCTGGACCTTGGAAGAAAGGCAATCTAGAGCTGTTCTTCTGAGTGTTCCTGGCCAGTTTATCTCCAACTAATATTGTTTCGCTTTCCCATCTTCCAAGCAGCCCCAGAAATAGCTCTTGCATCCCCCGTGGTCCGTGCGCTCCCAGGCCAGCCTGTGTCACTGCCTTGTGTCATCCTGGCCGGGAGGCCATTCCCAACCCGCCGCTGGCTGAAGGATGGGCAGCCGGTGAGGCTTCCACACCCGCTGGGATGGTGGGTGGGCAGATGTGAGCACGACCCTGCAGCAGGGCCTTTGCTGCAGGATGGGTCCCCCAGCCTTCTGGGGCCAAAGCTGCTGGTGAAAGATACCAGGGGAGCATTTGGGTTGGGAAGGCACTGTGGGTTTATCACCACATGAGGATGTTCCTACTGCTTAAGGATTGGTTTCTAGATATGCCTCAAAGACACAGCAATATGGCAGTGTCTGACCCCTCAGTCTGTCCTGCTTTCTGCTCTCTGCCTGTGCCCAGGTAGCCCCAAGCAGCCGCTACTCCATCCAGGCTGATGGGAGCCTGCACGTGGACCAGGTGTCAGAGGGGGATGCGGGGAGGTACACCTGTGAGGTGACCAACGCCCTCGGCTCACACAGGCAGGACATGTCCCTGATCATCCATGGTGAGTGGCAGGTGCTGGGTGTCCCCACTCTGTGGTGCACAGGAGCGGGTGCCCTCTGCACTTCCTAAGCTGCAAAACCCGTCTCTCTTTGTGGACATGGCCCTGGCCATGCACTATGAGGTGCTTCTCTTCCTTACAGTTCCTCCCAGCATTGAGCTTGGCCCTGTCCTCGTCACTGCCACTGAGGGAGTGGCTGTCACCCTGTGGTGCAATGCCACTGGCGTGCCCCCCCCTACTGTCACCTGGGCAAAGGTAGGTAGGTGACAGGGCCTGCCAGGCTATGGGTCACCCTTATGAGTGGGGTAATGTGTCTGGAGGGGATGTAGTTCTCCAGTGCAGCTGTGGCTGCCTGAGGAGGCGGCACAAAGTGCCCTGGGATGCTGGGACCTGGAGGTGGCTTGCTCTGATGGGTCCAGACCCCTCTTCTTGCCCTTGGTACGCTCAGCTTGTGGGAGACTCTGCTGTCTCCCTTCCTCCCTTCCCTTTTCTCTGCAGGGCACAGAGCCCGTCTCGCTGAACCCACGCTACCACCTCAACCCCAATGGGACCCTCCTGATCCCTTCACCCTCCCCTGAGGACGCTGGGACTTACTTCTGCACAGCTACCAACGTGGCAGGCTTCTCCAGCAGGGAGATGCAACTCTCAGTCAGCAGTGAGTGCCTGGGACTGGCCCTGGCGCCAGCTCCCAGTAAAGCGGCTTCAGGGGGTGACTGGCTGGGAGAGCATGACCTGGGGACTCGCCTAGCTTCCTTGGGCCACCTAGTCAGGAGCCAGATGGGAAGAGCAGCCCATGAGGGCTGTGGGGCACCTGAAGTGTTTCTGTATTAGCGGTGCTCCCTCTCCACCCAGCAAAGCCCAGGATCAGCGTGAACGGATCACAGGCGTCAGACCCTGTAACCATCCTGGCTGTACTTGGGCAGGAGACCACTCTGCCCTGCGAGGTTCAAGGCTATCCCCCTCCCTTGGTGGTGTGGTCCCAGGAGTCCCAGCCGCTGTCTTTCGCCACTGCAAGGTAAGAAGTGTTGTGGGTGCTGGGGCCATGATCTCTCGGGATTGTGTGTCTCCCCAGAGGGACGTTTGACCCAGGAAGGGACCCAGCTGCTTGGCAGAGGGGTGTGAAGGGCATCCCTGGCATCAAGTGGCTGCTACTCAATGCCGTGGCTGGATCTGAGGAAGCCGAGCAGTGTGGCACTAGCTCTGCTCTTCAAGGAGAGCATAGCAAGAACCACCAGGATTTTTTTCCATCATACAAACATCTGCTGGAACAGAACAGCTGCTTCTGACCCTCCATGCGCATGCCCTGGACACAGGGCTGGGGTTGGGAAGGGAAGGCAGGTCCAGCACAGCTCTGCAGCCCCACTCACCCATCCGCCTTCATGCACATTCCTGCCTTGTGCCGTCACGGTGCCGGAGGCGTCGAGGCCAAGGATGTGCCTGGGGATGGCGGATCCCTGTGGGATGTGTTGGACTGGGGCTTGACACTGCTCCACCCCCAGGCCGCTGCAGGGCACTGAGGAGGAGGCGTTTTGGGGTCTAGAGGAAGAGGAGGGCAGTGTGGCAAGGAGAATGGGCAGCCAGGGAGGCTGGGGGTGCTGCAGCCTCTGCTGCCCCTCACGTGTCAGGGTGACTTAATGGGCTTTAGACATTGAGATGCTCCTGGGCCAAGGTTTGGCAGAAACACGGTTGTGAGCCTGGCAGTGGCTTTGTCTGCACTGGAACATGGGTTTGAAGGACAGTTCTGTTCCAGTGGGTGGTTTTTGGAGGGTCCAAATAACTTGTTGATGGTGTTGAGGCTGATGACAGCCATGGGACAGTCATTTAATGTGGTTTGATGGAAGAAGACAACCTGGAGGGTGGTTGGATGTGTGTTTATTGAGTGGTCTTGGTCTTCCCCCTTGAAAGATGGGAGTGCTTTCTCAGTGTGTTAGCACTATGCTGGAAGGAGCTTCCTAAAATCATGGGCCCTGATCTTGGGGTTAATCACTTCTTTCCCTGCACATGAGCATTGCTGTGGCTTGAGGAAGCAGGGAGTCATCTTGGTTTTGCTCTTCTTGAGGGACTGTGTTACCTTGTTATTCTAGTCTGGTTTCCCATGGCTGCTCCTGCTTGACCTGTGCTGCTCCCCACATCTCAGCTGGCTTGCCCTCACGTGCCTGGGTGATTTATGGGAGCACGCGGGAAGAATCTGCAGCCGTGGGCTGAGATGATGTTATGTCTGTGGAGCACAGACAGTGCTGGGAGCAAGAGCATGGCCAGCTCCAGCTGCAGGGGTCGTGCTCCCTCATCCTGCCGGGTGGGTGGCTCACCCTGCTGCCTCATGCTGAGCTCACACAGGAGCTGAAAAAGGGGATTTTTGTACCCGTGGACAGTTATGCTGCCCATCATGTGCATGAGGTGGCTCTGGGGACCTTCTCCTGGCTGTCTCAAGGGTGATGGTGAGCTCTCAGCCCTTATCTCCTGCCCAGGGGTAGGTAAGAGAGGACATGGCTGTTCCTTCCACCCAGCTTTTCTGTTCCCTCTCTCCCAAGGTACAGTGTCCTCCCCTCAGGGTCCCTCCGGCTGGCTGAGCCCCAGGTGATGGACACTGGCCTCTACACCTGCACAGCCACAAACGCCGCGGGGAACGCCTCGCTCAGCTACAGCCTGCATGTCCAAGGTTCATGTCTGTGGGTTAAAATGCTCCCCCCGTGGGCTGTGGGTCTGAACGTACCACCAGGGTTCTGCACACTTCAAGCCCTTGGCTGCTCCCACTTCACTGTGCCAGGGTCTGAAGGTGGTCCCAGCCTGGGGTTCCCTCTCTCCCCAGTTCCCCCCCAGCTGCTGATCGGTGATGGGGAAAGCCACCTCACAGCTGTCACCAACAACTCCCTGAGGATTCACTGTCATGCCATGGGCATCCCCACCCCCCGGATCCAGTGAGTACTGCAGAGTGAGGGGGTCATGTTCATGTCCCCCTGAGCTCCCTCATGGACTGCATAACTCTCTGGGGTGCTTCACGGCCCAGCGTGCAAAGCTGCCACAGGGATCGGGATGTGAGCTCAGGATGGGTGATGGGGACCTCCAGCTTGGGGTGTCCCTTAAGATGGGAGGCTTGCTCCTTGCCCCTGGGATCCTGCTCTGCCCAATGATCCGGGCACTGCCAGCCCCTTTCCAGATGACAAGGGGACAGTTCTTGCTGCTAGGTTCACTCCTTCGGTGGGCAGAAACGGGTGGTGCGTGGTGGCAGGACAGACCAAGGACTTGCCTCCTGTCCCCTTCCTCACAGGTGGCTGAAGGATGGGCATCCACTGGGAGAATGGGACGGGGTGGTGGTGTCCGAGGACGGTGGGACCCTGCTGATCACTCGTGTGGGGCTCAGCCATGAAGGGCTCTATGTCTGCCAGGGCAGCAACCATGCAGGGGTGGCCCAGGCAGAGGTGCAGGTTTCAGTGCAAGGTGAGTGCATGATCTGTGGCCAGAACCACTATGCATCCCATGTGTCAGGGAGGACATGGCTAGCTGAAGGAGTGGGTGTTCCTGGCCCTACTTTTTGGGAGGTGTAGGGTCACTAGCTCGATCCATTGGGATCTTGCCTTTTGTCATTCTCAACCTGAGGCTGAGAGCTGATGGCTGCTGTCACTTTGATGGGTGCTTCCCAGTGGAGGGTCTACCCCCAGCCCCTCTGGCCAGAGCACCCCTCGGTCGGGGTGCTGGGTGAGAAACCAGGCAGGGAGCAGAGATCCCTGCCCAGGAAGGATGGATATCTCACTGGGGTGGGGAACAAATCTCTTAGACAACTTGGGGAGCAGCAGTGGAACCACGTGGTGACGTGGTACCCTCCAGAGTGGGAGGTGAGTCCTGACCTCTGGCAGCTGCTCTCCCAGGACTCGGTGTGTGCCGAGAGCCCTCGGTGAGCCCGACTGTGCCCCATGGCACTGCACTATGCAGCTGTAGCTGGCTTGGGCCATGCAGAGCCAATGACTGTCCGTGCTGGGTTGCAGTGCCGCCGACCATCGAACCCAGCGCAGTGGACCTGGCCGTCCTGGAGAACGGCACGGTGTCCCTGGAGTGCCTGGCCTCGGGGCTGCCTGCTCCCGGTGAGTCACTCCTCTGCCAGGTCTTGCTCATGTGTCCCTGGAGCTTTCCCTGGGTCCCCTTGGTGAGAGGGGCAGCAGCATTGCCCCTTACAGCTCGGCTCCCCGCTTCCCTCCAGACGTTGCCTGGTACAAGGGGCATGAGCGGCTCACGGCTGGGCCGGGCCGGACCCTGTCCAGGGATGGGAAGCGCCTGGAGATCCGGCGTGCCCAGCTTTCCGACACCGGCAGCTACCGCTGTGTGGTCTCCAACGTGGCTGGTGTCACTGAGCTCTGGTACAGCCTGCAGGTGACTGGTGAGTCCCTGGTGAGCAGAGGAAGCACTGTGGCTGCCCAAGAGCTGGGTGCTTCCCCACCGGGAACCTCTTGTGTGTGCTTGGGACCAACGGGGCTGTTCCAGTATGAAATACGGTTTTAGCAGAGTCCCTGTCCTCTGCCCTGATTTCAATTCCATCCATGAAATCCACTGTGTTCATCCCAAATAATGTCCTAGAAAGCCATGGCCCCCTGGATGGCTATTGCCAGCTCCACACCGTGGTGTCTCCTACCCACCCTGTCCTTTTTGCACCCAGCGGCTCCTGGTGATGTTTCTTTGTCTCCTCAGTGCCTCCACAGATCACAGCTGGCCCCAGCCCCCTCATGGTGGCGGTGAATGAGCCGGTGACACTGGAGTGCGATGCCACGGGGACCCCAGCTCCGGTGCTGCTGTGGCTGAAGGATGGCAATCCAGTGCCCAGCGTGGTGGCTGGGGGCCCGCAGGTGAGACACCTGCTGATGGAAGGGGAGGCTCACCAGGGAGATCCCTCCAGGAAGACGCTTCTTTTCCTTTTTCTGTCTTTTAAAAAAACAATTGCTGGAGCTGAGCAGATGCAGTGTTGCCCAGATCTGCCCTATGTTTGATCCATGGTAGCATGGACCTGCTCAGCCCTGAGTTGGGCTTCTCTGCCCCACGAGGGGCATGGATGGGCAGAGGGTCCCTGGATGTGATGAGGACAGGCCTGAGGCAGGCTTATGCCCACCCATCACTGCTCGTACATGCTGGCTTGCAGTCCAGCTGTGAGTTTCTCTGGTTTCATTCTCATTTGGACTCTTTTTGTGTCTCGGGGAATCACAGATTCTCTCTGGTGGGCGTATGCTGTCCTTGCCCACCGCTCGCCTCCAGGACTCGGGGACATACACGTGTGTAGCCAGCAGCGCTGTGGGGGAGGACAGACGTGAGGCCACTCTTGATGTGTGGTGTAAGTACCCCCATGCATCCCTGGCCCCTTTGCTCCAGTGTGGCTGTGGGGTTGGAGGTGATGCTCGGGGCTATGGGGCTGCTCCACAGCCCCCTTGAGAGCACACAGGGCTGTGGGGGACCAGCCCTGTGGGGGAAGGCTACCAAAGGGGGTGGTCTGGAGGAGGTGTTGCCCTGTTGATCTGTTTTCCAGTGCCCTCCACCACCCTGGGTAAGGAGGAGAACGTCTCTGTCATCGTCAACCAGCTGGTGACCCTGGAGTGCTTGGCCCCCGGGGTCCCCCCTCAGGGGTTCCGCTGGCTGAAGGACGGGAATTTGCTCATTCCAAAGCAGGGCGTGCAGCTGTCTGTGGAGGGGACCATGCTCCAGGTGATGCTTTGGAGTATTGTAGAGGATGGGAGAAGAAACAGGGCTGTGAAGACGCCCATCTCCTCCTCCCCACCCTTGAGAGAGTGTGGGTGCAGAGGGAGGGGGTCTCCATCCCTGCTGCCCATGGCTCAGCACTGTTCCCACCCCTCACGCTGATCCCATCCCCATGGCTTCAGCTGGCACAAAATCCCCCCAGGGAGGGGCTGCATGGGTCCAGCTCTACTGCAGAGCATCTTAGTGTCTCTGCTTGCTCTGGCAGATCGGGCAAGCCACTACACAGGATGCGGGCAGGTACACATGCGAGGTGCCCGGTCACCCAGAGAGACACTACAACCTTGATGTGTGGGGTAAGGGCTGTTGTGGCTGAAAGAGCCTGTCAGGGGCAAATATATAGTGTGTATGTGTGTATACATAGATATACTATTTGCTATACCATTGGTTTATATATAAAATATGTAGCTGAGATAGTTGACGGTCTTGGAAAACACTCTAAACCCAAAATATTAAAGTTCTGCAAAATGATGGAGCTGGAAGTGTTAGGGAATCCCCACCAGAATGGGTGTTAGAGGGGGAAAAAGCCAGTGTGTGCATGACTCTTGGGCAGAGATTTCAGTGGAGATGCAGAAGGGATGTCTTTCTGATATTTGGACAGGAGAGGGAAGGGATTTCCTTGCCACTGTCAGGGCTCCTCTGTCCTTTTTTTGCACTTAGTGTGGTGGTTGCTGCAGGTATCATCCCCCTTCTCTCCCCCTGCCTGAGGGATGCCAGTGGTGGTTCCTCCCAGACAGGCACCAGCCGCTTTCCCTCACTCAATTCGAGCATCCTTGCAGCCTCCCAGCCTGTTCAGCATGTCCGTAGAGCTGGGGGCTGAGCCAGGGTCTGGCTTTTCTCAGAGATGATCTAGGCCAGTTGGTGAAATTCCTGCAGGCAGGTAGCCAGGGAGTGGAGAAAATCCAGTTCTCCTGATCAGAGCTTGTTCTTGCAATCCCTTCCCAGGGAAACGTTTGCACGTCTGGCGTCCTGGCTCGGGTGGATTGTTTGGGTTCTGCTGTTTTTGTTTTTCAGGGGTTTCTGGGTGTTGAGGTTTTTCTTCTACAAATTGATATCCCTCATGGGAAGGAGTTACTGTTTTTCAGCCAGCTGTATTTATGAGCAACTGAGAACAGCATCCGATAATGGAAAGAGTTAGGTAACCCTTCCAGCGAGCAGTGCTACCTAATAAGGCTGTGTCTGGCCAACCTGGGCTTGGCCTGCCTGTGTGGCTGGCGCAGGATGCTTGGTCATCCTCTGCTGTAGGCCACGTGCAATTAAAAGCATCTCTCGCTTAATAGCTGGAGAGTCAAGATTATTATTTCCACATGGAGCGACGGCAGGGGAGGCCTGATGGTTCTCTGTGCGGAGCTCAGCAGAGCTGTGGATGATGTGTAGCCAGAAGGACAGAGCTCCGGCAGGGAGCTGCCCCTCTCCTCTCATCCAGTGCCATCGCTGATCTGCTCCTCTCCTCTCGTCCCCTGCAGTGCCTCCGTCCTTCTCCTCAGCAGAGCCCGCTGATGTGTCCGTGCTGGAGGGGCAGTCCCTCAGGCTGGCCTGCGAGTGCCATGGGATCCCCTTCCCCACGCTGAGCTGGCAGAAGGATGGTAGGGTCCTGCTCCTCAGCCTCATCTCTCCCCACATGTATGTTGACCCCCCCAGACAGATGTTGGTCTCCTTGAGCAAGGAGTGCTTTGTGTTGAGCAGTGTCCAGCTTCTGGGTGGGAACTGGTCCTGCTGGGAACCTGAGAGGAGGCTGCTGTCCCCTTCTCCGGGCAGGTGAGCCCCTCTCCACCCAGCCCGGGAGCCCAAAGCTGGTGTCCATGGGAGGGAGCATGCTGTACATCGAGAAGGTACAGCTGGTGGACAAGGGGACATATACCTGTGAGTGCAGGAATGCCGCCGGCAGCAGCAGCAAGGAGCATCGCCTGGAGGTGCATGGTGAGCTGGAGGGCCCCAGAGACACAGAGGACCTGTGGGGGTGGCTGAAGGTGCCATGATCTCTCTCAGTGCAAGGTCCAGCTGGACACAAAACCTCACAGCCGCTACCTGCTGCTTTGGGTGTTTTGGAAAAGATGCTGCTAGCCAGGCTAGCTTTGCCCCTCCAGCTTTCCTCTTAGCTCCAAGCTGCTTGCAGCTGGTTTTCACTCCAGCAGCCCAATTGCACTAGTTGCACCTGCTCACATTTCCTTCGCCCTCCTGACATGCAGACCGATGGCGTTGGTATTTCCCCTTGCATATGTCCAAGGGAGTTGCTACAGCATCACCTCCACCCTGTGTCCCTCTGCCCGCAGCGCTGCCGAGGATCCAGGGCAGCAGCAAAGCCCCAAGGAAGGTTTCTGTCATCAAGGCTGGCGAGACGGTTTTGGAGTGCGAGACCGTGGGGACGCCACCACCCATGGTGACGTGGGTGAAGGACGGGCAACCTGTGGCCGGTGGGGATGGGCTCCTGATTACGGAGCAAGGGAGACGGCTGCACATCCCCAAGGCAGAGGTGGCCCACGCGGGACGCTACACTTGCCTGGTGGCAAATGCAGTGGGGCAGGAGCAGAGGGAGTTTGATGTTGCGGTGCATGGTAAGGGTGTGGGACGAGGCTGTGGCTGGGGGTATGGATGCAGGCAGGCTTAGGAGGGTGGTGATGTCCCACCACATGTTTGATGCAGCGTAAGCACAGAGAGCAACCTGGTGTGGAGTAGATCTTGGGCAACCCAGCACGTAGAAGGTCTTGGGTCAGAAGGGGTATGCTCCAGGCGTGGCTATAGAACTGGCTCCATCAGGCAGGAGTTTCTTTCCAGGGTCATCAGAACAGACCATCTCACACTTTATAAAAAGTCATCTACTTCCCAAGGAGTTGGGGAAACCTCATCAGACAAGGTACCAAGCCCCTGAGCTGAAAAATGCCTGAGGTGGCTCAGGGTGTGTGGCCAGCTTGGTGTCACCCCTGTAAGCGTGGGTTTGGGGGTGCAGGTAAGTGGCACATATTTGCTGTGGGTCATCTGTCCCATAACACCTGCAAAGTCAACAACTTTAGATGATGCTAGTGGTCCTTCTGGGCTTGCGTCCTCAAACTGTACAAAGCAGTAGGGTGGAAACAAGCCGGGTTTGCCCAGTTTCCCCCCTTTGCCTTGCTCCTTTGCTGTCTTGTCTGCTCTGCAAATGGATGTCCATCCTTTTCTGCATTCCCAGTTCCTCCTGAGTTTGTTCAAGGATCAGGATCAACAACCAACATCAGCGTCTCTCTGCAAGGATCCCTGACACTGACCTGTGAGGCCACTGGTGTTCCTGTGCCCACAGTCACCTGGTCCTGGAATGGTTCTCCTGTCACTGCCAGCGAGCACACTTACGTGCTTTCAGGTCAGGGATGAGGCAAGGATGCTGTGAGAGACGAGCACTTCAGGAACACATTTTGCTCCAATTCTGATGGGTTTAAACATGGTGGGGCTCCAGCCCTGCAGGAGCACTGCTGGGATGGGCTGGTGCCTGGATCCGGGCCCTGAGGCCTCTCTGCTCCGTGCTTCCAGGGGGCTGGCTGCTGAGGCTCACCCATGCACGAGCCCAGGATGGTGGCCACTATTCCTGCCTGGCCAGCAATGTAGCTGGGGAGGCCAGGAGGCATTTCTACGTGGATGTCCTAGGTAAGAAAGGGTCCTCCGTCTGCTGCAGGATTTATGGTGGGATTTCAGAGATTCATCTTTGCAGGAAGAGGCATGAATTAAGAATGGGCATAGTGGGAGCTGCAGTGCTAGAGTCCTTCATGCCTTAGCAGCTCGGAGACTCAGCGAAACTGGCCAGCTGCTGAGGTCCCTGGTGGCTTGTGTTCCTAGTTCCTCCCCACATCGAGAACGCAGGCGAAGAAGAGACCATCAAAGTGCCCGAGGGTCACCCCGTCACCTGGTCCTGTCTGGTTGCGGGTGAGCGTCACGTGGGGAGCGGAGCAGATGGGAGATGGAGCTCGGGACAGCCGGCCTGAGTCTCCCTTTGGGGTGTGGAGCGAATGGATGGCTCCAATCGATGACGTGAGAATAGCTGAAATCGACTGAAGAGCTTTTTTGGGATAGTTCCTGGCTTTGCAGTTGGGCTGTCCGGGAAGTGCTGGGGATGGGGCGCCCACGCGGGGAACTTGTTCCACAACGTAAACTCCAATCTTTCCCAAATGGAGCTAAAACTCCTCTAATCTGGTTTCTCCTTTAGTGATGGGAATAATTAATCACCTCCTACTCAGGACAGTTTTCTTTCTTCTTGCTGGCTCATCCAGCAGCCTCTCAAAATCTGATCCAGATCATGATAATTTTGGATTTGGGCTCATGTCCCTGCTTCCCAGAAAAGCTCCGGCGCAGTGACCCCGGTCAGGTTGTGCTCATGCATGGAAAAACTTTTGCCTGAAGGCCAAAAACTGCTTTCCACCCCACACAGGCAACCCCCAACCGAAGATCACCTGGCTGAAAGACGGCCACCCTCTGCCCAGTGGGGACACCTTCTCCATCTCCCCTGATGGCTCCATGCTCCACATCCCCCGAGCCTCTCTGTCTGATGCTGGCCGCTACTCCTGCGTGGCCTCCAGCTCTGTGGCAAATCAAACCAAGTACTACCTGCTAGATGTTTTAGGTACGATGATGTCTTTGATAGAGGCAGAGTCTCAGGTGTGAGCAGGGGATGTTGACTTAGAGAGCTTTTGAATTGCCTGCCCCAGGTGGGTGGTGAGGATCCCTTAGTCCTGCAGGCAGCAGCATGGCATGAGGTCCTGGACCTGCTCCAAACCCCTTGTGAGACCTCGTGGAGGAACATAAAGGGTCCATCAAATGCAGAATCCATCTCTGATCATGGCTTGTGGGAAGGGGGAGTGAGTCTTTTGTGTCCCCTGTGTTTCTGAAGGACAGCAAGACAGAGCAGAGTCTCAAGCTGGGCTTGTGCTGTATGTGTTGTGCCTTTCACATGCTGTGGTCAAGTCCAACTCCCTGAACTTGGATCATGCTCTCTGGTGGGGGGATGAAGCACTGGGACGCCTAAGTGGGTGCTAATGCTTATTTGCCACGCAAACACCTCTCTGTAGCCAGTCCTGCCTTTGCTGGAGATGTCCAAGATGCTGCTGCAGAAGAAGTCACAGTGATCATCAACAACCCCATCTCCCTGGTCTGTGAGGCTCTGTCATATTCATCTCCCAACATCACCTGGCTCAAGGATGAGGTTCCACTCAAAGCATCTAGAAATCTCCTCCTGCTCCCTGGTACTTTGCTGGTGTCCAGTGGTTTTGCATGACCATGTTGGGCCCTTGCTGCATGCCTGGGGGAGTGGGAGCGGGGCTTTTTCTTGGTCTGGCTGTGGTCCGGGGCAGTGGGATGGTGAGAAGTCATCATCCTGCAGGACCCAAGGGGCTCAGGCCATCAGGTGGATGCTGTTCTTCCACGTGCTGCATCAACTGATAATAGCAAGAGCCTCCTCGGCAGCATCAGATGATGATGGTTTTTATAAACCTGGAAACTGGGCTCTAGCAGAGCCTTAGATCCCCTCAAGTCAGGCTTGCAGATGATCAGCAGGTCCCATAAGATGCCTTCTTGTGCTGCATGGGGATAGACAGCTGTGGCTGTGAGCGGTGACCCTCTCAGGAGACCCCCTTTGCCCAGGTGGCCATGAGCTGCAGATTCTGAATGCCCAGGAAGAGGACGCAGGCACGTACAGCTGCATCGTGGCCAATGAAGCCGGGGAGGCCACAAAGAACTACTCCGTGAAGGTCCTGGGTGCGGGAGCTCTTCATGTCCTTTCTAATTCCTGCAGTGTCTCCACCACTGTGACTGGGCCAGTGCCCCTTCCTCCCTTCCCATGCCTTCCTCCTGGGGAGCTGCACCTCATGCAGCTGGTGCTCAGCCACACACATTGGTGTGTGCACGTGGCCCCAGAAAGCCTCTGGTCTACCCTGGGGAGGGAAAAGGGGTCATAGAATAGTTTGGGTTGGAAGGGATGACCTTTAAAAGTCATCTACTCCAACCCCCTGCAATGAGCAGGAGCATCTTCGACTAGATCAGCTTGCTCAGAGCCCCATCCAACTTGACCTTGAATGTTTCCAGGGATGGGGCATCTTCCACATCTTTGGGCAACCTGTTTCAGTGTTACATCACCCTTAGAGTGAATTTTTTTTTCCTTATATCTAGTCTAAATCCTACCTCCTTTTAGTTTAAAACCATTACACCTTGTCCTATTGCAAACTTCCTGAGGGTGTGCTCGATCCCCCTGTATATCATTGTTGAAGATATTAAACAGTACTGGTCCCAGTACAGACCCCTGAGGGACACCACTTGTCAAGGGTCCTTCTGGGGGTGCCAGCGGTACCCCAAGATGCTGCCTGTTGCTGATTAGGGCAGAGCAAGGTTGTTGAGGGCTCTTCTCTCATCGCAGTTGTGTTTTTCTCCCTGCTAGTTCCTCCTTGGATTGCCAGAGATGACCCTTTGGGGGAATATGGTGTGAAAGAGGTGAAAACCAGAGTCAACAGCACAGTGATGCTGGAGTGTGAGACCTGGGCTGTGCCTGAACCAACCATCCGGTGGTACAAGGACAAGCAGGTGAGGTCCTAACAGTGACCAGGGAGGAGTTACTGGGTTTGAGGACCCTCCCAGGTGGATGGAAGTAGGAAGAATTGAGCTCTGTCCCACTCCTGGGTGTGTAATCCTCCTCCTGATCATGCCTTGGGGCTGTGGCTCCTGTGCAGCTCCTGGCAAGTGCCGGCCACCTCCAGATCCTCAGCAAGGGGCAGGTCCTTCAGATCAAGCCAGCCAGCATCTCGGATTCGGGGCACTACACTTGTGTGGCCACCAATGTTGTGGGTGAAGATGACAGGGACTTCATTGTACATGTCCAAGGTGAGCTGTGGGTGGGCAGACAGTGCCCAGAGCAGTGGGTGTCTTGGCAAGAGGAGAGTCCCTGGTGGGGCCCCTTTTGGGAGCAGAGCAGGGTGAGCAGAAAGAGAGTTTGTATCTGCTGGAAAACAAGTATTTCCTTGGCCCTCGTCAGGCCTGGGCAGATGCTTTGGTTGCACATGAGGGTGCAAGTCCCTATTCCCACAGCTGACCACAGCCTGTCCCCGCAGTGCCACCACTCTTCCAGCAGCAGACAAGCCCCAGTGAAGCCCTTGAGATCTTCTACCGGGAGGAAGACCAGGATGGGGAGGTGACAGAGCACCGTCAGGCTGTCCTCGACCAGCCCACTGCGCTCTACTGTGACACCAATGCCATCCCACCCCCCCAGCTCACCTGGTACAAGGATGGGGAGCCCCTTTCTCCTGGTCCAGGGGTGCTGATGCTCCTAGGTAATGGCCATGGACCCTCACTGTGGGGTCTGGGGGGTTTTCCTGCAGCAGCTTTGTGGGCTGAGAGCATCCATAGCATGGAGGAGGTCAGATCCTGTCCCCTTGCTCCTGCCAGCGTGCTCAGCACCCATGAGACCTGCAGGGTCACTGGGGCTGCATAGGGGTCTGTGCACAGCGACATTGGAGGAGACCCCCTCATGGAGCCCTCCCCATCCCCTGCCCTAACCCTGCCCTGTGCCGCAGGGGGCCGGGTGCTGCAGTTGCCTGCGGTGCGGCAGGAGGACGCGGGCCGGTACACCTGCGAGGCGGCCAACGCGGCGGGACGGGACCGCCTGCACTACGAGCTGGAGGTGCTGAGTGAGTACAGGACCAGGGCCGGGGGGGAGACTGTGACACGTGGCAGCCCCATAACCACCTGCTTCCAGGCACCCCGGCCATCCCCGGTGGCATGGATGACCTGGCTGAGGAGGTGACGGCCACCATCAACGGCACTGTCCGCTTCACATGTGAAGCCACTGGGCACCCAGTGCCTGCAGTGTCCTGGCTCTGGAACGATGTCCCTGTTGTGGCTGGTCCACGACACCAGCTCCTGGAGGGTGGCACAGTCCTGCAGGTCGGTGTCCCTCTGGGCAGGGTGACTCTGCTTTGGGGGAGGAACATGGAAGATGTGGAGGGGATGGGACACTCTTCTCTCTGCAAGGAGGAGGCTGCCCTGATCTTGCCAGGTGTTGAGGTCTCCACGGGAGCCCCAGCAGCTCCCTGGCTCGGGGAAACCCTCAGCGGGGCTCTGCTCCTCCTTTGCAGGTGACTGCTGTGGAGGCAGGTGACAGTGGCAGCTACACATGTGTGGCTGAGAACCCAGCCGGGTCAGCTGAGAAGCACTTTGCCCTCACCGTGCAGGGTAAGGCATCCCCAGCAACCGTACCTGGGTCGATGATATACCCTCATCCTCCTCCCCCTCCTCTTCCTCCTCCTCCTCATCCTCAGCTAGCTGGAGTCTCCCACGGCTTCTGAACAGCATGGCTGCCTCTGTCCCCTCTACTTGTCACGCCCCATGCGAGGAGGTCAAGCTGCTGGCACGCTCCGAGCAGGCGAGATGCTCAGCGCACCTTTCCCCCTGGGGAGAGCTCGGCAGTGATGGTTCCCCTTTGGGACTCTCTTTTGGGGTATGCTAGAGCAGAAGCTCCCTGGATTGTGGGCACAAACCCTGAAAGCGTTGATGGTGTTATCAACGGCAGCGTCTCTCTGGTGTGTGATGTCCAATCCCACCCCGCTGCGGAGATCGCCTGGTACAAGGACGGCCACATCCTGCAGCTTGGTGAGGAGGTGACCGTCACCCCAGGTACGTTGGGATGAGGAAGGATGACAGTCTGCCCCTGGAGCTTGGCACAGCGCTCAATGGTGGTCTCTAACATCCCTTAATCCACCCTTCTGTATGGCACATGCGGGACTCGAGCTCAGGCTTTTGGCCGTACCATGTGCTAACATCTTAATGCCAAGTGATGCGCTCTGAGACTGCCAAGGGTTGCATCCCACAAACTCTGCGCTGTCGCTCCACAGGAGCTCAGCACCCTTTTCTGCTGTACACAGTGAGGCCTTGGACCTCAGAGAGAGACTCTGATGGTCAGACACCTCTTGTGTGGAGCTTGGCTTGCTGCTGGAGGATGGGTCAGCTTGCCAGTGTGGTGGCCCGGACCTGGTCCTGCTCTGACTCCCTGCTCCCTGCTTCTTTCAGGCTCACAGGTGCTGCAGCTTCCTCGCCTGCAACTTTCCAGCTCAGGCACGTACACGTGTGTGGCACTGAACGAGGCCGGCCGGGATGAGAAGAGCTTCATCGTCACTGTGCACAGTGAGTGGCGAGGGCTGGGCCCAGCGCTCTGGCCCCAAACATGCACCAAGGAGCTGATGGCAGACACCAGTCTGTGTGTTCCTGCTCCCACACCCCATCCCGGTTCCTCCTCCTCAGGCCCCCCAGGCATCCAGGACCCGCAGCAGGAGGTGCTGGACACTGACTTGGGGACCCCCCTCGTCCTGACCTGCCAAGGCACTGGTGTGCCCACACCTGCAGTCACCTGGCTGAAGGACGGGAGCCCACTGGGTATGTGTGCAGGGCGATGCTGTGCCGGGCTGCCATCCCGCGCCTCGCTGCTGCTCAGACTGAAATGGTCTTGCCTCAGTTTCCTTATTTCTAACCCTGCTGCAAGAGACCCCGCAGGGCCTCACAGGGGAAGAGGCAGAGCATGAAAGGGCTGGCGTTTTCCCTGCGTGATTTTAAGAGGCCTCAGTTTCATTCCTGAGGCTGAAGCAATGGGATGTGGCTATGAGACGGGATGCAGGGATGTGGGGGTGAACTCTCTGGGTACCAGCCCTTGGGGTACTGGCTGCACCAAACCAGCAGCTCTTTTCTCCTGCAAAGCTCCAGCAATGCACAGTGCAAACACCCTGCTCTGCAGAGCCAAGACCTCTGCTTTAACAATGTCCCCAAATCTGGGTGGGAAGGGGGGAACACGACAACGTACCTGGGGAGGGCTTGGTGGAGGAGCGCCACTGCAGCCCCCTTCACCCCATCTCCTTGCAGAGAGCAGTCCGGAGTGGGGCCTGGTGTCTGGCGGGGGGCAGCTCCAGCTCAGCCCCCTGCAGCCCTCCCACCAGGGCCGATACACTTGCCTGGTGCAGGGCCCAGGCTCTGAGATGCGCAAGGACTTCGTGGTGCTGGTGCGAGGTAAGGCTTCCCTGAGGTGGCGGGGGACCCCATAGGCTCTTCCTTGGAGGGGAGCCTTCCTCCCCCTTCTCTTCCTCAGCCTTCCTCTCTTCTCGGTGCAGTGGCACCCCGGATCGCCAGCGCTGGGGTCCCCAGTGAACACAGTGTGTTGGAGGGCAGAGGGGTGAGGCTGGACTGCCAGGCAGAGGGGCAGCCCACCCCCCAGATCTCCTGGCTAAAGGACGGGCAGCCCCTGGGGCTGCAGCCCCCTTCGCACGCGCGGTGAGTCTGGGGTGGCGGGGACCACCCTATGGGCTAGCCATGGCACAGCACCATCTGTGCCTCAGTTTCCCCATGTGCAAAAGGAGGCTGAGCTCTGCTGCTTCTCCTGTCTCCCTACTTGGGCTGGGATGAGCGTATCCCAGCTGTTTGTTGAGGAACATCATCCTGGGTTAAGCCCTGGTGTCCTGGATGGTGCTGTAGCCTGGTGTGGTCACTGTCACCCTGCCAAGGGTCCCAGCTGCTGCCCTGGCCTTGCAGCACACCCCAAAACCAAGCACAGAGCATCTCTGCTCCATGGACACGTTAGGGGGGGACACACAGGTCACTGCACCATCCTCCCCATGCAGGATGTCCCCGGACGGCAGCTCCCTGCTCCTTGAGGGGCTCCAAGCCGCTGATTCAGGGGCCTACACCTGCCTGGCCCGAAACAGCGCGGGCGAAGACTCACGGCTGCACACCCTGAGCGTGCTGGGTGAGTGGGGCTGGGGCCCACGGGCAGCCTCAGGGCCACCCACCCCCGACAGACCCTTCAGCCCCTCTGTCCTCTCACCCAGTCCCTCCTGCCATCGAGAGAGGCACCGACGACTCGGAGGTGGTCCGTGGTGTCCTGTCCACAGCAGTGACACTGGAGTGCCGGGCACGGGGGTCCCCTCCACTGCACATGAGCTGGCTGAAGGATGGGCTGCCCCTGCGCCTGTCCCCCCGCGTTACCCTGCTCTCGGCTGGGCACGTCCTCCGGTAAGAAGCAGCCCTGGAGTGATGCTCAGCCACAGGCTTTGGGGCTGGTATCCAGGTTTGCGCACCAGGATGGCCACAGCAGCACCCCAAGGTGGCTGTGTGTCACCTTGGGGGGCAGGGGGCGGGACCCGGAGCTGATGTCTCCTCCCCATCCCCATGTTTCACTCCATGGGGTAGGATCTCCCAGGCACAGGTCTCCGACGCTGGGCTCTACACCTGCATCGCCTCCAGCCGGGCAGGGGTGGCCGATCGCAGCTTCGTCCTGCAGATACGGGGTATGGGGCACCCAGGGGTTTGGGGAGAGTGGAGAGGGGGGCACCCAGACACCAGTTTTGCTGGCAGAGCACACATTGTGTTTTGCAGCCCTGTTTCCAAGCAGGGTCCTGAGCCATCCCTCGGCCACTGGGGTGGGCTCAGAGAGGTTGGAGCGAGGCTGAAAGCAGCCCCAGAGCACCCTGCAGGGAGGCTGAGCCACCTCTGGGTGCTCGCAGGACACCAGGGAACTGCCAAGCCTGTCCCCAGAGCCTGGGGACCCGACTTTGTTCCCACAGCTCCTCTAATGGGACTCCCCCCTTCCCCAGTGCCCCCCGTCCTGGAGAACCCCGAGAGCAGCAAGGAGCAGATGGTGGCTGAGGGCTCCAATATCACATTCACCTGTGAAGCCACCGGGTCCCCAGCACCAGTGGTGACCTGGCTGAAGGATGGTGAGCCCCTGGGGCAACAGAGAAACCCGGTGCCCGGCAGCCCGCGCCTGAGCCTGGTGGCCGTGGGGCCAGCTGATGGAGGGGTGTACTCCTGCCTGGCAGCGAACGAGGTGGGGGAGGCCAGCAAAGTCTTCCACCTTGTGGTGATGGGTGCGTGTCTTCCCCCGGACATTTGGGAAAGGCAGCTTAGCTGATTTTTTGGGAACAACGAGGGGAAGAGCCCACCTGCCTCACCGTGTGCCTTGCAGAGCCACCCCGCATCGAGGCTGCATCCCATCCCACTGAGATGTCCATCGCCGTGGGCACCCCCCTAGAGCTGATGTGTGTGGTGACGGGTGTCCCCATGCCCACTGTCACCTGGGAGAAGGATGGACGGCTGCTGGCAGGGCCCTGGCTCGTGTTGGGGAATCAGAGCACTCTGCACGTTGAGAACACAAAGGTAGAGGCTCCTCTTTCTTTTCTCCACCTGGATTTTCTTCTTGTGCCTCAATTTTTCCATCTCCTGGCTTTGTGTAGGTGGCTGATGCTGGCTTGTACACCTGCCTGGCCACTAGCCCAGCTGGGGAGGACAGCAGGAGCTTCCACATCAACATCCAAGGTAGCATAGCCCCAGTGGTGCAGTGAGGGGGGTGCTGGAGGGGGTCAGAGCTCTGGGGGACCAGAGAGCCAGAGCATCCCCTGCACCCGTCCTTGGGATTGCTGGGGGGTGGATGGATAGGGACAGTGGTGGGGGCCACAAGCCTCCAAAGAGGGAGCTGGAGCACAGCGTGATGGTCCTGTAGAGTGGGAGCCTGTACACGATTTACAGGGATGGGTATGGGGGTACCCAACCCACGTGGCACCCCCTGACTCACCTGGCACATGTCCCACAGCGCCTCTCAGCATCACGAGCATTGGAGAGACCCCCAGAATCACCGCTGTGGCAGGGGGGCTGGTCATCTTGGAGTGTCCTGAGGCTGCTGTGCCATCCCCCCACATCGAGTGGCACCGGGAGGGCTCCCTGCTGCGGGTACATGTGATGGGACAGGGGACAGTGCACGGGCAGGGGCTGGGGTGCACCTTCATTGGCCCTGTTAGGCCCGTGGTGAGGATGAGCCACTGATGGGGGCTCCTGGGGGTGTTAGGAGGATGCCCGGAGGCAGGTCCTGGCCGAGGGGCGCTTCCTGCAGATCCGGGACATGGAGGTGTCCGACGGCGGGGAGTACAGCTGCAGGGCCACCAACACTCTGGGGGACACCAGCCTGCGCTCCCAGGTGGAGGTTCACGGTGAGTGCCACCTCCCATGGGGCTTTGCTGGTGGTGCTGTTAGTTCAGGGATGCACAATATTATGGGGTGTCCTAGGGTTGGGGCAATGGGAAGGCAGGGTTGAACGGTGCCCAGCCTCTAGTGCTGGTCCGGGCTGACATTCTCCATCCCCTGAGCCCTGTCTCTGACTTTCTGGGTGCTGGCTGGGTGCTGCCGCAGTGGCCCCGGAGATCCAGCCGGGCCCCGAGGAGGTGAGGGCACTGCAGAACGGCTCGGTGGTGCTGCCGTGCCGGGCGGAGGGGTGGCCTGTGCCCCGGGTGATGTGGCAGAAGGACGGTTGGCTCCTTCCCCTGCACGGGAGCAACAGGTAAGAGGCTCTGTGGGTTGGTGGCACCAAGAGCTGGCTCTTGGATCATGCCACCCTCCACATCAGTAGGTGTTTGGGCATGCCTGGAGCAGGCACAGCAGTGTCACCCCGTGAAGAGCTGTGCTCTGTCCCCACACCAGCTCAGTGGACATGTGCCACATGGCTGCAGTGGCACTTGCCACCTTCCCAGCTGCCTGTCCCTCCGTGTTGCAGCCCAGCCATGTAGAGCCCCCCCTCCACTCCAAGGGCTCCCCTGCTCTCCCTCCTCAGGCTGCAGCTCCTGCCAGATGGCTCCTTGCAAATCGACCCTGTTCAGGTCCAGGATTCGGGCTATTACCTCTGCATGGCATCCAGCCCCGCTGGCTCTGACCGGCAAGGCCTGGACCTCCACGTCCTGGGTAAGAGGAAGAGCTAGATGGGATCCCTCCTGGGCTCACCCTCCTGAAACGGTGTGCTGCTGTTCTCTGCTCATCACCACCGTGCCCTTCCGCAGTCCCTCCCGCCATTGCCCCCGGGCCCTCCAACCTCACCCTGGTGGCTCAGCAGCCAGCCACGCTGGGCTGTGACTCCTGGGGATCCCCTGAGCCCTATGTCAGGTGGGAGAAGGACGGCCACCCCCTGAACCCACATCTCCGGCCCGGCGCCTACAGGTACTTGCAAGACCAGTCACCTTGCCCACTGAAGGGTTCCGCTCTAGGGTGGGGTTTTCTCTCTCTCACTGCTCCCCACGGGACAGAGGT
Source organism: Athene noctua (assembly GCF_965140245.1). Taxonomy (NCBI): domain Eukaryota; kingdom Metazoa; phylum Chordata; class Aves; order Strigiformes; family Strigidae; genus Athene; species Athene noctua. The sequence continues at coordinate 6,010,180 of NC_134056.1, read as the reverse complement.
TGACCCCGATGCGTGCTCTGCCCACACAGTTTGCAATCCTCGGGGTCGCTGCTCATCACCAGCCCCGGTCCCTGGGACAAGGGGTGGTTCGAGTGCATCGCCACCAACGCTGCCGGAGAGGCACGCAAGGTCTTCCTCGTGTCTGTCAGCGGTGAGATTCTGGGGGCTGTGAGTCTTGCCGAGAGCAGCTTTTCTGGGGTCTGTCACACCTTGGGGGTGATGTGGGTGCACTCCAGCCCCTTGCGGGATTGGATCCCCTCTTGAGGACTGGGCAATGGGGGTGGACGAGAGGGGAAATAGAAATACCTCTGCCCACGTGTGTGGGGATGGAATCTCCTTCAGCATTTGCCATGCAGCCCTGCTCACCTCCCTCTCTCACCTCTCCAGTGGCCCCCACCATTGCCAATGACCTTACAGATGTGGTTGTCACCCGGCTGTCTCCTGCAGTCCTCACCTGCTACACCTCCGGTGTGCCCCCCCCCACTGTGTCGTGGAGCAAAGAGGGGGCTCAGCTGGGCAGCCGAGGAGCGGGGTACCGCGTCCTGCCCACAGGTACAGACACAGGGCAGTGCAGCCCTGGCGGGGCGGTGGGTCCCTGCCAGCCCTCCTGCTGCCTCCCCTCTGCCCGCTCTCTTCCCAGGGGCCCTGGAAATCAGGCAGGCGCTGCCTGCACATGCCGGTCGCTACACCTGCACGGCGAGGAGCGCTGCTGGCACAGCCCGAAAACACCTCCGGCTCACTGTGCATGGTACACACGGCTCCCAGGGGCCCTGCTCCCTGTGCCTTGGCCCAGTTTGGGGGAGCCCTGGAGGGTAACACTCCTCTGCCACTCAGAGCCCCCCGCCTTGAAGCCCCTGCCTGCCATGGTGATGGTGATGGTCAACACCAGCACGGTGCTGTCCTGTGAGGTGACAGGTGTCCCCCAGCCAGAGGTCACCTGGCAGAAGGATGGTGTTGGCATCACCAGAGGTGAGTAGAAGCCTGCCGGAGGCTGGCAGAGCCCATGCTGCCTGCTAGCCTTTGCCTGGGGAGAGATCTGTGTGCCCAGGGGTTGTAGGTGTCCCAGCAGGGTGTTGGGTGGCATTGTGCATGGGTCCTCCTGGCTGCTACCCAAGGTGGGTGCAGCAGCCACTGGAGCCGTCCCCTGGAGAGTCCCCAGGAAGGGGCACTTCTGCGGGGGGAGTTGTCCCTGCACACTGTCTATCCGTGCCCTGGCGTGGTTGTGCTGCTCCATCCTGCCCTTCACTCCTGCCTATCTCTGCAGGGCCTGGGCTGAAGGTGCTCCCCAACGGGCAGCTGCATCTCCTCCGGGCCTCCCCAGGGGACGCGGGCACCTACCTGTGTGTGGCTCGCAACCCCTCGGGCACTGCTGCGGGGAGGACCAGACTGATCGTGCAAGGTAAGGCTGTGACTGGGCCCCAGCGCTCATCTCCTCCTCTGCTCGGCTCCTTCCCTGGCACCTCACCGTGGAATGTGGCTGTCAAGGTGTGAGCAAGTCCCTGCCCTCCTGCCCCATCCAGTGCCACCTGTCATCGCGGCTGGCCCGGTGGAGCTGGCTGTCCTGGAGGGACTGGAGGTGCTGCTGCCCTGTGCTGCCCGTGGTGTCCCCGAGCCTCGTGTGTCCTGGAGCCGGGAGGGGGCCCTGATGTGGGGTGGCGGGGAGAAGGCCACCATCCTGCCCTCTGGGGACCTGCTGCTCCGGGACGCCCAGGTGAGCACCATCCCCTCCTGCAGCCAAGCTGGCTGTAAGGTCTGAGGAACAAGTGTCTTTTGCTGCTGAAAAGAAAGCCTGGGTTGTTCCGCACCCTGCCACATCCCAGGCTGCTTTCAAAAAATATTTGGCAGCGGGAGAGCCCTGTGCATCCCTTTGCAACAGGCTGGTGGATCAGGGCAGAGTGGGTTTGCTAACTTGGGCTGGAAAAAGTGGCTGTGGCCAAGCTGTGGCTTTTTGGGTGCACAACAGCCAGCAGAGCCCTAGCCCAGTGAGCCAGGGCTGCAGCTGGACCCCAGACCTAAGCTGACCCCCTCTCATCCTCCCCTTTCCCCGTGCAGGAAGGGGATGCCGGGAGATATTCCTGCACCGCGGTGAACTCGGCCGGGAGGGCTGTCCGCCAGCTCTCCCTCTCCGTCCACACCCTGCCCACCTTCACCCGCCTGCCCGGAGACATCACCCTGAGCCGGGGCGAGAGGCTGGAGCTGGTGTGTGCCGCCACCGGCAGCCCCCAGCCCCACGTCTTCTGGACGGCCACCGGGCAGCTCGTCACTGGTGTGTGGGCAGGGGCAGAGGGTGCTGAGCATGGGGGGATGATGTGATCCTGGTGCTGTCCCCAGTTTTTGTTCCACCTTTGAGTCCCCGGGGTGCCAGCATGTCTGGCTGTGTGAGGTTATAACCAGTTGGTCCCCAACTGTAATTTTTGGGGGATTTTCACCCCGCAGATGGTGTGTCAGGGCAGAGTGGCCGGAGCACCCTGCGGAGGGAGGCAGCCACCCGTGCTGACAGCGGGACCTACATCTGCCACGCCGAGAACAGTGTCGGTGCCATCAGGGCCACTGCCTTCGTCTCCATCAGAGGTAGGTGTTGGCGAGGAAACTGGGGTGCACAGCCCACCCCCCTCCTCTGCCACCCCTCTCCCTTTCCCAGAGGCACCCATCATACAGGGGGACGCCAGCACCTACCAGGCAGAGCACCCTGGGGGCGATGCCCTCCTCGACTGTGATGCCCAGGGCCACCCCGTGCCCCTCATCCGCTGGAGCAAGGATGGGGTGCCTGTGGCGGCCAGCAGGCGCCTGCACCAGCTGCAGAACGGCTCCTTGGCCATCCACGCTGTGGGGGTGAGTGGGGCCTGGGGGATGCTGGAGCATTTTGGGAGCTTTCCCAGCAAAGCCAAGTGCTGTGCTAATGCTATTGATACTGATAGAGCACCGACGCAGGGCTTTACCGGTGTGTGGCAGAGAACGATGCGGGCACGGCAGCCAAGGTTGTCACCCTGGCCCTGCAAAGTGAGTGCTGTCCCACTCTGCACCCTCCTTTTGAGGGACTGCAAATCACATCACCCCCAGCCCACCCCTGACTCCTGGGGAATGGCCCCGGGGTAGCGCTGGGATGCTGCGGCACTGCCCACATCTCTTTCCCTGCCCAGGTGACCCCGCGGTGGCGGTGACCCCACGAGCAGTGGTGGTGCGCGCCGGACAGCGGGTGCTGCTGCACTGTGCCGTGTCAGGGGAGCCCCCCCCCTCCGTGGAGTGGCGGCGGGATGGGGAACCGCTGCCCGAGGGTCCCCGTGCCCACGTCCTGCCCAACGCCACGCTGCTCCTGCCCACCGTCAGCCGCCGTGACGCTGGCAGCTACTCCTGCCTCGCTCGCAACGCCCTGGGGTCTGCTGTCGCCCATGCCTCCCTGGCCGTCCAAGGTGGGTGTCTGCCCTGGGGGGCTTCTGGGGGGGGCTGGGGCTTCCCACAGCACCATTACACCCTGGGGTAAGACTCCTACAAGGTGGTTTGGAGGGATATCACCTTTCCTTGCTTACTTGATTCATCCTCTGGTTTGCCCTCTCTCTTCCACTGCTCATCAGAAGGTCTGAGCCCAGACAAACCCTCATCCGTGCAGCTGCCATGTGCCAGCCTGTGCCCCCCCTCTCCTCTCCTCAGCCTTCCTGCATTTGCTGCCTGTGATTAAATTCCCGTTTCCCAGGGGCTCTGCTAAACACACAGGCACATCCTCTTGGGCAGCAGAGGGCGAGGCTGGCTGGCAGCGCGGAGGAAGTGCTGGGTGCCCTGTGTGCCCCCTGCGTGGTTGCTGGCATTTTGCTGCCAAGCACACGGGAGGAAAAGCAAATAAATATTGGGGCTGCAGCCAGGACCGTGGGGGTTGATACTGTGCAGTGTTTGGGGCATGTTGGTGCATGTTGATGTGAGCAAGGCACGGGGCCACACTCGCAGCATCCCCTGTCAACATGGCACTGTGCTGCCCGGACCCACGGGGTCTTTGGGGGCTGTATTTGCAGCCAGGTAGGGATGCTGCCCACCTTGCTCTGGCTGCCTTCACCTCCAGAAAAATCAGATTTTCCTGATGCACAAGTTACTCCAACATGGGGAAACAACCTCACTTTCCCATGGGAGAGCAGCCCCAATGTTGCTGCCCTTGTCTCTTTTGCCCTAGGGGAGCCACAGCGGGCACAGGGCAGCCTCGTTGGTGTCATCAATGCCCACGGGCTTGGCGTTGCCACCCTTGATGCCAACGTGCTGGATGACCCGCGCTCCGGCACCACCACCATCCGGAGCAGCATCCGTAACATCCCACCTGCCATCGGTAGGTGGTTGCCCCCATCCTCACCTCAGGGAGGGTTTTGACCTGTATCAGGTGAAAAGCTTGGGGGAAAGGACCCTTGGGAGGGTGCCGGCTCTGTGGTGGCATCTTTTCTCCCTCACACCCAGGGCCACTGATGCGGGTGCTGGTTGCCATCCTCTCCCCTGTTTACTGGTCCTTGGCACACGCTGGCAGGGAGGCCCGGAGCGGGTTCCTGCTCACCCAGGGCACCTTCCGGCACGAGTCACAGCTGGAGTTTGCCACAGGTGAGGGATGTCAGGAGCCCCACGTGTGTCGGGGGGCTGCGGTGCCTCGTCCTGCGCAACTCAGCCTCCCTCAGCCCGCACACCCTCCTCGGGGTCTCAGCTCGCTGCTGGGCTGAGCTCACAGCCGGAGATGGAACTGTGTTTGGGGGTGCCACGGGCTGCTGCTCACTGCTCCCCCCTGGCAGGGGAGCTCCTGCGGGTCACCCACCTCGCCCGGGGCACGGATGCAGCCGGTGCTCTGCTGCTGGAGAGCGTCATCAGCGGCTCCGTGCCAAAGAGCATTGGCGAGACCGCGCTGCTGCTGCAGGTGCCAGAGCTGCCCATCCTGCCTGCTGGGCCATGACTCCCATGCTGGGAGCCCAAAAGGGGGGTTCTATGGCTTGACCACCCCCTCTCTGCCTCTCTCCAGGACTTCAGAGAGCGTTACGTGCAGACGGGTGTGGGGCGACTCTCAGGGGGCTCGGTGCAGAGCTTCCTGCAGGATGGACGCATCATCCGTGCCCGCTGCAATCACACCATCATCTACAACCCCGCCGTAGATCCACAGCCCCCCTTGGTGCAGCACGTCCGGGCCAGCGCCGTCAAAGCCTCCTATGACCCGGCCTCCGAGGAGCTGCGCTTCCAGCTCCGTGCCTTGCTTGATGCGGGTAATGAGGGGATTCCCAGGAATGGGGATGGAGATGCGGGATCTCTTGTTGGTCCTGGGTGGCTCTGAGGGTGCAAGGAGCCACATCTCTGCAGTGACGTGTCCTGCCTCCTCATCTCTGCTTGATTCCCAGGGGCTGATGGAGACCAGTGCCCACCAGGATTCCTCCTGGGCCCTGGACGGCCGTACTGCATCGGTATGGACCTTCCTGAGGGGGACATGAGGATGGCGAGGAGCACCTGCTGCGTGGTGCCACCTCCCTGTCCCCCCGACCCTCTCCCCCCAACTCTGTACCCTCTCTGCTCCCCAGATATCGATGAATGTGCTGAGGGATCCCACGCCTGCCGCTACAACCAGCTCTGCCAGAATGTGGCAGGGACCTATCGCTGTGACTGCCCTCCTGGCTACCACTCGCTGGGTGCTGGCTGGCCATGCCTGGGTAGGGCTGGGGCCTCAGGGGACACATCCTTGGGCACAGAGCACAGGGTCACTCCCCTGCTCTGCTCCAGCCTTAGTTTCCCCATCCAGCTGCAGCACCCCATTTCTTTCCTCCACCAGACATAAACGAGTGCCTGCGTTTTCCTCCGCCATGTGCTTTTGAGTGCCGCAACCTGCGAGGTTCCTACGAGTGCCTGTGCCCCCCCGGCAGGACCCTGCTACCAGGTGGAGAGTGTGAAGCAGCAGGGGCAGATGGAGGGGGCAGCACCCCCCGGGACCCCCCCGTGCGGCGGCTGGGGCCAAGCAGCCGCCCATGGGGACGGTCCTTCTACACTCAGCTTGCCCTCCGTCGCGTGGCGAAGGCTGCGGGGCTGGGTGCCCGGGGGCCCCCCTGCCCCACAGGCTTTGTCAAGAGGAATGGCACCTGCACTGGTGAGTGTGTGTCAGGGAACGGCTTTGCAGGGTGTTTGGAGGCCACTTTGTGCCCAAAAGGCAGCTCCTGTGCCTGTTGATGCCCTGTCTCCTATTTTGTGTGCACCCACATACATGTGGTTGGGGTCTCCCTGGGCCTGGCTGTGCCAGCAAGAGGAGGTGAGAGCCGCATGGGCAGCAGGGACTGGAGGGGACTGACACTTCCCCACTTGCCTTCGCTCCTCTCACCCTGCAGACCTTGATGAGTGTCAGATGCCGAACCAGTGCCAGCACCAGTGCAGGAACAGCCCAGGCAGCTACCGCTGTGTCTGTCCCCCCGGCTACCGGCTCCTGCCCAATGGGAAGACCTGTCACGGTCAGTGCCAGGGTGTCAGGGGGATGCTCCTGCCCTGGAGGAATGCCCGTGTCCCTCGGGGTGTGAACCCAGTCCCCTTGGCACCCTGGATGTCATCCCCTTGGGGTTGCAAGTCTTTCTTCTTCCAGGGGAGGGTTGTTCCCAGGCTCAGCACCTCGCCAAGGCTGGGTGCTTTCCTCTCGCTACCCCAGTGTGTGAAACCCCAGACAGGGGTGGGAGGGGGTGGGAGCTGGGGTTTGAATCTCCGTCTCAGCCTGGGGCACACAGGCACCCCAGCACCCTCAGACCTGTCCCCTCTCTGCCCACAGACATGGATGAGTGTGGGGAGGGCACGATCCAGTGTGGCTCAAGCCAGATGTGCTTCAACACCCGCGGAGGTGCCCAGTGCGTGGATGTGCTGTGCCCAGCTGGGTACCAGAGAGGATCCAGCCCCGGGTGAGTTGTGCTGCAGGGCTTGGGGGTGTCTGTCCCACACTCCTCATGGCACTGTGGACCCAGATGTCCTGGCTACTCCTGACACCCCACTGCATCCCGTATCCCCCCCCACTCCCGGCTCTCCTGCAGGCTGTGTGTCGGTCGCTGCACCCCAGACTGTGGCTCGGCTGGTGCCCCCACTCTGCAGTACCAGCTGCTCACCCTGCCCCTCGGCATCGCTGCGGGCCGGGACGTGGTGCACCTCACCCCTGGCCCTACCCTCCGCCGCCGCCCTGAGTTCACTCTGCTGGAGTGGGAGCCCAGCAGCCCCTTCACCCTCCGCACCGAGCGGGGCCGTGGCATCATCTCCACCCTGCGCCCGCTGAAGGACCCTGGCACCCACCGCCTCAAGGTGCAGGCGCTGGCCCCGGGCAGGCAGCGGGCACCCAGCACCTTCCTCCTCCTCATTTCTGTCTCGCCCTACCCCTACTGACACAGCCGAGGGACAGGAGGGGATGCAGGGTCATATCTCCTCCTGTCCCTTACCACCGCACTGGTGGGGACACGTGGCTCAGGGAGAGCTGAGCTTGCACCATTGCACTCCCCCCTGGCCACCCCCTGGCCCCCCAGCAGCCCCCCAGCAGCCCCTGCCTGCGTTGCCTTCACCCGGGGCCAGTCCCTGACTCAGCAGAGCCCTGCGGGGGGACAAGATGTCCCGACAGCCTCTCGCAATCAGGTTTTGTTGCAACCCCGCAATTCCCTGGAGCAAACAGCTCTGGACGGCCTTGGCCGCGGTCAGCCCCCAGATGGGGGGGGTGAGGGGATGAGCTGGGTGACAGCGGCCAGCGAGGGCCCTGCTGGGGTGCAGGGTGTGAACCCCTGGGCTGGGAAGGGCGTAGGGCCCCCTGGCATTAACCATGTATTAAATTGAAATAACCTTGTGTTCAATTTTTTTTTTTTTAAATCCACTTGGTTTCTCTGCACATTTATTTATTTATGGTTTTGTTCCAAATAAAGGTGTTTTGTGGCTAAGTATCAGCCGTGCCTCAAGAAAGCAACTTCCTTCAGTGTGCAGGAGGGGGCTGCCCTAGCAGTCAGCCCTGACTTCCCAAGGCTTTGGGCACCTCCCCATGTGGCCTTGGACCATAGAAGGGAGATTGTCTGGATGTGGCAATGCTGGAGGGCCAATGTCCAGCATCTGAAGGTCCAATCCTGTCCCAGTGTCAGGTTCCTCAGTCAGCAAGAGCAGGATGTGGCCTCTCTGTATATGGTGCAGGTGGAGGCTGTTCCCAAAAACCTGTTTCAGTCCTACTCCTTAGCACTGACTCCAGGGACATGAGCCCACGCTTCCCCACGTTCGGGCCGTTGGCTCTGGTGATGGCTGTGCACCCAGGTGAGGGTGCCGCAGTTGGAGCCCATCACTGGAGCTTGCTCTTGCTGCACCCATGGAGGGGCACTGAGATGCCCCGAGAAGGTGCTGCCCTTCGGGCTAGGGGCTTCCCCTCCCCCAAGGCCAGATCTGCTGCTGGTCTGGTGTCCCCTGGGCGTATGGGAGGGGAAAGGTGGTTTTGCCCCATCTTCTCCTGCCTACCTGGGCTCCCTGGGAGCTGCAGCTCCCAAATTTCCCTCCTTATGGTGTTTCTAATAAATTGAACCTTTCCCTGTCACTGTGTTGGGGAGGAAAGCCAGGCAGCTGCAGATCAGCCAGGCACCAGCTCCCCTCTGCCCCCCATTTTCCCACACCTCAGGGCAGGTGGCTCTGTGGGGTGGGGGGGGCACCCCCCTCAGTGTTCTGTGGAGGCTGACGAAGAGGTCAGGAGTGGGGTGACATGGGTGACAGCACCTAGAGCAGCTGTGCAGCGGGCTAGGGCCTGGCACACTCTCCATCTGGCATCGGGGTGCCAGCTGCACCCCCCTTTCTGCCTGTGTGTCCTGTGGGCAGGCGGAGGGCAGGGCCTTGCCTGGGGACAGTGCCCACGGAGGGGACAGTCCTGCGGCGGCTCCGCCTGCCCACGCCCGGCTATAAAGGAGGAGGAGGAGGAGGATGCTCCAGGCACCGGACCAGAGCGTTGAGGGCAGCCAGAGAGCGGGTGAGTGCGGACAGGGCATGGGAGAGGGGGAAGGGGGCCCTTTGCCTTGGGGGACCTTGTCCCCTTGTCCCTGGCTGTCCCCTCTTCACCCACCCATGGGTCTCCCTCACTCCTGGGTGCCAGAGAAGGGCTCACTGGTCCCTGCAGGAGCCAGGCAGTGGGGTCCCAGCCCCTTCCCAGACCTGGGAGGTGCAGGATGCAGTCAAACCTCTTCTACCTCAGTTTAGGGGGGGATCCAAGTGAGTCCCATCTCCCTCAGGGGTCCCCTGGGACACCCCCAGGGAGGGGAGGTGGGAATTTGGCTGGTACCACCCTGTGCCCTCCCCGCTCTGCTCTGGGGCTCTTGGGGGCAGGATGGGACCCCCCACGAAGTGAAGGAGCGATGCTGAGGCAAACCCCAGCACCAGCGAGTGCATCCCCACATGCCCCTGCTGCCGGCACCCCTGTGGAGCCTGCCGCGCTGCCTGCCCACAGGCAACACTTGCCGGAGCAGAGGTGGCTCTTCCAGCCCGGCTAGTGAAGGCAGTTCCTCTCCTTAGCAAAGTTTCAAACTTTTTATTCCCCTCTCCTTCTATTTTTTTTTTCCCTTTAGTTTTAAAAACAAAAACAAAATGTTTCTGCGGAGCAGAGCCGCTGGAGTCACTTTGCTAAAAACCCTGCCCCAACTCACACGGAAATTGCTGCAGAATAATAATCAGGGCTGAGAAAGTCCCACCACGTTCCTCTTTGCTGAGCTTTGTTTGCTCTGATTTATTACGACCTAATGCCAAAACTTCGGGGCTCTCCCTTCCTGGGCAGACGGGCTTGGCCCAAGCCCCGTTTCCGGAGCTGGAATGCTGGTGGCTCCACGCCGTTCCTGGGGTGCAGGATGCGACCCCAGGGCAAGGTGCCCCAGATCCCTGCAGCATCACGTGGGCAGGGTAACGTGGCTGAGCAGGCAAAAGTTGGAGGTGTTTCCTCTAACCTGCTGCCGGGCCACTCGTGAAGCGAGCGTGACCGGTCTCAGAGGCGCTTAGTCAGGCTGGCAACCGTAACATCGATGCTGGCGGCCACAGCGGGGATGGGTTTTGAGGGTAAAGGAAGGAATTTGCCCAGCAAGGAGCTGCAGGTGCAGTGTCATGCTTGGGCTGGGCCCTTTCGGGAACTGCGACTGCCTTCCTGTAAACGCTCCAGCGAGGAAGGGAATGGCTGAGCGTCCCCAGCTCAGCACACCCGTGGGGCCCCGAGGGTAGGGAAGCGGCGGTTGCACAAGCCAGGGTGCTGCCTGCACGGCGCACGCAGGCAGCCCGACGGGCACAGGCAGGCGCAGGGAGCCCAATGGGGCTGCCAGAGCCTTTTGCTCTTCAGCAAGAAACCAGCAGTGGCAGGCCTGATCCTGCACCCGGGCCGGCTCCAAGCCATGCCCTGTGGGATGCTGCCCACACACCGCGCTGGCAGGACCAGGGTGCTGGGGCGCAGCCCGGTGTAACCGCAGCCGGGGGTGAGAGGTGCCGGGTGGGCCGGCAGCGCCTTTCCTGCCTGCAAAAGCAGGAGCAGGATTGTGCTGACTTGGCAGCAGCAGGATGAAAGTTGCTCAGGCTGGGATTTGACTGGCTCTGCCGTCCACCTTCCCCGGCCAAGGGTCAGCTGGCATCGCCTCCTCATGGGGCCCTGGGATTTACAGCCCGGCCCCGGGGGGCTGTGGGGACAGCCCCGAGCCCCTTCCTGCAGCGGGAGTCCCATCCCTGCCCCTGAGCTCCGGGCTGCTACGTCCTTCGCCATCTCCTGCTGTTGCCTGACGTCCTCGATAGCCTCGTCTGAAGGATGAGGGGCGTCCCCACGTAGGTGTTTCACACCGGCAGGAAACATGGGGCAGCATAATTAGGACAAACACCCATTAAGTGTTAATTAGACTTGGGGACGCTGCCGAGCCCCCAGCCCTGCAGCTGTCGCACACCCAGCAGTGCCAGTGGGTGCTCGGGGTTGAGTCGGTGAGTGGCTGCACCCAGCTGCTGCTGCGGCTCCTCCACACTGGCCCTGGCACAAGGCCACGACGTGCCAGGTCGTGCCCGAGCGAGGCATCAGGCCGCATCTCCACCATGGACGGGTGCCTGCATCTGAGTCCCGGCCCCTCGGCATTGCAGGGTGCGTGCAGAGCGTGGGGTTGGTTGTGCTGAGGCTGCCGGAGCGAGAGCAAAGTGGCCGCAATGCGTGCCCTGGCCTCCTCCATCGCCCGGCTGCCGCTGGCTGCACTGGCCAGCACATGGGCAGGGTGCCCATCCTGGCTGAGAGCCACAGCCTGGACACAGCCATAGTGCCGTGGCTTTTTCTCCCACCCCCAGCCCTCTCCCTGCTCCTTGCAGCCCTGGGAAGGGTCTTGGTCCAACTGACCCCCCCCGATGCCGGGGTGAGTGCCTGGCAGAGGATGGGGCTGAGCTGCCCATGGCCCTGGTCCCAGGGAGCAGCCAGCACCTGATGGCAGCAGCTCTCGCTGCCTGTGAACAAGAGCAGTTCTGGGAGCCTGTCTGTTACTCGGAGAGCTTGTCCTGGCCCCGGCAGCTCCACCACATGCTCCTTTACCTACTCAAGCCTCTGCTGGCCCTGAGTGTTTAGTTTGCTGCTGGCTTTGCTTCTTGCCTCCTGGTTATTCATTCCCAGGATAATCTTTGTGTTGCCCAGAATATCCCATCCCCCAGGAGAGCTCTCACCCCTGGCTGCCCTCAGCACCAGGATGGACCGTGACGGCCCCATGGCCAGTTCAGGGACACGGAGGAGGGTTTCACAGCTGATGTCTGCAGCATCCCTGCGCCGAGCAGGGGCTGGGGCCATCCTGAACCCCTTTTCTTTTGCTTTGCCAGCGCCATGGCTCAGCCCAAGGGCACGGTGGTCCTCGCCTACAGCGGGGGCCTCGACACCTCTTGCATCCTGGTGTGGCTGAAGGAGCAGGGCTACGATGTTGTTGCTTACCTGGTGAGCTCTGCGCCGAGCCCTGCAATGTCTGTGGGGGCTGGGGGTGAAGGGGGCCCTGGGTCTGGGGCCCTGGGTGGGTGACGGGGGTCCCGGTGTGTGTGTGGCCATGGTGGTGACTCTGCTCTCACTGGGTAACCGTCGCCCAGTCTGGGTGCTGCTCTGCTGAGCTGCCAGCCCTGTGCGGCACAGCCTGTCCCTGCCCGTAAATGATCCTTCACTAATGAGGGCAGCATGTTGGGGCAAAGCCAAGGGGCCTGACAGAGGGAGGTATGGCCCCGAGGTATGCCATCAGGGTGGGGACAGGATGCACACGTGGATGGACCCCCACTCCTGCCCATCCTGGGTGACCTTAAGCCTGGTCAACACAGGCTCTATTGTGCCTTGCATGATGCTGGGCTGGATTTGTGCTGAGTTTTGTGGTCTCCTTTCAAACCATCCTGTTTGTTTTTGTTTTTTTTCTCCCCTCTTCCAGGCCAACATCGGGCAGAAGGAAGATTTTGAGGCAGCACGAAAGAAAGCACTGACGCTGGGGGCCAAGAAGGTAACAGCATCCCTCCCTCTGGGTGCCCAGGGGACTCTGAGCTCCCCCTGTTCCCCACCATGGGGCTGAGCCCGGGGGTCTCACACACCCCACGGCAGGAGACGCCTCGAGGGAGGGGACAGTGCCAGCAAGAAATCCCTTTTCCTGAGGTTTTGCACCAGAGCCTTTTAGTAGCATCTAGGGAAGGGGAGACGAAGGGACCCTTCACTGCACCATCCCCAAACCCCAGAGGAGTGGGGTCCCCCTCCAGGCACCCTCCCATCACAAGGCTCCCTCCATCCCGGCAGGTTTACATTGAGGACATCAGCAAGGAGTTCGTGGAGGAGTTCATCTGGCCGGCGGTGCAGGCCAACGCTCTCTACGAGGACCGGTACCTGCTGGGCACGGCGCTGGCACGGCCCTGCATCGCCCGCAAGCTGGTGGAGATCGCCGAGAGGGAGAGTGCCCAGTATGTTGCCCATGGGGCCACCGGCAAGGTGAGGGAGGACGGGGGCTCCATGGTGGGGATGACACGGGGTGCTTGGTGGGGGGACCAGGTCAGCCCCTTGGCCAAGCTGTGGGTACCAGGAGGGGCGTGCAGGGTGTTTTTTGGGCGCTCTGCAGGGCTGCACGAAGCCCAACCGTGTTTTGACACTTCCTTCTCTCTTCTAGGATTTCTATATCCACTTTCAGTTCCTTCTCCCTGTCGGGAAGGCTCGGGTCACAACCAAACCCCCACTTTCGGCTTCAGCTTTCTAAAAGCTGTTACGGATAGGGGCTGCCCGGGCCAGGAGCCGGCTGGGGATGAGCCAGCACATACAAAGGCATTTCGGGGCACCCCGGGCAGAGTGCAACTGTCCCCATTCTTGTCTCCACCCCTGTCTTCACCCCTGCCGGTCGCAGGGAGGACACTTTGCCACTAGAGGCAGCCAGAGACCGTGGAAAGGATGCCCAGGGCCAGCCCCTGCCCGGAGAGGGAGAATCCTCCACTGGGAGCATGGGACCTGCTAAGACTTGACCGTGGGCCACCCCCTGGCACCTCCAGCCCCTGCCCATACGCTGCCCAGCCATGTGCGGGGACACCTGGGGCAGGGTGACACCATCACCAGAGGCCTCTGTGGGGCCCTTGGGTGCTGTGCATGCACCCAGGACCCACCCAATGCCCCCTTTTCCCTGTTCCACAGGGACCCAAAGTGTGGGTTGTGCCCGTCATGGCTTAGGGGCAAAGGCGAGGTGCCCACCTGGAGGGGTCTCAGTGGAAGGGGCTGGGTTTGGGGGGGTGGGTTTGGGTGTCCCCAGCTATGGCAGAGGACCCTGTGACGAGGGGGATGTTAGATGCAGCCAGGAGACAGCCAAGGGACATGCCAGCACCAGGGAGATGGGGCAGAGGAACAGCTGGGAGGCTTTGTGCTTGGCTTAACTCTTGCTCCTGCTGCCATGGGTTTCCCACACCCCTTCCATCTCATCGTCCATCTCATCCATCCTCAGCACCCCTGTCTTGAAAACCCCAGCCCAAGGGTGCCCTGGAGCAACACACCCCCAGTGCTGTCATGTCCCCTCCACTCCTGGGTACCACCAGCACCAGCCGTCCCCGCTCACGGGGGCACCCTGGGCTGCTCCCCGGGCTCTGCCCGCTCCCCGAGCCATTAAGCCGCGGGCGCAGGCAGGGACCGACTGTGGGTAACTCGAGCCGGCTGCACCCCGTCCCCGGCTGAGGCCGTGGCGTCTTAAATGTGGGCCATCTGCGGTGTCCCCGCTGCCGGAGCAGATGGACTTGTTTTGGGCCTGTAAGGGAAATGAGTGCTTTGGTGGATGTACTCGCCTCTGTGTAATAGTCCTCAGGGATTTCCCAGCCCAGGTTGTAAATGTACCCTCCAGGCTGGGGCCAAGAAGAGGCGGGGGGGGGGGGGGGGGGGGGTGGGTCCTTACACCCCTTGGCATTGGTGGAATATGGGCTTTTGTGAGTGTTGTTCCCTTGGAAGTGCTGATAACTCCCAGGCTCGCTCCTTGCCCCTTCCCAACTACCTGGTTTCATTAGTGGGACCTTGTCAGCACGGTCCAATTAAGATAAAGGGATGTTCAGAGCTATTTAATTATGAGTGCTGCATCCTTCTGGTCACCATGGTCTTCCCCTCCACCTTGCCTTCTCCCTCCATGTGTCCTTTGATGCCTGTAGGGGAAAAAAATCCCTAATCTGCTTGTTCAGGTTTTAGGAGTGTCAGCTCAGGGGACAGAACAGCTCTTGGGGGACCCCAGGGTCAGCCAGGCTCCCTCAGAGCCAGGCAAATGAGCTGCATCAGAGTTTTGAACATCCAGCTGTCAGGAGCATCAGGAAGGTAGTTTGGGGTTCAAACCAGCCATGGAGAGGGACTATAAGCGACCCTGTGGGACAGAGCCAGCCCAAGTCCTGGCATCCTGCCACACTCCATGCTGGAGAATGGAGGAAGGAGATGGGTCCTCAGCCTCAGGCCTTGTTTTTCCAGTGAAAATTGTCAGCAATCCCATCCCAGTGACATTACTGGGAGAACAGGTATGACCCCCTCCTCAGTCTATGAAGTCCTGGGTAGCATCAGCCAGATCACCCCTCCTGCCTGGTGGCTCTCACGGGGGTTTAGAAACACCCCGCTCACCCGAGGGTCCCTGGCGCCACGGGCTGGGATGCTTTTCCCCATGGACACAGGACAAGTGGCTGTCCTGTGCTGGCTGGAGCTGAGGCCCTGACACGTGTCCCCTCCAGATCTCTGCTGAGGGGATTTCAGTCCCGTCCTTGCACAGGGAGAGCAACCAGGAGCAGGGAAACGGAGGCTCCT
Organism: Athene noctua; assembly: GCF_965140245.1. Classification (NCBI taxonomy): domain Eukaryota; kingdom Metazoa; phylum Chordata; class Aves; order Strigiformes; family Strigidae; genus Athene; species Athene noctua. The sequence continues at coordinate 5,994,954 of NC_134056.1, read as the reverse complement.
TGCTCGCTGTGCCTGAAGTCTCCAGTGCTACAAGAGGAGCTGCTGCTGCAGCCAAGCAGCATCTCAAAGGCTGCACACACATGTGCTGTCACACACATGTGCTGTCACATGTAGCCAAGCAGCATCTCAAAGGCTGTCACACGTGTGTGCTGTCACATGCAGCCAAGCAGCATCTCAAAGGCTGTCACATGCATGTGCACCACCGCACACATGTTCACCCAGCAGCCCTGAGTCTCCCAGCTCCCTGGGCGAAGCTGTGGGGCTGTAGCACATCCAGGACCTGCTGTTTTGTCATCTGTGCTTTTAATACTCCTTCCACTTTTTTAACATTTCCCACCAATTTTGCAGTTTCTTTCCCCAAATCCAAACATGCAGCCCTGTCAGGCTACGTTTCTCTCCTGTTGGTGCTGTATGGCCCTGGATGAGCTGGTCCAGGGAGGAGGCTCTGTCCCCCAGCAGTGGTATTGGGGTGGGGGGCACCCATCTCCCAGCCCGCCCCAATGTGGGGTTGACCCCTCAGCATCTCCCATTTGTGTTTCAGGGCAACGACCAGGTTCGGTTCGAGCTCACCTGCTACGCCCTGTGTCCTAAGATCAAGGTAAGGCACCCAAAATTGTTCCCTGGGGCCTCACCGCAAGGCTCCTGGCCCCCTCCCCAGCTGGTGGGGAATTTTGTTTTAACACCGATGCAAGTAGCTGTGCCTCGCTTTAACAAGCTGCCAGCTGCACAGTGGCGTTTTGGCATTTGAGGGGGCTGTAATGATCCTTAATTGACCTATTTTTACCCCAAACACCACGAGGCCACAGAGGAAACAGTACTAAGGCAGCTGCTGGATAATCAATGCTGCCTGTTTTGGCCTTGCATCCAGCGCCTTGTTAGGGTCAGGGGTTTGAGTTACTCCCCCCTTGCTCAGGGAGATTAAATTTCAGCTGGGGGACCAACACCCTATGGGTCCTGACTCCCCAGGGCTGCCAGGAGCCCTCTCCTGTGGGAACCTCACAGAGGTGCTGAGGGGCAAAGGGGGCCCAGGGGCTGCAAGGGAGCCAGGGGCTTCTGGTCTCATGCTCCTGCCCTCCTGGCAGGTCATCGCGCCGTGGAGGCTGCCCGAATTTTATCAGCGCTTCCCTGGGCGCCGCGAGCTGATGGACTACGCCAAGGTAGGAGCTGGTGTGGGGCGGCCGAGGGATGCTCGGGTGGCTGCAGGGTGCTCATCATGGCTTGGCAGGTGACAGCAGCAAGCCCTGCACAACATCTCTGCAGCACCATGCTGGAGCCTTCTCGCTGGGGGGAGTTTTCCCTCCTATTTTTTTTTTTTTTCTCCTTCCTTTTTAAAAGCCCCATAATTACCTGGCTATTAATGGTAACCTGCTTTCCAAGGAAACGGGTCCCAGCTCCCTGATTTGCGTAACAGACAAAGCAAATACGTTTGCCTTTGTTGTCCTTTCCTTTTTGAAGTACAAGTTGCAATAAAACATATTAGAAGTTTTGCATCAGGTTTTTACATGCCCACCAGGGTACCTTTCTTTTTTAGCAACTTCATGGAAATGCTTGACAACTCGGCTCAATCAATCAAAAGGGAAAAGGCAGCTCTGTGCATAAACCAGAAAATTGCTTCAGTTTTTAAATAGCTGCCGCCGAGGCTGCCTGGGTAATCTCTGGGAAGGCGAGGTGCGGAGCCGGAGGGATGCGGCGTGGGGTGAGGAGCCCTCCGAGCCCATTAGGGCTGCCGAGAGCAGCGTGTTGAGGATTGTGTTTGCCATCTGCCGTTGTATTATGAAGGGGCGAGTTTACGAGAGCTTTCCATATGTTGCCAAACAAATTGTCAAATAGGGGAGTTATTAAGAGCGCCACGGTTTTATTATATGGAAAATGGAACATGTGTTTTGGGTTTGGGGGTTTTGTTTGGGGTTGTTTTTTTTTTGTTTTGTTTGGAAGGGGGGGAAAAGGGAAATTAAATGGGTTGGGGCCCCGCTCAAAGAGAAAAGGTTGGGATTGAGGGTTTGTAGTACCTCTCGGTCTCTCGTTATGTTCAAGGTTTAAAAAAAAAAAAGGGGGGGGGGGGGTGTCCTTTCATTTTCACTGTCAGGAGAGGGAGATGTGTGGCCAGGTCCTTTCAGCACCGGGATGCGCTTACCTCGGCGCTTGGGGAGTTATAACGCATTGACATTTGGGGCTTCGTTGTGCTGGGGAAAGCTGGGATCTGCGCCACCATGGCACAGTTCTTGTGTAGATCTGCTGCCCAGGGGCTGGAGCCAACCTTGCTCTGGCAGCAAGCCACTTTGGCGGCCACTTCATCCCCACAAACAGCCGAGGCTGAAACACCTTAATGAGAAATATGAAGCTCTCCTGGATGCTGCTCCAGGATGAGCCATTGCCTCAGGCAGAGTTGGGTGGAAGAGAGCTTGTGCCCTGAAAATGAGATCTCTCCTTGGTTGTGGCATGTTTCACCCCAACCAAGGCTGCCTGGGCTTGGCAGATGTCGGTATGTGTGTCTGGACTTGGAGGATTCCCTCTGAAGCGATAACATGGGGTGAGGATGGGATGGGGAGCATGGGCTTCCCTGGCTGCCAGGAAGAGGCAGAGGGAGGAGAGTGCTGGCTGAGAAAATAAATCAGCTGGGGCTTGTGGCTTGCAACTGGTGGGTGTTAGGGTCTGAAAGATGTGTTTATGCATCCTGAGTGAGATGGGTATGACTGATGGCATGGAGAGAGCCCATCAGAGGGCATGGCCTCCCCCAAGCCCTGTGTGGCTGAGTGCAGCCCCTCAGGGTAAACAGCCCTCTGCATTAATTGCTCAGCTTTAATTAAGGTGAAATGTCCTCTGTCAACATCCATGAGGGTGCTGGGATGAAGATGAGAATGAGGAGGCAGGTGCCGATGGGAGCATGGTCTGACCTCAGGCAGGGTTGAGGTCTGTCCCCCAGCCTTTGGTCCCCTCTAGCATTATTTGGTGGACTTTGGGGGGTTTGGAGGCACCTGTAGCTCCATCTGTTCAAGGGGTGGGAAAGGGAGAGGAGGCATCTTCTTGCTCTTTCCTGGAGAAGCCAGGAGATCCCCTGCACTCACACCCAACAGGCAGTGTTTTGCCCTTCCAGCAAGCCCAAGGTTGTGTTTTGAAGCCTGTGTGAAGCGTTGATGTGCCCTGCCTGTTCTCCTCCATGGGCAAGGTCTGCAGGCAGGAGAGCAGCTCTGCAGAGGGGCCTGGGTCAAGGAGGTGAACGTTGCCCAGCACCCACCTCCAAAGCCTGGGACAGGAGTACCAGGGTGTCCCACACCCAGCAAACCAGGACCCATGAGCCCGGGACAACAGTGCCCCAGGAGCAGGGCTGAGTTCATCCCTCTGCAGCTTTAGGAGGTATCTCAGAACCTTGCTTCCATCTCAGTGATGGGTTGAGGACCATGATTTAACAACCACAAGCATTTCCCTTCCCTCTTCCTGGCAAACAAGGAGCCTCTGCTCAGCCCCTGCTCCTCTTTCTGGCCAAGCCCTTAGCTGACATCCCTGGTGAGGTGACACTGAAATGGCAGAGCCGCCTGATGACATACAGGCTGTCCAGATGCGCTGAGGCACTGTGAGAACCCGCAGCCACTGCGGTCTCCAGCCCTGACTCACCGTGGCCCTCCCACAGCCGGGACATCGTGGCTCAGCGTGCTGGCAGGGTGGGTGACGTCCCCGCTGGCTCTGGTTGTTAGCTCTCCGCCGTCGCCTCTCCCGCTAATTCCCCCACATATTCACCTCGTCTTCACAGGCAATTTCCCCTATTGAAATGTCAGTGGATAATTGAGCACGCTGGTGACCTTGTTAGGGAGCTGGGCTCGGCGCTGCGCGCTGTGCCGGGGAGGCGGCTGGTGCGGGGCCGTGTGTCCCCGGGCACAGCATGCTCGGGGTGCCTGGGCTTAGGGAAGTGCCTGCTGCCCATGTGCCGTGTGTCTGCATCGCCACGTGTTTGCACAGGGCTGTGGGGACACGTGTGTTGTCCCCTCATGTCAGAGCATCAGTCCTGTTTAGGCTGGAGAGCATCTTGTGAGTTTGGGGACTTCTGTCCCTGTGTCACCTCCCCTTGAGGAGGCACTAAGCTGGGGGAATGCACCGTCCTGGACTGGACAGAGAAAAAGCACACAATGTCCATGCTGACGTCTCTATCGCTTGGGTTCATGGGGTGCTCTGGAGCTCCTTCTCAGCTTGTGGCAGGGCTGGGGTGGCTGTGCTCCCAGCCACAATGTGTCCCTGATTATCCCCATCGAGGTGGCCCTCATGGTGGAAGCTGATGTTGCCCAGGGTCAGGGACAGAGATGTCCACCTCGCTCTGTGCTGCCTTGCTGGTGGCCCTGGGTTGTGCCTTTGTGCTTTTTGGGATGATCCCAGCACGAGCCAGTGCCAGCAGGGGCTGGCTCTCCCCACAGGCTGGCTCAGCCCCAATCCCCTTCTCTCGGCAGAAACACGGGATCCCGGTGCCTGTGACGCCCCAGACGCCCTGGAGCATGGATGAAAACCTCATGCACATCAGGTGAGAGGACGGGTGGGTGGGAGCTCCTGTGGCGTGAGGACCTAGAGCCTGGGGCCCCGATCCCCCTCATCCTGCATGGCCAGGAGGGCTCTTCACACCTCCAGAGTCTCAGGCTGCCCTGCCACATGCTGGCCAAGGGTGACCCCAAAACCTCTATCCTCCCTTTCTGCCTGGTTGTCCGCATCCCACATGGCACCATCCATCTTCTGGGCTCTCTCAAACCTGGCACTCCTTGCATGGTTGCTGCTAAAAGCCCATGGAGATCCAAGACACATATTTACGCCCATCCTCATGGGCTGGTTGGAGTGGGGGGGTCATCCCAGTGGGTTTTGGGGTTGCAGGTTGCAGGTGCTGCAGTGACATCTCTTTCCTTCCCTGCCTGCTGCAGCTACGAAGCCGGGATCCTGGAGAACCCCAAGGTAATCGATCACGGCCACCCAGCCAGCATGGCAGCCACAGAGCTGAGGGCGTCTCGTGTATTTGCAGCCTAATTGGAAATTTCACGGTGGGCCGTGTGCGGTGGGGAGGCCCTGCCGCCCGCCCCAGCCCCTCCGCCTCTCCCGGCACATTAATTGCTGCCGGCGTGAATAGGGGAAGGGCCCGTTTCAGGGTGACACCAGAGGGGACAGTGTCACGGGGCAGCAATAAAGGAGCAATTAGACAGATGAGGCGCTGGTGGGAGAGTGGGGGCCGGTGGTGGGTGACGGGGATCTGGGCTGGCCCCTGCAGCTTGGATCCCCTGTCCATGCCTGCAGCTCGCCCAGCCCTCCTCACTTCCCCAACCCCACTATCTGGGGGCACCCATGGGACCGCCGTCCCCCAGGCAGCTCTGGCCACTGATGGGACTGAGAGCCCGGTGGTGGTGGGTGCCGTGGCCAGGCGCTGCCGGTAAGTGTGGCACATCACTCCGGGAGGTGTGGGTCTGGCCCCGACTGCCTCCGAATAGCGCTCGTGGTCCGGCTGCCTGCTGGCCCCTGCCCACACTGTTCATGCTCCAGTGGGTCGCCAGGCTTAGCTACTTAAACTATCCATCAGCGCTAATTAGACAATCTGGGGAGAGGAGGGGGAGGCAGGCGGAGAGGGAGAGGAGCTGGCTAGAGCTCAGCGCCCGCAGCCGGCTCACCGCGTTGGGCCGGCGCGTGCCTCTGGCTGGGGCGTGAGGCAGAGGAAGGTGGAGAGGGGGTCCTGCTCCCCCTTCGGTACCCTCCAGAGGGGTGTCTGTGGGTTGGGCTTCGCAAAGCTGGGCCCTTTGGGGGGGGTCTCCTCCTCCAGGAGAGCAGTTGGCACAGGGGTGGATTTTCATGCCTCTAGCTGGAGCTAGCAAGGGGCTGACCCGCACCCTTCCCTGTGCACCCATCCTGACCCACCCCTCCGCACCCAGCACCTCTCCTCTCGGTCTCGAGGCTCTGCCAAGTCCACCTCCTTCCCAAAACCAGCTCAGAAAATGGGACTGACCAGCGCCCTGACCCCATCCCTGCGCATCCTCTGCTTGGGCACCTCTCCCTCCTCCAGCGCAGGGGGTGGTTTCCCGGAGCGTGGTGTCACCACCATCCCCTTCCCCAGCCCAGGAAGTGGCGCCGGGCACCGGGGCGGCCGCAGCAGGATCCGGGGTGCGAGGCACAGTGGGCTCCCCTCCCCAAACCCCCGGGACCTGCCAAACGCAGGGATTTGAAAGCAGATGGTTGAGCTATTTTCTGCCTCTGTGAGGCCCGATTGAAGGGCAATGAGGCAGCTAATGCGGAGAAAGATAGAAATTTACTTGCTTTAACTTCATATGGCACTCTGAAAGAGTTCATTCAGTCCCGGGCACAACAATATCAGCCGGATGAATAAACCATTTGCGGCATCGATAGCTCTGCATCATGGTTTACTTCATGGACCATTTGCTTCCAATTTCTTCTCTTCTTGCCCCGTTTTTCTTGCTTCTTTCTTCCCCCCTCCCTCTCTCCCTGTCCACACACTCTTCCTTTTTTTTTTCCTTTTTTTTTTTTTTTCCCCTTTTTTTTCCTCTCTCCTCTTTAAAGATGACATTGCAGGACTAGCCCCCCTGCGGGGAGGGATAAATAGAAGGCATTGATACACTGCAACAAACTATTTGTCATTTGAACTGTGCTTTTAGGAGAGAGAATAAAAAGAGGACAGACTCGCCGTAATGATGGAATGCAAGCCAAATGTCACTTTTATTTCTATTTAGTTATTTTATTTAATAGGGGTTTTCATAGTTGGCTCGGAAAATTGGAAACTACCTGACTTTGACTTCCTATGTTTAGTAAAGAGTTTTTAATACTTTCCGGTATTTTTTCCCCTCCCACCCCCCCATCTTTCCTTTTAAACTCAAAGTTTTTCATCATCTCTCATGGGTTTGTCTAGTTAATAAGTGTGATCAGGGCTAGGAAAGGCCAGACGATGTAAAATTGAAATCCGCAGCCCGTGTAATTTGTGCGTGTGCACGCGCGGGGGGCATGGGGGAGATGTGCTTGCGAGCGCCTCTTGTTTAAAACAAGGGAAAGGGGCAAAAATTAGGTAAAATGGAAACTTGAGGGTGGTTTTGCTGGAGCGTGTGCTGGGGTAGTTATGTCTGTATTCCCAAGATTTGGCTGCGGTTGGTGCCGGGACACGCGCCGCAGGGTTTGGGGTGAGGGGGATCTCTAGTGCAGAGGGGATGGCAGTGATGCTCACAGCTAGGCAGGCTGCCCTCAGGTGCTGGCAGTGATTGGGCTTTGCCATTTATTGGACCAAAAAAAGGGGAAGTTTTCACTAAAAGACTTATTGCCCATCTTTAAAAATTTTAGATGAAAACTTCTTCTGCAGAGAAATTAATTTTCCCTTAAAAAAAAGCTTTTTTTCTTCTTTTAAAGCAATCACTTTTGCTTTCTTTTTTTTTTCCTAACTTGCTTTCTACCTTGTTCTTTTTTTCCTTGCTGGAAAGGAGGAGAAGGGAGGAAAAATGAGCAGATGAAGAGTTGTGCCTTAAAAACGAGAGGAGAAACAGGGGGTGGGTGGGTGCAGGCAGAGCCCTGCAGCCCAGGGATACCCAGAGCTCCAGCTCTCACCAGCTGGGTTTTGTGAGGAAATACCAGTTCATCACTGCTTAAAATGTTTGCAGAAGCGGCTCTGTTTGGAGAAACTCCACCCGAGCTACTTGCACAGGGGGTTTTAGGTCACTGGAACCCCTCAGCTGGAGGCTCCTTGGCAATGTTCCCTCGCTGTTGGCCACGGCCAGTTTTGGCCCAGCCCGGCTCTGCCCTTAGCTTGCCCAGCACTACTTGCCTTTCCACTGTTTTGCACAGGCCCTGGGTGCTCCGTGCCTCAGTTTCCCTCCCCTCTTCCTCCCAGAGCTGTGGCTGGATGGAGGGTCCTTTCAGAGATGGGAGTTTGCAAACGCTGATCCAAAAGTGTTTTGGGGGTCAGCATGTGCAGTCATGTCACGCCTGAGTGCCGAGGGGACACGCGAAATTGTAAAGCATTTGCTCTCTGGGACGGAAAGCTTTTTTTTTTTTATTATATATTTCCCCCCCTCTTCTGACATGCGCTCCAATTGCTGCAATTCATCGTCAGCGCCCAAGCCTCTGCTGGCCCGGCTCTGATGGAGATAAGATGCCTCTTTCCTATAAATCTAGAAAAAAAAATATACATAAAGGTTGATGTGCTCTGAAATGGGTTTTTGCTTTGTTCCTCTATTTTCCCCCGTGTGTATTAACCCCGGGGACACCATGAAAGAGCCGGTGCGCCTGGAGCACCTGCTGGGGTCAGGCCTCCTCATTAGTTTTTTCGGTCAGTGCCGAATAAGCCCGGCCGCGGCGCGGGGACGTGCGGGCGCCCGCCCTGCCGCTCGCTGCCATCGTCCCGCTTTTCCCTGCCTGACTTGCTTCTCCTCAGCCATCCCGCCTCCAGCTGTGGGGGCGTCGGAGGAAAAGATGAGATCAAGTTGAGGGGAAAAATTGGCTGATTCCTCCAACCCCTTTGTTCCCAGGGCCCCGGTAAGCGCCGGTGCTGTGCCGTGCCGGCACCGCGCTTTGGGATGGGGGATGCGTGCCGGGGTGGGGGCTGCTGGCAGCGTTGGCCATGCCAATGCCACTGACTCTCCCTCTTCTCTCCCCGCCACCCCGCCGGCAGAATCAGGCCCCCCCTGGGCTTTACACGAAGACCCGTGATCCGGCCACCTCTCCCGACACCCCGGACGTGCTGGAGATCGAGTTTGAGAGGGGTAAGCGTCTGCTCGCAGCCGGCCCCTCGCGCCTCTGCCCCTCAAAGCTGAACCCCGCTTCCCGGCCAGGACCAGACAGCCAGGAGCATCCCCGCGGTGGGGGCTGGTGGGTGAGCCCTGACTCGTGGTGTCAGGGCTTGGGATGGTGCTTGCAGCACATTGGGGCTCTTTGAGGTGCGCAGAGGGTCTGGGTACATCTTGGGGGGCTTGCTGGGGTCCCCTAGAGAGCAGAGAGGGGAACCCCACCCCAGCCATCAAGGGGCAGTGGGCACAGGGTCCCTCTTCTTCAGGGTGGCACACAGGTGGCCCTGGGGACATGCAGGTAGGCCAGTGTCACAGCTGGGGAGATGCTCCAGCAGGATTTGGCCAGTGGTGCTACCAGTGTTGCACCAAGGAGATGGGGACACCCCCATTCCATCCCCAGGGATGCACAGCGGGGCCCAGCCCTGGAGCTGTTCCCCGGAGCAGCATCTCCCACCTCCACCAGCCACGGGCATCCCTGGGCCACCATCCATCCTGGCAGCAGCAGCAAGCCCAGGCCAGGTTGGGGACACCCCACTCACAGCGGGGGCACCCCCTCCCCGCCTCCAGCATCCCTGCTCCATTATAATGATCCCCCTGCAAGGAGCAGCCCCCCTCCCAGCAGCCCATTCAGCCCCTAGTTAATTTATTTGAAGTTTTAATCTAATTATTAACTATTTTAAAGGCTAATCAGCTTTTGCCAACAACGGCCCCGACAACGTCGGCTCTCCGCCGAGCGGACCCCGGCCAATACCCCGGCGGAGGATGCGAATAGAAAGAGCCGGGGCGAGGGGAGGGCGCGGAGGGGGGGGAATCTGCGCCGAGAAGCAGCTTAAGGTTCATTATTGCCGCGAGTTACATTTAATAGCAATTTACAACTGAGTTTATAAACCCCTGGAAAATAGGGGGTTTAGGGGGGGCGGGGGGGGGGGGATCTGACAGCCCCCGTCACTAGACAGGGCTCTCGCGGGCGCCTCAATAATAAAGACTAGAAAGGGAGGCATTGAGGCTGATTGGCAACTGATAGTGCGTTAAATGGTAATGAGGAGGGCAGATGGAGGGGGGATTAGCCTCCAACTCCGCACCGCTTTTCTTTGTGGCCCCGCAGCCCCCTTGTCAGCTTCCTAATACATTTATTGCTCATTTCACACCGCTAAAGAAAAATGCCTCTTTCTATTCAGCATCCCCCCCGCCTTGCTCTTGCCCAGCACCCTTAAAAAAAAAAAAAAAAAAAAAAAATTAAGAGAAAAAAGAGGAAGGAAAAAAAATAAAGAAAAAGTGCAATAATTAATTCATGGCGAGGAGCACCCCGCCGCGGGGTGCTTGTGCGTGCGTGTGCGAGCAGCCGTGTCCCGGCGTGGGGGTCCCCCCCAGACGCCCCCCATGCTGGCGGGGGGACACACACACATTTGTCAGCACACACACCCACCCCCCCTGCCCTGGCAGGGGCTGGTGGGACAGAAGGTGCTGCAACGTAAGACAATTGCCGAGCGTGAAATTCAATTAGTTAAGGGCCTGGTTGCAATTTCACAGGCCCTAAAAAAGAGAGAGGGAGAGGACAGGGGAGAAAGGGGGGGCGACATTTTTATCGCCTTTTTTATTTATTTATTTCGCTTCTCTCCCGAGGTGGATTCCCCCTCCCCTTGCCTCCCCCCGGCACCAGCTTGGATATGCCTTTTTAAGAAGTTATTTAGAGTTCATATCTGTCACATCTATTTAACGCCCGCGGGGTGATGTTCCGGGGGGATCCTGACACCAGCTGATCCTGCCCGTCCTCCCTCCCCGCCTCCGCAGGTGTCCCCGTGAAGGTCACCAACGCCGGGGATGGAGCCACTCGTTGCTCGGCCCTGGAGCTCTTCATGTACCTGAATGACATCGCGTGAGTGCCACGCTGGCCCCTGCCACCTGCCCGCAGGCTGGCAGTGGGTCCAAGGGCAGCTTCGCCGGGGTCCCCAGCACCGCAGAAGCGGGATGCTCACAGTGGGCACGTCCTGGTGAGCCCAAGAGTGGTGGTCAGGATGGAATGGTCCCAGTTGGGTCTCAGTTGTGCCACTCATGCCAGCGAGCGGAGCTGGGCACCGAGGCCAGGAGCGTGGAGGTATTTAGAGTTTTGCTCCCTGTGCATGAGGAGGGCTAAAAAGCCTTACTAGCACCCTCTGCATTTACCGTGTGCCCCAGCTGCACTGTGTTACCCCCTCCCGAGGGGCAGCGCCTCGCCCTGCCTGCCTGAAGGGGCTCAGTGTTCCTTTTGGGTGGAGAGTCAAATTTTTTGGTGCATGGAGACATGTCAGCCAGGTCCATCAATCACCCTGTCCTCTCCCTGCCTCCGCAGCAGCAGCTCCTTTGGGGTTTTCTGTCCTGTGCCACCCCGTGCCCAGTTTCTGATGCCACCAGGGCAGAGCCATCCCCAGGGTCTTGCCCAAAAATACGGCAGTGCCCATGACAGCACCCACTCCTCCCACCCGGTGCCAAGTGCCACCCAGTCCCCAGCCCGTCCTCCTTTGTGCCTCTGCCTTTATCCCCCCGACACTGAATGGGAATGAACTTTTCCATGTAGTTCACTTTTTAAATGTTAATTAAGTGGTTTTAAAATGACTTAGGCCATCAGGAATACAGCTGCAGCACTGCCTGTCCCCTTGCCTGGTTTATTTTCCAGTGGCCCAAGTGTGGCGGCTGTCTGAGGCGCTGCCAGTCCCTGCAGTGAGTGAGGATGGAGGGGCTGGTGGCACAGCAGGGAGGAGGGAAAAAGGAGAGAAAATCCATCTCCTTGCACACGTCCTATGTGGGGGTCGCTACTGAGGGTACCAGTGCTGCTCAGGGGCTGACCACGCTGTCATTTAGGGTTTGTCTCCTGTTGTCCCCCCACTCCGACCCACTTCTGGCAGCTGCCCGGTCCCGCTGCGGCTGCTGCAGCCTCCCTTCTCCTCGGCAGGGGCAAGCACGGCGTTGGGCGCATCGACATCGTGGAGAACCGCTTCGTCGGGATGAAGTCCAGAGGTGAGCAGTCACCTGCCAGCAGTGCCGTCCCTGCCCTAAAAATAGCAAAAAAAAGTGAAAACCCTGGTGGGATGCAGCAGGTGCTCAGCATCACTGGGGTGCTCTGGCTCGGGTGGCAGCACCAGCCCTCAACTGCTCCTTCCCCATTAGCTTTTGACAGAGATTTCCCTGTGGCAGGGACTTCTCATTGCTCTCCAATGAAGGCAGCTGCCTGCTCGCTGCCTGTGCCACTGTTTGCACCAACCCTGGGGTCCCAAGTGCCACCGGAGACCCCAGGTCTCAGGTGAGACCTGTCTCCAGTGGGAAAAACACCAAGCTGTGGGCTCAGGTGGGAGGATGCTCACGGGAGGTCCTGGAGGGTGCAAGGCTCTATGACAGGTATAAAGCACAGGCTGATGCAAGTCACTGAAGGTTTTTTTAAAGCCAATTCTTTGATTTATCTATGTGTTTTTGAGGCTGTGACTCTTAATATTGATCATCCATTAGGATCAGCTTCATTGGAAATCTCTGGAGGCAGCAAGCTGCCCTGTGCAGAATTAAGTAACAAGATGGCTCATCATGATTTCCCATTTCCTTGCCCCTGCTCTTTTGTTTTAAATCTCATTAATACCTAATTAGATGCTCCTTTTCTTTAAACTTGCCCTCTGCACAGGGCATCAGCAAACATTTTGATAAGACTCAGTCCACAGTCTCCCTCCCCAGCGCAGGACACCAGCCCCTTTGCAGGACCATCAGCCACAAATGGTGAGAAACAAAACCCCAAATCATTTGATCCAAGTTTGAATATTCAAATTAAAACTGAACGAAAGAAGAAGAAGAGAAAAAAAACCCTATCCCAAACCACACACACCAGCCTGTGCATTTGCATGCAGGATGCTGAGTAATTTGTCAAAATCTATTTTATTTTTTTAAGAGCCACTGACACGCTCTAGTGACCCTTCCAGCATTTAATAATTTCTCTAAACCCCATTTAACTGTCATGTCTGTCTCCTGTGTGACATTGCCAAGCGATCGCTGCCGTGTTTGTGCGCCAGCAGACGCGGGAGGACCGGGCTTTCTGGGGACAGCGGGGGTGCACGCGCCTCGGGGATGAGACCTTGGTGGGGGGTTTTCCCCCTTGGTTTGAGCAGGATCCCATCCCCAGTTTTGCTCCTTGGATTAGCAGGAATCTCCCAGAAATCTGCTTCAAGAGATGCTCTGCAGGAGAGCTGGGATGGGAGAGGACCAGAGCAGGAAGGTGCTGCTGGTACCTGCCTCCCCTGGGGGTTTCGGGGTGCAGGGCAGCTCGGGGTGGCCCCACCACCACAATGCCAGGAGCATTTTGGACCCCAAATGGGGTTAGGGTCACCGGGCTTGCAGATGGAAGGAGATGATCCCCTAACCCCCAGCAGTGTGCGGTGGCCTCGATGGCTCAGGGGCTCTGCAGGGCCTTGGGGTAGCACAGGGACCCCTCGGCCCCCCAGAGAGCCTCACTCTGCGGGGGAAACTGAGGCACGGGCAGTCAGCAGCACAGCACGAGCCCTCCACTGCCGCAGAGGTGGCAGCGAAGGCTCCCACCAGGTGCCTCGTCTCCCTCACCTCCCAGACCCGGGGAGTCGGAGAAGAGAAAAATTCATCTGCATTGATTTTTACTAAGCTCCTAATTGAACTTCGTTAAGGCCTAATGGGCGAGGGTCGAGCTGAGCGTGCCTGCACCAGCCTTTTAAGACCTATTAACTCGATTTTTCTGTATTTGTTTTAGTGGGAGGAGGGTGGCTAATTATGGGGTGCTGGGGAGCGGCGCTGCAGCCAGCCGGGGGGGCCATAGCTCAGCCGGGGGCTCTTGCTGCAAGCAGGAGCATGGCCCTGCCTCTCCCGCCTTTTCACATCCTCATTATCAAATTATCTTTTTAACTCCGAAGGGGGGCTAATTAAGTGAAGTAAATGAAATCAGTGGGGAGGAAGCAGGAAGGAGGGGACAGCCGCTGTCAAAAGAGCCGAGCGGTGCCTTCGGCTGGGGCTTTTCCTCCCCTCTGCGCTCTCCTTCCTTTTCCCTTTTCCTCCCCTCAGTGTGCTGAGCAGATGGAGGAGGAAAGTGGAAAACCTCTTCCCTGCCATGAACCCATACCAGGCCATGCTCAGTCTCAGCCCTGGATCAGTGGTAGAAATTTGGGCAGCATCTTCCCACGGGCAGCATCGCCCCCCCCTTCCCCTCGGGAAGGCACCGCATCCCCTCCTGTCCCACGGACCCCGTCAGGAGTGACAGCCCGCACTCAGCACAGCAAAATTGCTCAGATGAAGGTGAACTGACAGCTGAGGTTACAAATTAGAAAATTTTAAGCAGCGGCAGCTGTCTCCTTGGCTGCCCCCCTCCATGTCCCGTCCCCCCCGCTCCAGTTCCCCCCCCTTTCCCCAGCAGTAATTACGGGGTGATTGAAGCTTCGCCAGGCTGCAGCGCTGACACCTCTGTCTTTTTCCTGTAAACACGGGGAGATGAAAATAGACACTTGGAGCCGCTGCGAGTGTCACTTTGAAGGTGTCTCTTGTCTCCTCGGCAGCAAGGCTGGAGCATGGCTGTCAGCTCCCCTCCCCTCCACCCTGGCTGTCACGCTCTTGTCCCCAATCCTCTTGCATCAGGTTGACTGGGATGGGCAGGGGTGCAGGCAGATGGGCAAAATGTGGGGGTCAAGACATGGACCCAAACCTTTAGTCAGCCTAAACTGGCTTTAACACCTTCTAAAGGAAGGGAAGGGAATATTAATTGTGTTAGTGGTGAGTCGAGGGGGCATATGGCAGCCCTCTGTGCCCCTGTGCCATGGCCGTGCCCGTGGGGACAGCTGGGTTTTGGTGTGAACTCAGCTGCCTCCTCCCGCAGCCCTGTGAGGGTGGATGCTCAGTGAGCGCCTCATGAGCTGCGCTCGAAGACTGGGCTGCGACATCACTGGGGTGGCCTGAGAGGAGGGGGTGGCTCTCCTTTGGGACAGAGACCCATCCCATCCCTGTAGGATGCTGAAATCATGGACCCTGGTAGGGATGAGGCTCGATGGAAGTGGCTTGGGCTGCCATGGTAGACAGGGCTCCTGCTGTGTCCGTGGGACCGTGGCCACCCCGGGACAGGCCATGCTTGGGCCTGTGCCGCTCTCCAGGGCACCGAGCAGGCAGAGCCCAGTGTGGGTTTGAACCCCCCTGACAGCCCCATGGGCTCCCCCCACCCTCTCTTGGGGCTGGGGTTGTTTGGGGCCACGTCCCCTTTGGCAGGGAAGGTTTTCTATGGCATTTCTTTGTGTGCCAGCAAACTCCAACGTGTGGGTGCCCTTTGCCATTCCTATGGCCGTGCTATAGCACAGATGCCCGATGTTGGGAGGGGGCCATCCCCGTGGGGGGGCAGGGGACAGGGATGTGCTGGTGGAGCAGCCCCGGCCACGGACAGGTTACACCCATGCCCGCTGCGTGTTTGCTGCTGGACTAGCTCAGCATTTCCCCCACCGGTTCTCCACCTGCATCTGACCTGGAGTGGAGCACCGCATGCCCACCCTCAGATATAAACACCAAGTAAACACGTTATGCAGCAAATAAGCCCCAAGCAGCTGGAACAAAGGGAGCAGCTCGCCCGTTGCATTAGCCCCCATCGCCAAAATAATTAAGCATCCCTTCATCTCCAGGCATCATGCAATGGTGAGGGCAGGAGGGAAGGGACTGGGGGGGGCCCTGCCAGCCCCAAATGAGGTTGCCCTCCCAGCCCCCAGGTAGCCTCATTGCTTCACAGCGGACGCATGGAGCTCTTTCTCGCCAGCCGAGGGGAGAGGAGGGTATTTCAGGCCCTCCGCTCCCCGTGCCTGTGCCCCGCATCGTTCCTTTAATTACAGGTTTTCAGCCGCAGACCGTTGGGCACGGATCGGCAGGGGGATCGGTTCCCAAACCCTGTCATTTAGCCTCGTCAGAGTGCCTCTTCAAAGAGGGGAATCTAGAAATTTTCTCCGCAAGGTGCGGAGTGGACTGTCTCGGCCCCAGCATGAATATAATGACAGATGCATTTTACAGCGAGCTGGGACTGAATGCGCTCGACCACGGCTCCTTCTGTCAGCCAAGTCATTATTTTTTGTCATTTGCTGACAGTTTTGGTCTCATTTGTTTCTCTCTCTTTTTCTGCTTTTCCCCCTGCCTGGAAAAATGGCTAGGTATCTATGAGACCCCAGCGGGAACGATTCTATACCATGCGCATTTAGATATTGAGGCCTTCACCATGGACCGGGAAGTGCGGAAAATCAAACAGGGGCTCGCCTTGAAATTCTCCGAGCTGGTGTACAACGGTACGTACGGTCCTTCGGCTCGGCCCTGCTGCTGCAGCATCCTCCCAGCCTTCTCCTCCAGCATCCTCCCAGCCTTCTCCTCCTCCCTCGTTGCTACTGGAGGCTGCAGGTCCCATTGGTACACGTGCTCAGGGCTGTAAAATTTAGGTGTTGATTTGAATGTTACTCACAGAGGAAAAGATGGGTTTGCTCATGCTGAGGGCTGAGCTCGATCCTGCACCTGGCCTGCTTCTGTGCCGAAGTGGGTCCCCACCTGCCTTTGGGAGGCGACGCTGCCTTCCACGAGGGCTTGATGGGGGATGCATCTCTCCCGGCATCTCTCCCAGCCCGGTTCCACCGCTTCGTCCCATCCACCACATTTGGATGGCTCACGGGCTGTAATTCACTGCCCCTTTGTCCTCCTCACATCGCCTTTCCCCAGCTCTTCCCTCTGTCCCCCCCATCCCTCCGCCTGCCCTCACCCCACGGGGACCGCATCACGCAGGGATGTGGGGCACAGGAGCACCCCCACTCCCGGCACGGCCGTCCCCGCGGTGAGGTTTGAAGCCGGTGACCTCTCCCTGTGCCCTGGGAGGGAGAAAAGCTGGGGTGTGTGACACAAGGGGGGGTTCTCGAGGTGCCGTGGGCCTGGCTGCTGCGCTCCGGGGGGCTGCGGGGGGGGACGGGAGGGTCCCGGCCGTGCTATGCGGTGTGCAGCCCACACAGGGGCACTGCGGGTTGTGGCTTTGCCGGGGCTGCAGGAGGGGCTTCCAGCTGCTCCCAGCACAGCCCGAACTGGGCTGGCAGCCATGAGGGACAAGGGGACACTGGCTCCCCCCCGCAGTTAGGGACAGAAATGAAGCCTCTTGCCTGTCCTCCTGTGGTGCACCCAGCAGCTCCAGCTCGGATCGGCTCACCCGCCCATGTGGGTTGAGTTTGAGGGGTCTCAGCCCTCTGCGCTGCTGGGGCGGGGGCTGCAGGGAACAGCCCACTGGGCCAGGAGGCTACCAGGCCTGGGGGGGTCCGGGAATGGCACCCCCGGGGGCAACACATCAGCACTGCCCTGGGGTCTGCTCCGTGGATCAACCCGAACTCGGTTTCTGGTGCTAAGCAGAAGCAGGATCAGGCCGAAATGCTATAGGTGGGCTCAAAACCCCAGTGCCCACAGCTGGGCACTCACTACATGGCTCCAAGCACAGCGGTGTGTCCCCCTGCCCCAGCTTTTCCTCCATCCCCTGCCTGGTTCAGAGCTGACATCCCTGGAGACTCCACGCCAGGGAGATTTCCTGCCCCTCAGACAAACACCACTTTTACCTTTCACATACCCTGATTTCTCAGCCTCCCAGTTCCTCCTCCCAGTACTTTTTTTCAGGCATTTCTCTCTAACCACAAAGGCTGGGATGATTCCCATAGGATCTTCCATGGGAAGATCTCCTGGAAATAACCTGACTCTAGGAGCTCAGGTTTGGGGCAGCAGCAAATCCATCAGGACTGGGTCAGGCTCTCTTCTTCCCTGCAGTTTCTGATGCCTGTGCTTGTCCTCAGCACCTTCCCCTCCAAGGACGTTCCCTCCTGCATCTTCCTCAACAACTGGCATTTAACGTCCAAGCCCTTTTGCTGCTTAAACCATATTTTAGGGCCCCAGCAGGGTGAGGGCTTCTCAGACTGCCAAAGTCTCAATTACCTTCCTCTTGAATCACAACCCCTGCCTTAATTCACTCTCTGATGCTGCTCCTGCCTCTGGCTATTTTTATTAGGCTTTGTCCGGGGCTGCCTTTATTTTGACTTTTTTTTTTTTTTTTTTCCTTATTTAAGCATAAACCTGTTTGTTTATTTCTAACCACTTGCTTGTTGTGAAGCCACCAGACTAAAGAGCCACTTGGGGAAGCGTGATTTCGCTTCTCCCTCCCCACCTCTGCCAGGTGAAGGCTGCTGCTTCCCTGCCTCCAGATGCTGAATCCCCAGGGATATTCAGCATGATCCAAGACTTTCCTGGCAGCTGAGCCTGAACGCAACAACCCCAACCGGGTGCAAACAGCACCAGTGGGTCCCCATGCCGGAGGCCAGGCTTTCAAGCTCACCTTCCTTTAACACCTCATTATTGCAACTCGTCCCTGATTTTAGGAGAATTAGTGTTTATCTTCCCCCTGTCCCCATTGATCCCATTGTGGAGGGGTGGCTTTGAAGCCAGTTCCCCATCCCGGCAGGTACAGCCAGGTGTGGAAATGCCATTGTCCCCCTTCCCGCGTGATTAGGGCAGGATGATGGTTACGAGGCAGGAAGGTCATTAAGGGGGATCCGCTTCCAGTGGGGAATGTGTCTGCGGTGGGGGGTGAAGCAGGGAGGGGGGGATGCTTACTCACACCTGGAGCTGTCAGAGCCAGGATTTAAGTAGCTTGTTATTATTTTAATGTAGCTTGGGTTTATTTTTACGGGGATGCAACAGCCTGACATCAATCCTGATGTTTGAAGAGTTGTGCTTGGAGGGTGGTTATCAAAAAGAGGGGTGTATTTGCCCAGAGCCAGGATCCCTGCCTGCATGGCAGTGCTGATTGTGGGGAGGGGATCCCTGAACCCCCTGGTCATGCCACGGTGGGGTGGCCAAGGAGGGGGGATCTGGGTCAAGGAGGTGGTTTTGGTGGTGAGGGGTTGCAGGGTTTGATGCTGTGCCTTGGAGCAGGGCTGATCAGATCCCGGGGACAAGGCTGCAGGATACGGCCCCGCTCGGGGGCTGGTGAGGCCAAACAACAAAAGAAATTGTTTGTTTCTTTAATGGCTTCAGCCCCAGAGCCCAGCTGGGAAGGGAAAGGTGAGAGGGCACCGGTGGGCGAGCCAAGCGGGACGGCGATGGGAGAGATAAAACCTGGGGATGACCGGAGGGCGGTGAATGGGCTCTTTCTCTCTCTGCCTCTATCTCCTTCTCCATCTCCCAGGCTTTATTCCAGGTCTCTGAGGGCTCCCTGGCTAATTACCCTGCTTAGGGACAGGAGGGGGGACGCGGCAGGCTGGGCCACGGCCCCTCTGTGTGCCCGCGACGGCCTCAGCCGTAGTTGGGCGGTTGCGTTTTGGGGGGGCCACGGCATGACCACACATCACCCCAACACCCAGCCCAGCTGCCTGGGGCTTGGGGTGCTGCGGGGCTGCCATGTCATCCGGACCTGGGGCGGGAAGGGGAGGCACTTGCTGTGGTCGTGGTTAGATGGAGCTTCCCGTGGGCACTGGCACGGGTTCCCTGCATCCCACCAGCCTCTTACTTGGGGGCACAGGGGGAAGAAGTCAAACTTTGGTGATGGGGACAGCATGGTGGTGGGGGAAAGGGATGGGAAGGTGAAGCCCACCCAGGACTGCTGCGATGTCTGTGCCCTGATGTACAGCCCGATACAGCTCTGGGGTCAGCCTGGTCTGTGTTACCTGGAGGGAGCGCTCTGCTCCACATCCCTCCGGGATGGGTTGTGGGAGGAGGCTGGGGGGCGCTGCCCCTCTGGGACCCCCATTGCTGGGGGGCTTTCCCTTCCCAGGGCTGCCTGGGGGCCTGCCCTGCCCATCCCAGGGGAGAAGAGCACATTGTCTTCCCTTGGAGCTGGAAGCTGATCCCCCCTCACCCCAGTTCTGTGTCTGTCTGTCTCCACCTGACCTTCCTGAGATAGTGGTTTTTGAGTGGCAGTTTCATACTAACTTAGCAAAACTTCTAATTTCTGTGATCAACCCCACCCAGTGGAGCTGGAAGGAGAGTGGCCCCACTGCCTCTTCTCCACCAGCTGGTTCCAGCCTCCTCTCCCAGGTGGGAACCCGAGACCACCAAGGAGAAGGGACACACCTTGAGGTGAAGTCTCCATCCCTCAGAGCCGAACCTGGGTGTCCTGGCACCTCTCCCAGTCCCGTGATCACATCCCTTCCTTGTAAATGATTAGGGTCTGCCCCAAAGGTTCTGCCCCAACCACCCTGAATGGGCACCCCGGGGCACCACTGCCCTCCCTGTGTCCCCACTGACGCTGCCTCCTGCCCGCAGGCTTCTGGCACAGCCCCGAGTGCGAGTTCCTGCGGCAGTGCATCGGGCGCTCGCAGGAGGCGGTGGTGGGCACTGTCCGCCTCTCCGTCTTCAAGGGCCAGGTCTACATCCTGGGCAGGGAGTCCCCACGGTCGCTCTACAATGAGGAGCTGGTGAGGTGAGTGGGGTTTGAGGGGCTGGGGTGGGCAGGAGTGGTGGCAGCAAGTATCCCATCTCATCCCATCCCATCCCGCTCCATCCCGCCCCATCCTGTCCCGTTCCCAGTGGCACTGGTGACACCATCCTCCCAGCCAAGCGCCCAGCCAAAGCACAAGCCGTGTTTTCAAGTCAACGTTGGGTTTTTTTTTCCTCTGGCTTTTCGCTTTTCTTCACGTTGTTTTCTTGCTCGCTCGCTCCCCCCCCAAGCCCTCCCTCAACCCCTTTCAATCTCTCTAAACACTTTATAAGCCATAAATACACCCGAATGAGTTTAGATCAGTCGGAGTAAATGTCAAATTATCTTCTCTCTTTCTCTTCTCTGGCTTTTTTTCCCCCTTTCCCTCCCCCTCAAAATCAACAGCTCCTAATAATCCGTCCCAACCCTTCATTATGCTTTGCGCTCTCACTTGGAGAGATTAAATGAATAAAGTATTAAAAAAAAAAAAAAAAAAAAAAAAAAGGAAGAAAAAAAAAGGAGGATGGAGGGGGGTGGGACAGAGGAAAAAGAGAGAGGGAGAGAAAAGCAGGGGCACTTATTCTCCCTGCGTCTCCAACCATTTTCCTTTTCTTTTTGATTTCTACATCGCTGGTTTGAAAGCCTTTGAGTGACGGCGTCACAGGAACCCGAGAGAAAGCTGTGAGAGGCAGAGCTGTGTGGAAATGCCTCTGCACAGTAGGTAGAAAGTAACGTAATTATAGAGCAGGTCAGAACCACTCGAATGAGCAAAAATAAAAGCACAGAGGTTTTTCTGTAGCCCGTCAGGGGAGGTAAAATCATTGTAAACTCTTTCTTTTTTTTTTTTTTTTCTTTATTCTCCCCCCTTTCCTCCTTTAAGGTTTGCAGTTTCTGGGAAATGAGCCGTGTGTTTGGGGGATGTAGGAAACCATCGGAGTTGGGATTTGGTGGGTGGCTGCTGCCTTTGAGGAGAGGGATGTGCTCCGTGTTGCACCGAGGCACCAGCTGCTGCAGCCACAAACCCCATCGGTGCTGGGGGTGTCCTCCAGCCCTGGGGCAATGTCCCCTTCTTGGGACCCCGTACTCTGCCCAGGACAATGTCCCTGCCTGGCATGGGACAGCTCTGGGACAGGGCAAGCATCCCTGCTTGATGCAAGAGCACGGGGAGGAAGGGTGATGATGCACACGAGGAACCACGGAGAGAAATTCGGGGCCCTGTCTTGTAGCAGGGCCTGGGGAGCCTGGGGACGGCCATCGGGGTGCTCCCGAGGCCACATGTCCCTTCCCTGGGTGCTGATGGGGACCCTGCCCCTGAGCCCCCCACACCGACCAGCAACTGATGTGAGGGGGCAGCAGTGGGCACCGGTCCCGGGGGAGCAGCCAGCTCCAGGGTCACCCATGTCCTCTCCCTCCCCAAAAGGCAGCCCCACGCCCCCCCTGGGACCTCCCATCCTGGTGACGGTGCCTTTCTCTCCGCAGCATGAATGTGCAAGGGGACTACGAGCCCGCCGACGCCACCGGCTTCATCAACATCAACTCGCTGAGGTCTGTGGGGTCGGGGCGGGACCCTGCCCAAGTGGGGGAAAGAAGCCCCCGGTACCCCCAGGGCTCTCTCCTTCCTGGCTCAGGCTCTGGGGGTGCACCGAGGCCTCTTCCTGAGCCCCCACCAACCACTGGGGTGCGATCACCCCCACCCAGCACCAGCTCTGCCTAATTATAGCTTTCCCCAGCACAGCCACTCTTGTTATTTTACTTATTTCTCAGAGCCCGCCATACTCCCCACCCCACCCCAACTCCAGGGCTGTAAAACACGCCACATTTACATAATGGGCTCTTAATTTTTCCATTGCCTGTTAACTGCTTTGTTCTCCCCATCCGCCATGTCCCCCCACCCCTTTAAGATAAATTAATTACATTATCTCATGGAAAAAAAAAAAATAATTAAACTGTACAGGCCTTAACAAATGCCTACTCTTCACGCCCCCTCATTTTGCTTAAATTAATTGAAAGGAAATGTGTGTTATTACTGTTAATTTACAATTAATTTTTTTTTTTTTTTTAATCCCATTTCCAGGCTGAAGGAATATCATCGTCTCCAGAGCAAGGTCACCGTAAAGCAGGATGAATAGCAATCAATCGCACGCGAGCCTCCCGCTCCCCTTTCTAATTTCTCTAAGAACTAGCACTAATTGTGGTGGTAATTTGTAATTGTAACTTGTCTCCCTGGAGTCACGGCGGAGGTGATGGCTTTGTTATGGGGCGGCAAGTGAAATGCAATCATTAAAAAAGGTGGTTGGCCAGAGGAGAAGTGGGAAAAGAAATAAAAACCCAGCCACGCGCTGGGTCCGCTTATTGAGAGCTGGGCTTTATTCCTGCCTTGTTTGTTTGCTCTTCTGGCCCAGCGCTTCCCCGAGCCAGGCTTTGTGAAATTTGTAATGGATTAAGTGCCTCTGAAGGACGTGGGGGGGGTTGGCAGTACCGTGTTGTGAAGGTGGGGAGTGGGCACATCACCCTGCACGGTGCCGGTCCAGAGGGGCGAGCTGGGTGGCAGGGATGGGTTAAGAGGATTTGATCCTTTCTCTTTTGTCTTTATTTTAGTATGTTTTATGAGTAGACTTGGGGCTTGTTGAAAAGGAAAAAAACAGGGGAAATATCTGCTGATGCTGTTGTGGGAGACAAGGAGGAGAGGAGTGCTCGCTCCGGGCCGGGCAGGGGGTTTCTCTCCCATCGTTCCTGGGCAGGTTACGGGTCCCTCTGTCCCCAGGGCTCGGGCTGCAGCACTTGGCTGCGATGCAGGGGTGGGTCAGTAAGGGAGATCTGCTCCAAAACTATGGTGGGAGCAGGAGGAAAGAAAGAAAACACTTTCTAACCCATACAAATACCCGGGATGCTCTTCTGCTCCACGCTGCTGAGGATGGGGAAGGACCCAGTTTGGGATGTCCCCATGGTGAGTGTCCCCAGCTGGGAGCCCAGACACTCTCCGGGGCTGGGAGGGACACGCTCACCGTGCTCCATCCTGTGGTGCCCAGCACGGCCGCGGGGCAGCGGGCAGCCCCATCCCCACAGCAGGGACATGCTCCTTTCCAACACATTTGGGGAGCAAAAGCAGAGCTGCCACCAAAAAGGGGAATGCTTTTGTAGCCCCCAGGGAGACAGCCAGGCCCGGTGGCCATTTGGGGACATACAGGCGTGCCTTGCCCACTCCACTGCCAAGCCGACAAGTGTGACAAGCTCTGACATCACAGCTGGGAAAATAACATGTTATTTTCCCAGCTTGGATGTGACTTTCCCTGCTATTACTGGCAGAGACCATCTTGGGAGGAGAAAGCAGCAGAGGGCTGTCAAGCGAGGGGAGAGAAATGTTTTTCTGGGCTGGTGGAGCCTGTCCAACCCCTGTGGGGTGTGGGGAGGGTGGATGCTGCACGGGGCAGCCCCATTCCCTACATCCCATCGCTTTCGGTAGCAAGTCCCCGCTGAAAGTATAACTGCACGTGGGGGTCCCACGTGAGCAGTGTCCTGGAGCCCTGCAGCGATGGTTGGCAGCAGGGGGGTGCTGTGGAGCCCACCCCACATGGGTGCTCAGTGTCGAGCCAGCCCTCTTCCTCCCACAGCAGCCTCTTCCCAGGCAGGGGAAAGGGCTTGAAACATCATCAGGAGCCACCTCCTGGGGGGGGTCATCCAAAAAGCAGGATGAGAACAGAGGTCCTGCCCTCCCGCACACCGAGGAAGGATGCTGTGCTGGCCCGTGGGACAAGGGGCAGCCCTGTAAGCTGTGAGCGTTGCCTCCCCTGCCCGTTCTTGGCAGTGACATGGCTTGGCCATGGCAGAAGTCTCCACTGGCAAAGTGGAATTTGAAAGAACTTGGTGCAATGATGAGCTGAAGTCTTTTGGGGGGAGTGGGAAACAGAAAAAAAGTGTCACAGAAGAAGTGTCTTGTGCCCCAAGGCTTGAGAAATGCCAGACATGCTCCGGGAGGGTTCATCACACCAGCTGGGCCACCTCTCCCCGGGGAGATTAAATCATCCGCTGGAAAAAAACATTTAACTCCAAGGCCTCAAATCTCCTCCAGCACTCGTGCTGCAGCACTTCAGAGCCCAGACCCAAGGGTGCCCCTGTCACCCCTGCCTCACTGCACCGCTGGGATGTGCAAGGCTGAGGGTAGGGGATGGTGCATACCACGGCAGCTCCAGCTCCTCAGGCAGAGCGGGGCTGCTCTTGGAGGTGGTGTTGGACGTGGCTGTGGAGGAGCAGCATGTGTTGGCTTCCAGCTGATGCTTCCAACTGGGCTGAAAGCACATCATGCTGGTAAAGGAGAGCTCAGTGTATTCAAACAGCCAAGTCAAACCCAGAGCGAGTCTTGCAGGAGGAAAAAGAATTCTTGAAAATCATGGAGGCGCAGGATAGTGGAGACCCAGCAAGTGCCTGCTCTTTCCCTTTGGTGCAGCTATTGGGGGCTGCAGCAGTAGGATGCTGTGAGTCAAACACCACATGTTTAATTATGTTACTACTTTAATTAGCATCAGTCCTTCCAGTTTCCATGATTTGATGGTGTTTCATTGCCCCCCTTGCAGTTTCCTGGAACCCTCCCACCTCTGATGTGTCTCAGGGAGGTATTTCAGGGGCTGGGGCTGCCAGCCTCACGTCACGGCAGGAGGGAAAAGCAGCAGGTGAGGCACACGGTGTGAGCAGTTTCTGAACCACCTGGTAACTCCCCGGCAGAGACATTTTGGGATAACATTTTGGGCTTTCAAGGTAGCAGGCTTGTTTCTGCAACACCCACCTGGCTGTAAGGAGAATGAGTGTGGGATGGGGGCCCCTGTCCCCAGGGCAGAACTTGCAGTTGTGAAGAGCCTGGAGGGACCCCGGGAAGGGACCCGGGTCACTGCTGGGCTTCGAAGCTCCTCTGTGCATCCCCCTACAGCATCGCCCATTTCTTGAGGTCCCACCTGCCCCAAGGCAGCCCCTTGGTCCCTGGGTCTGGGGGTCCCTGGGGATGCCCTTGGGAAGCTGCACCCCCTCTTTGCACCATGGACTGTGCTGTGGGGCTGCTCTGCCGCCCTCCCAGGCTCCAGGGAAGGGCTTGTCCGGGGTCACTGCAATCGATATCTCATCTGCAGGCTCTCCTAGCGGAAGTGATGGTATATTGGAACATGGTAATGGGACTTGTCTAGTGGAAAAGGCTAATCTTCCCCAGCTGTACAGGATCTCTGCAGGTGTCCTCCGGCTCTCCCCGCTGCCACCAGCCCTGCAGCCAACCAAGGAGCAGACATGCTTCTTTAAAGCTGCAGCAGTCCAATTTAACACTGATTCTGGCAAGGGAGAGTCACCTCCAGCCCAGCCCTGTGGGGTGCAGAGCCATGGCCAGGGCTTCCCAGCGAAGGGTTTGTGCTCAGGGTGGCACCACGCGGCACGGGCAGCCATGGCACATCAGATTTTCTGCCTCAAAGCAGAGAAGGTGACATGTCCTCCAGCCTCTCTTGCCTGGAGATGGCATTTCCTCCAGGGAGAGGAGGAGGAGGATGATGTGGGGATGATGCCAGGAGAGATGTGAGCCCCCCAGAGTGCCACCTGCAAGCGTAGGTGGCAGGCAAGCGTGTGCCATGGGGAAAAAGCAGGGGTTAAAGCTCCTTGCTGTTAATTTGGCTTTTTTGGGAGCTTGCTGCCCAGTGGTGTCACCGCAGGGGGCTCAGCCCATTTTTCCTGTCCCTAGGGGTTGCTAGCAGGGGCAGATCTCCCCTTCCCCTGCCCCGCCTGCACCCAGGCTGGCTTTGTACATCCCTGGGGGGTCCTGCTTTTTAAAGCTGACCAGTCAACTCTGGCTACTGCAGCCTGCTGCATCACTATGGCAAAATCAATTTTCCTGTTTCTCTGGAGGTAGAGGTAATTACTGGGTTTAAGGTTTAATATGCATGTGGATTTTAGCGCAAGCGTTGCCAGGAACAACTCAGAACAATGTGCAGGTTTGGGCAATGCATCCTGGGCGCTCAGATGTGGCCATGGTATGTGGATCCTCCAGACGGGGTCTGTAAAATGGGGGGCCCAGCAGCTTTGGGGTGCCCATCAGAGGTTGAGCCACCTTCAGATCCCACGAAGGTCGTGCCAAAGATCCCACTGACCTCGTTCAGGGCAGGGATTTTTTTCCTGCAAAAGACAGTAAGAATAGCTGGGTGTTAAGAGGAAATTCCCAGTGGGACAGAGCAACTGTGGGGCTGCTGAGTTTTTGCTTAAACTTTATTTTATTGGGAAGAGAAAGGGATCACAGGTCTGTGCAAGCAAAAGGGATGACATTTTGCAGAAGGGAAGCAGGGAGGTCTTGTGTGACTGTGTCCTGTGAGACTGTCCCCATCACATCCCCTTCTGGGGCTCCATCTCCCCATCTGTGGGGTGTGTGGGAGGGGACCCCAGCCCACCTCTCTCACAGGAGGAACGGAAAATCCTCTTGTGCCACCCAATATCACGTAATATTGTGCAGGTGCTGGTCCCTGGGCCATGGTGCTGGGGATGGCATCCCCTTGGCAGAGACACTGGTAATGGTGGTGCACCCGCTGGAAAACCACAGGAGCACCCGCGAAGAGCATTTGGTTCCTGTTTTCCTTCAGAAACTTTCCCCGAGCAGATCATGGGAGCGGGGAGGATGCCGTGGGCCCCGCACACAGGTCACAGGGCTGCAGCACAGCATGGCTATTAAGTGTTTCTATCTTTCCAAGGGAAAGCCATCCCCCCGGTGAGGTTGGGAGTTGCCGGTCGCGAGCTTCCCAGGCAAGGGGGAGATGGTCGCCTTTGTAAACCCCTTAACAAGGTGGCTTTGTCTCCCCGTTTAACAAGAAGCTCCCTTGCTTCTTCCCCGGGAGTTTCCCAACACAGGGTCCCTGAAAGCCAGCTTTATGCTCTGGCCGGGGACGCGCTGCCGTGGGGCCGGCGGGGATCAGAGGGACACAGGGGCCCTTCTGCACGCCCCTAACAAAAGGCTGCCCCGGGGGGACAGAGCGTCAAAGCTCAACCGGCTCGGGGAGGGGGGACAAGGGACCCACAGAGGAGGCTGTGGCGCGAGCCCGCCGTCCATCTGGTCACTCGATCGTGGCAGGCAGCGACCCAGCGATGCTTGGGGAGGGCCAGGGGGGTCCTTCTGGTACGTCCCCCTGGAGAGGGGGCAGGGGGAGCAGCCGGGAAGGGACAGGTAGGTTTTGTTGGCTACAGGTAACCGGATCTGCAGCCGTTGGTGCCTTCCTGCCCTCTCCTCTGGCTTCTGTGGGGCGTGAGAGATGGGAGGTGGGAGTGAGGAGCTATGGGCTGGAAACTGAGACCTCTGTTTGGAAGGGATGCTTCCCCTTGGCTGGATGGAAGTGGGTTTGGAGAAAGCCTTGGGGTGTCTCTGCTCTGGCACCCCACAGCCCTCCCGGCCGGACCAGGGCATGTGCAGCAGCAGGAAGGACCACTTGGGAGTGATGCTCGGCTGTGAGGGGCATCCTGGTCATGGCAGAGGCATCACCCATACCCATGTCAGCGTCCAGTTTGCCCTCTCCCACCTCCTCTCCCTTCTCCAGAGGCTCTGCTGGCCTCTGCTTGGTTTGGGAGCTCTTGTCCTTCCCTCATCTCACCAGCAAGTGCCCCGTCTCGCCTCCCCCCTCCAGCCATCTGCCTCCAAGCCCCCCGCCCAGATTTACTGTCACACGTTAAAACCACGGCTCAGCGCCAGGGTCAGGGTGTCACAGTGGCCCCTCATCGATTTGTTTTACCTCCCCTTGGCAAAAGCACTTTGGCCCCGGCCCCCTTGGTGGTGTAAGGGGCTTCCCAAGGCCCCTGGTACTCCCTTTGCCCATTCTAGTGCTGTGTAGCCGGACCCTGTGGGCACGGGGCAGCGGGTGTCCAGCTGAGCCGCTGATCTCCTGACCCCCCCCGGGGCACCTAATGTGTCTCCCTGGTTTATCTGGATCAATATTTCTGCAAGAGCAAGGAAGACCCCCCTGGGGAGGGGAGAGGGTATGGGGTCCTGCTTGTTTGCACAGCCTCATGGCTGGTTTAGTGCTTGGCCAGGCTGGGTCCCTGCTGGGGGCTGGGAGGGGAGGGGGACCCCAGACTGGGGGTGCCAGCTCAGATTGGGCACATTCAGGGTATCTTCTTTCCAGTTTGTAGATCTCGAGCTCTGTGCTGGAGCGTGATGGCCAGGATGCCTTTGGGTCCAAAACCCAAGGAGCTGGAGTGGCTTCAGCCCTTGAGCCTCCCACCCACCAGATATGGGGCTGCTGTGGGCAGAGGGATGGCAGAGGGTGGGGGCACAGAGTGCTCATGGGGCTCTGGATGAACAGCAGAGGAGCAGAGGGATGCTGGCAGCTGAAGGGAGAGCATTCAATGGGGTTTGCTTCTGGCTCCCTGATATTCGAGGCTGGGTGAGGCATTTCTGAACTATTTTATTTGGTGCTGGGGGGTGTTTTTACCAGAGCCTGGAAGTGAAGGTAAAGGACGAACACTGGCTTAATAAATCCAAGCTGTGGGCTGCTGGGAGACACAGCCAGGACAGCAGCCTTCAGCCCTTCCCGGTGCCCACAGGGGGATGCCTGAGGCACGGGGGCTCTTGTTCTTATGGCTTGGCGAAGGGAATCAAAGCAGAAAGAACATGACTTAGGCCACACAGGCTGCAACTACCCCTGCTGAAGGCATCATGACTCCAAAACCTCTCCTGCCCCCAGCCCTGTCCCACGGCATCGCTCCCAGCCCCACCATGGCCGTGCCCACGGGCCCCTGCGCTGGCGGCCAGGGCAGATGCACAGCAACACGGGCAGCCCGAGGAGAAAGCAAGAGCTCTTGGCAACTCTGCCTTTTGCTTTCAGCCTCGCCCTCTCGCTATTTATCGGTGACTTTTGTCCTTGGCCAGCTTAGCGGCTGAAAGGGGCTGTATTATATCACATGTAGGCAGCTCCTGGGGGGAGAGGGCCGCGCTTTCTGCTGGAACAAAGCGCGGGTTGGCTAATTCCCCTCTCCTCCCGCGGCACCCGGGTCCCATCTGGTTGACACAGTTTGCTCCAGTGTCTCCTGCTATTAAGCCCTCACTTGCCTGCTTGAATCGTTCGTGCTCCCCCCGCCCCTGTACCCTCGGCCCCTTTTTCTTGCTTTATTTTTCATTTTCCCCAAAGCCAGGCAGAACTTGCTCCATGGAGTGATGTCAGATGTGTGCAAAGCAGACCAATAAAACCTAATGCATCCCCCTCTTTGTCTGCCGGCCTCTCCAGCGCCTCACAATTTCCACTCAGAAAGCCACTTAAAACACATCAGCAACAATCCCTCACAAAACAGCCACTTGTTGGCTAATTGTGCCGAGGACCTGCGTGCACCGCATTGCGCTTTCCTGCCAAGGAGGGTCTGACGCTGCCGGGGGGCTGGGGGTCTCTTCTGAGCAGAGGGTGATGGGGACCCTCAGCATCCACCAGGATCAGGCCTGGGGTCTCAGCTGCTCCCCAGAGTTTGGTGGGGCAGGGATATGGGATGGGGATGCTTCTATTCCCCAAGGCTTCGGGTAGGTCTGGCTCGGCTGGTGAGGATGGTCACAGAGCTGGGAGTGGGGCTCGGTTCAGGACCCTCCTTTGCAGTGGGATGGACGAGCAGATGGACCCAGCAGAGCTGCCTGGATCTCTGTCCTACCTGGGCAGGAATGCTGCTGGTGGGATGCAAGCTCCAGGGGCAGACTAGGAGGGTGCTGGGACCCTGCTGGGCTGGTGACTTTTTGCTCGGTGCCTGTGAGCCCGGGGTGATGGCCCTGTGTCTGAAGGCTGAGAAGAGCTGGCTGCCCCGTGCTGACAGAAGCTTAGAAGGATGTCGGTGGGTTTCACCAGAGGGGATGGAGATCCAGACATGTGTCGGAGGGCAGACAGGGTGAAAGTGAGAGATGCTCCGTGCTGGGAAGGAGGCAGAGGGGCTTGGACCTTTGCCTAATGGAGGAGCATCCAAAAATGCCTCTCCAAGCATCCTTTGGGCCCTTTAGGATGGGGGAGAAGAGACCAGCAGGTGGTTAATCTACCCTTTTTCATCCCCGGGGGTGAGAGCATACCTCTGCCCATCCCTCTGCTGCAGAGGGTGCCCCAGCATATCTGGTCTTCCCTCTCAGCAGACAGAGAAGCGTGTGGAGTAGCTGCATTTATTTTGCTGCCGAAAAGCTCTGGCAGCTTTTCCTTTTGCCACTCCTGGCGTCCTGGGGAGCAGGACTGGAGCTGCATGTAGTCAAGTCAGCCTGGTCTTAGGGGGGAAAGCATCACATCTTTTAGCTTAAAACTCTCTAATCCTACCCTGGCTTGGGGCTAATTTGAGGCAGGCAAGGAGGTTCAGTGCCAGAGCCGGCTGGCAGCGGTAGCAGGAGGCTTCTGGCGGGTGCTGTGCTGGGCAGGCAGCCCAGAGCCCTCCCGGTGGGCACGGTGCCGCAGAGCACACCTGCCTGCACTCACCTGCCTGCACTCACCTGCATGAACTCACCTGCCCACTTAAATGTCACACGGGCAGAGCAGCACAGGGAACCTGGCCAGAGTGGGCTCTATTTTTTTGCTTTCCCCACAGGGAACGGTGCTGCCGCCTGCTCGGGCTCCATTTGGTGACAGCTGAGATTCTGCCGCGCTGCCTCGGCCAGAAACAGCCAAGCGACGTGGAGGGAGCTGCAGGCAGCTGCCTCATCTTCCCAGTGCCTTGCTTTGCTGCCGGACGCAGCACACTGCAGTGGATGGGGGACCCTGGGGGCAGGTCAGACGCTGTGTCAGCCACACACCTGGGCAGCGAGCGGGTGCTGGGGGAAGAAGGGGTTAAGCTGAGCCAGCGCCGGCAGAAATCCGAGGATTACAGGTTTGTGGCCGGACTGTCCCATCTGTCACCAGCACAAAGACGAGCCCTGTCTCGGGCTTGGCTGACAGCGAAGAGCCCACCACTACATTAGGACTCCATTAGGGAAGACTGGCGATGGGAAATGGCAGCTGTCAGGGCACTATCATTTCTCCTGTAATTCCTCCTGCTTGCTTCTCAACCGCACTTAAATAGCAGGTCTACCCACTGGGCCAATTTTGCATTTTCTTCCTCCCGCTGCTCCTCTTCTTTCTTTAAAGCCGCAGCTCCCTGGGCCCCTTCACCAGCAGCCTGCTGTGGCCTGTGCCAGTGCTGCCCGTGGCATCTCCACAAGGAAAAGGGTTCACGAGTTTTGGCAGTATCCCCACTGCCAGGGCAGCTGTGGAGCTGCAGAGATGCCAACCTGGCCTGCAACAGCACGGGTGGGCTCAGCGATGGGACTCACTGGCTCGTGACCCTGGCACAGAGAGGAGAGGTGGGTTATGACCTCCAAGGACAGGTAACATCCTTCCCACCATCTGGGACCACCTCTGAGCTGGTGAATGTTTCCTGGTCTGCGCTGCCCTTGCCCAAACTCCCGGCTGCCCATGCAGGGTGGTACCGTTCTGCGAAGGGGGTTGGGGGGGCAGGACAGCGAGTGGAACCAAGGACTGTGTCTGGTGACAGTGGTCTGGTGCAAGGTTTTTTTTTCCTCCAGCTGTCAAATCTTTCAGCACCTCCTGGGTTGCGCTCCCTGGTGCAGTCGTGACCACCTTGGCATTGGATGCTCCCCTGGAGCCATGCAGTCTTGGGATCCATCTCACTATGGCATGCCTGACCTAAGGATAAAACCATGGACAATCAGGTTTCCTGATGGGACAACATCACCTGGAAACTCTCAGGACCTGCAGAGAGCATCTGCTCCAGGAGGAGCCTCGGGGAAGCATCTCGGCATGGTGGGGACCACTGCATGAGCCACATGTTTGCTGGGGGTCTCCATGCTCACACCTCTCCTGGGACACCCCGGGGGCTGCCCGCACCCTGCCCTGCCCTCACCGCATCTCCTGCCGGACCTGGTGCTGCCGGCATGCTGGTGCTCCCCGTGGAGCCTCCTTTTCCAGTGGGGGATCAAAACAAACACTTCTGCGGGGAAGTACACTGCAGTGGTGCTTGAAATAAATAACTAATTTCTCCCTACATGATCTCAAGGAGCAGGAGAGGCGTGAATAGCAGGGCCTGGTGTCGGGCTGACTGGACTCCCTGGTGCGGTAATTCAGAGGATGACAAACATAAGCCAAAGAAAAATGTTGAAAAATGGGCACTTCCCGCAGCCCTGAGCAAAGGAGCTATTGCAGGGTTTGGAAATAACGAAGGCAAAAAGAGGGAGAGGGGGGAATTTTCTCATTGAGACCAAGTGAAGTGCCAAACAAGCTGCTATTATGGTGGCTTTGAGAGGCACAGGGAGGGGGTGATGGGGAGGAGAGCAGGGGGAAGGAAAGGAGGGAGGTGGGAGAAAAGAAAGGGAGAGAGGGCTGGAGGAAGGGAGAAGGGTGGGGGACATGGGGATGAGGAGGATGTGAGGATCCAAAGGTGCGAGGTGACGTGGGGGAGATGGAGGGAGGACCAAGTTGTGGGATGGTGGCAGGGCCACCCTCTGCCAGCACCCTGTCCCTTACCTTGAGTCCCCCCCCTCATCTCTCTATCCATCCCCCGTCCTGGTCCCCAGCCACCTTCCACCTCCCGCAGCCACCACCACCAAAAGGGAAAAAAAAAAAAAAAAAAAGAGATGGAAAGAAGGAAAACAAAATATCTACAGTTGTCGAGACAAGGGGAGAAAAATAGAGGCAAACATCCATAATTTTCTCTGTGGGGCTTTGCAGTAATTGAGCCATTTGGATAAAAATAAAGGCAGCAGGCCCTTTAGGTAAGAGGAGCTTTTGCAATCCAAGAAGCCTGAATTATGCGCCTTGTATCACTTGAAACCCCCCACCCCATCACCCCCCTCTGCCTCCCCCATGCGACACCAAACCACTTTCCCTTTTCTTCTCCTCTTTTTTTTTTTCTCCTCCTTTTTTAAGTACCCTGTCAAACAGCGTCCGACAAGAGGAGAATTTCAGCTGTCACAACTAATTTCAGCGCGTGTGTGTGTGTGAAGGTGTGTGTGTCTCAGGCAGGGGGAGGCGGGTGATGGAGGCGTAGACTCACTCCTTTATTTTTTTTTTTTTTTTTCCTCTCGAAAGGAAGATTTACATCAGAAATTTGTTTCTGGAAGTGTTTAAGGCCTGTAATTTCCTTCTTTTCAATTGCTGCCTGATGTTTTCTTCTCACCGGGCTCCTTCTCGGTCGTCCCTGCTCATCCAGGGCCAGGGCTCACTGTCACCCACCTGGCAGCCTGGTCCCTCAGCCCAGTCCAGCCCAGCACCAAGGAGGCTCCGCCGACTCTTGCCAGGGCTTGAGACTGCCAAAACTCGGCTCTCACAGCCCCGAGAACCACATTGGCTCTGGCAGCAGAGTCTACGGCTTCTCTCTGCTGGCATCTGAGCACTGGGGGGTTTAAGCTTCAGATTTGGTCACCTTTTTGGCAGCCCCTTTGAGGCTGGCGTTAGCTGGAGGGTCACAGGGCAAATCCTGCTCAGGGCAGGTCACCCCTGAGCTGAGTGGGGATGTTGGGGTGATCCCCTCACCAGCTGGGGAAAGAGGCAGCTGCAGAAAGGCTGGTGCTGAGCCTGTTGGATCTTCCCAGCCAGGGCTAGGAGGGGAAAAAGTCCCTGAATCCAGGTAGCTGGGCTTTTGCAAGAGAGGAAGACACAAAGCCCTGAGCATGGCTGGAGGAATTTCCTCCACCCTGGTCGGGAGATGATGGGGTGGCCGCGGTGATATAGATCATCTTAAAATTTTTCCCCCATGGACTATGTTTCTTTCTTCTAAAATAAATGGGCCTTTTGCTTAAGAAAATGATACGAAGTTATGGAAGGAGGATAGGCTGGTCATCAGCAAGCCCACTGGTGTAACGTAGGTGACTGGCAGCAGACTGCGCATCCCAGTGAAGAAACGTGTTTGGTGATCTTGGAAAGCCACCAGATAATTTCATGGGCCTCAGCAATTCCTGCCTACTCATGTAGGCGCAAATGAGATGCATAGAACTGGAAAGAGCAAGAAACAGCTGAGAAGGAACGCAACGCAACTTGGGTCATAGTTTGATTTTTGAATTTAATACTCAGTGGCTTTGGGAAACAGGGTCTAGGATCAGTGGAACTTGGACTATTCCAGGCTCAGCGTGCAAACCCAGCCACGCCAGGAGCTGGCTGCAGGCTGCAATTTGGGAGATAACATCTCTCACCCACTCATGCAGCTGCATCTGGGTGTGTGTGTGGGTGTTAGATCAAGGCTCCCCTGTGCCGCCAGGCTGGGGCGGGGGGGGTCTGATCACCAGACTTGGGCTCCCACCACTGAGCCCCTCCTGTGGGGACCCTGCTGGCAGAGCTGACACCCGCTGTCCCTGGTCCCCTCCCCATGCCACCCTCCCACAGCGAGGCATTGTCCACGTACCCTTGGGGATACGTGAACGCTCAACCCCACAGCAGCCAGGCGTGCACCCCCACGAGAGGGTCTGCACGTGGGCAGCAGGTTGGGTGGCAGCCGTACATGGGACACCCCCAAAAAGCACGACCATCGCCCTGATGTCCTGGGCTGTAAGGGCTGGGCAGGGGCTGTGTAGCAGCGCCCTGCTCCAGGAATAAATAAGCTTTGCATGTTCTTTGCATTCATTCTTGACTAACTGGTCCTCGTCCTGCAGCTCTGCTGTGGTGGGAGGGTCGTGACTGAGGGGCTCCAGCCCAGTGGTTGGGGGGTACCCAGGCACCCCCGGGGGCTTCAGTTGTTGGCAGAGCCAGGCAGAGCTCTCCAGAGCGCGGCGGCACCCCGTGTCCGGGAGCTTCGTGCAACGTGTCGCCAAGGCCATGACAGCGCCCAGCCACGGCCACGTGGGTCAGAAACATCCTCACACACCTGCACGGAAACGGGCACTGCGGGACGGTGCGTTTCCACCGAGGGTGTTCAGCGGTGGGTGCTGGCGGGGCACCTCTGCAGCCACTGCCGCAGCAGGGATGGAGCTGGGGCACAGCCTGGTACGGGATGGCCCGGGCAGGGGCTGGCAGGGACAGGATGGCTCAGCCTGGCAGGGTTTGGCCCAAGCAGGGGTGGTCCGGCAGGGGCTGGCCCAGGCAGGGCGGGCTGGCAGGGGCAGGGGCAGGGGCAGGCGGTCCCCTGCGGGCACTGGGGCTCCCGAGCGGCCCCCGGCCCCGTGGGCGCCCTGTCACGGGTGGGGGGGCTGTGGGGGTCCCGTGGGGGTCCCGCGGGGCGGGGCAGCGCCTCGCCCCGCCCTCCGCTCGCCCCGCCCCCGCCCCCCCCGCACGTGAGCGGCCGTGACGCGCGGCGCGAGCCCCCCCCGCCCCAGGCCCCGCCCCCCGGCCGGGCCCACTTCCGGCGGAAGCGGGGGGCTCTTTCCCTTTCCGGGTGCGGGTCCCCGGGCGGAGCGGCGGGACGGCGCGGCGGCGGCGGCGGGCGGGCGCGGGGCGCGTGTCATGGCGGAGCTGGCGCAGGGGCAGAGCGCAGCGCCCGTGGGGATCAAGCCCGAGGGGTTCGTGGACGCTCTGCACCGCGTCCGGCAGGTAGGCGCCGGCTTGGCGGGCCGGGGGCGGGAGGAGGCCGCGGGGCGCCGCTAGGCCGCGGGGCTGAAGCGGGGCGCGGAGCCGCCCTGAGGGGATGGGCCGCGGCCCCGCTGTCCCTCTCCTGGCAGGCCGGAGCCGGCGGCCCCGGGGTCGTCCCCGGCGTGGGGGCGGCGGCGGCGGCGCTGGGGCTCCGGGGGGAGAGGGGGTGGGCGGCGGCGGCGAGGCTCTGTGACAGTCCCCTGCCCGCGGCGGGGCTTCTGACACGGTAGCAGCGCTGCTCTGCGCGGGGAAGGAGGCGGTGTGCAGCCTGCGGGAGCTCTCGTCTGCGAAGCTGTCGTCTTGCACTTTGCGGTGGGTGGGTGTGAGCTTAATGTTAATTCGGTTTTTAAACGGGTGCTTCGTTATGCGTTAGGCTAATCTATAGAAGCCCTGGCAGAGGGGGAGCTTTGCATTCCCCCCTGGGAGGGAGGGAGGGAGAGGGTGATGTGAAGTGCTCCCCAAAGGGATCTCTGAGCTTACATGGCACTAAATTGGAAACCTCCAGTGAAAGCGCCCAGGCCTGCAGAAATCAGCACCCTTGTCTTCAGTACAGGATATTCCAAGTGTTTGTATGCTCCTCAGTTTGTGGAAAGTAACTCCTGAAAGAAGAAGCTTCTGCTCACAGACAGATATTTGCGACTGTTCATCGCATCTCTTGTTCCATGTCTGTTGCAGGTGTTCATTCCACCTCTGAACAGGTTGCACTTTACTCGTGCTTAGTAACTGCACCTTAAGGAGATGTAGTACAGCTAAATAACTGGACCGCAGCCCTGCTGGCGCTTAAAGACCTTGACTTTATTCTTCCCAATGTTGCAGGCCAGGTGGGAGAAATCTCCTCCTGTTGCTCAGACTCGCTTTTCTCATTTTGCTGAGAAACTTCTGAAGCTGGACCCTAAGATCTTTCAAGCCATCGCTCTAATGGAACTTAAGTGGTTTACCATCGCTTGCGGCTCACTCCTGAATCAGTACAGCAGCAAGTCCCCGTTCTGGGTGGTCTTCAGCGACCCGTACAGAGGCACTCGCTGTTCTAGATGAACACCCTGCACCTTCCCAGAGGAGATCACGAGCTAGTCTGTTCTTCGGTCGTTGATTTCTTTCTCCTTTCTCAGCATAAGTATTGCAGTAGGCAAGTTGTGTGTTAGCTGCCTCCTGGATGAGGCCACGTGTCACTTTTTTCAGCGTCTAACAAAGCGCTGTGGCCTTGGTGGTATGGGATGTCTGAAAGCTTTGCTGTTAGCCCAGTTATCTGCTTGGTGCAGTTAAATTGAGAGGTGCTGCAGCTGTGTTTGTCTTGTCCTGGTTGTCTGTTTCTGAAGGCCTCTCATTGCAAAAACATCTTGTTGAATGTCTGGTAATATTATTGCCTGCTAGCAGTTGAATAATCTTTGAAAAACCTGTTTATGTAGTAGAAAATAATTATTTGCTGGGAAGTTGCAGCTTGTTGAAATTATTTTGTGAGCGTTGAAAGTGCAACAGTATGTACCACTGATCTAATCAGTAACAGGTTAAATGTGAAGGTGGGATGCCTTGGACAGTATTAGGCTAAAGCAGCACTAACTAAAAATTGATGTGGAACAGTGTTGTGTGGTTGTTGTTATCATGTTTGTAGGGTGAATCTGTGCGGCCCCCTAACCCACATGTGAAGGAGATGGAATATTAAATAATTCTGTAACCTAGCTGTGCTCACTCCAGTTTTGCTGTTAAGTTCATTATACTTGAAAGAATGTGGATTTCTGTGAACCTATGACTTGAGTCAGTTTGAACTGAAAGATTTCAAAATCTTCCAAGTTGCCAACTTCAGGTCAGGTGCTGCAGCGTAGCAACCTTCCTGCCATCTTTCTACGCTGAAAGCAAGCGTGTTGAGAAATGCGTGCTTTGCACGTGTTCATGGGAGTGCAGTGGCCTACATTTTTGTGCGGTGAGTTGTATGCTGCCTGTTGAATGTGATTTTTTTTTTTTCCATTAGTGTTTATAGGATGAAAAGAGTTGTTGGCAAGTGCTAAAATATTTCCCCCCCTGCAAAAGTACGTTATTTAATCTAGTTCCATAGAGGATTTGTAAGGGAGTATGTAGTCTGTTCCTGCCCAGAACAGCAGGACTACATTGTCACTAGTGACTCGTTACCACATGTGAGTGGAGGTGGTCTTAATTGCTCAGTGGATGGATATTTACCTCAGTGCCCGAGCAGTCTGTGATGGAACTTCCTGGCTGAGAATGGGGCGGGATATAAATGCGGTTACACCTAACGCTCTTCTGGAGGTGATGGCAGAGCTTTCACTGAGCGTGTTTAATGTTCTGTTTCCCTGAACTGTACTGATCTCTACTTAGATGTCAGCTTTTGGGCTGCTTCTGGCCAATGCTATAGCCTTTTCAGAGTATTACTTTTCCTTTAAGGGGGGGAGGGAGCAGAAGAAAAAAATTCGGTTGTAGTTCTTGCCTTGTGGGTTGGTATGGCATCCCTGGCTTGACATTTGAACTCTTTTGAAGTTTAATCTTACACTTAAGACTAGTAATCAAATTTACTAAATTCAGCTCTCATGAGAGCCGTAACACTAAAGTTGTGCTGTGGAATTTAATTATTAATAACTAAATAATTCAGGACAGGGAAGACTTTCCTGATCAATCACAGCATGTAACAACATCATGTAACACTTCGCATTCCTCAAAGTCACTGGGATGTGAGATGACATAAGAGTAAGAAATCCGGAATAGCTTTGAAAGAAATGACTCGTACTTTGCTTCCAGCAGTGTCTGTGCTAGACTTGCTTGGATTTTTCATGGACTCTTTAAGTATTTGAGATGTATGAAAAACTACTTTTTCAAGTGAATGCTGGATCTTTGAGGTTGTTAGTCCTGCACCGTCTGCACCATGGCTCAAGTGGGCGGATTAGTTTATGGATCATAAGTGATGACTGATCTGTCCGGCTGCTCCTAGGCAGGCTGGCTTTTCTGTGGCATTTTGGGGGGAGGCCAGAGAGAGAAGATATTTGTTCCCCTTTTGAGCAATGGGATCAGAAAATAAGCAGAGCTGCCTGTACTTTGGACAAAAATGGCTTTCTTTCGGACTGTCCTTGAGTCTTGTTCCTATTGACAAAACAGTGGCTTGCTTGGTTCTCACCCTCTCCTGTTCTCCTTGGCAGTCTCATTTTCAGTACAACACGTGCATTTGCAGCACATACAGATTCCCTCTTCTCACGTATGCTATTCTTGTAACCTGCCATATGTACTGCCCGAATCTGAATTTCTGGGAATGTTGTGAAGAGGAGAGGCTGTGGCTTCATAGGCCTGTAGTGTGTCATCTTGGGTACCTTTAAAGTGGATGAATATCCTGAGACTTACTGAGAGCCAACAGGCTGTATGTTTAAAATTCCTTTCTATTATCAGGCTCTTACTTCTAATTTCCATGGGGATAGAGGGGTCTTACTTTTCTTTATCCCCTCGCAGAGTACTTTTTCAGGTCATCCTCAAATAGATCTAGGGCTTTGCAATTTCTCTACTGTTTAGCAAAACCACCTGTGACATGAAACTTAAATGGTTGTGAATGGTTTCACTACTTCCTACAGAACTCTGCAGAAACATCTCTCATACAAACTTGAGTGTTCTGCTCAATGAATGGCAAGAGTACAGAAGTACTAGAATTGTCTGAAGGGTCAGATGACAGCACCTTATTGTTTTATATCCCACTAATACCTAGAATTGGTGACTTTATCAGTTGCTGGTCTTTTGCAGGACAGCATGGAGAGATTCTCCCCAGAAGCTGGGCCCTTTCTCTTGAAAGCTGAATTCTGCAAATATTGGTCTTTGAGTCCTGTGCCTAGCAAAGAAGCTTCATGTTTAAAAGTGGTTTGGTATTACACATTTTTTAAAGGGTGTTAAAAGTACAGGAGGACAGAAGTGCAAAGTATAGGAAAGCATGTATCCTTCACAGAACTTTGTGGGGTTTTGTTTGTTTTTCTTGGCTTTACTGTTGCAATTTGTAGCTGAGGCTTGGTGCTGTGTCTTTTAAACTGTTTGTTGGAGAACTTTATTGTGGGGAAATTAGGTGTAGAAACAGTTCTGTGGTAGTGATGCTTTTTTCTTGTGCATTTTAGAGTTTATTAAAATAGGTGTTTTGGGTTTAAGGAAGAAAAAGGAAAAAATGAAGACTCGGTGGGACAAAAGCAGTGGCTAGCAGTACATTACTCAAGGTCATTTAGTCAGATAAGGACTAGGTCTGCTTGCTTTTGCTCTGTTCTAACTTTTGTGCTTATCTCCCTGCTGAACTGAGGCTCCCATTTTAAGTTGAACATAAGAAGTTAAAATGTATTTTAACTGCTATGTCTACTTAAAAAGTTCAAATTTTAATTCTGCAGGGTATTTTTTCATGCTGTGGTGAGGTGGCATGTTGTGGCAGCTGGGAGGCTTTGGAGTTAAGGGTATGAGTTTAAGTAAAGGAGGGGGAAAAAAAAAAAGAGGAAAATATCCCAAAAGCTGATAATGTAAAAATTGCTTTGATTCTTATTTTGCTCTTTACTTGGAGGGTTCTGTGTCAGGACAATAATTGTGTGCTAAGCATGAGTAGGGGTTGGCAAAGCTTTCCTGCTCTGGGGACAGACAGCCTTGGAGCTGGTGACCTGTTCATGCACACCTTTCTGCTTCCTGCTAGCTTCCTTTTGTAGGCCAGCTTCTGCTATCCAAAGACTTTTTTTTTTTTTCCTTTCCCTTGAGCGTGTGGCGTGTGATTCCAGCTCCAAACTATCAGCTCACAGTTTCCACAACCTAAAGATTTTTTTTTTTTCAAGTAAATAACTACTAACAGAAAGAGGGTTCATAAAGGGCATGTTAAAATCAAATGTGCCAAAACATGCCACGGTATGTTATACCTGACACTGTTCCTTTTGACATACGTTTGTAAGTTATTATGTGAAAGCTGTTAAGAGATTGTTATAAAATAGTGCTTTAAATTTATTTTTCAGCATTGAAGTAGTCAAGAAATATCTATGCTCTTTGGACCTTCATTGAAACCCTCTGTGTCCCAAACATAAGGGGCAAAGGGCTGGAACCATGGATGCAATACGGTGTCCAACAAAAAAAGCAAGGCATCACCTGGCACTCCCTAGTATGGAGTGGACAAGGGGTAGTCTGTGCTTTCAGAATCAGATTTCCATGGGTTTATTAGGTTTTTGAGATGTTGATATATAAGGTGCTTGTCATCACAGCTTTGCTACATGATCACTGTGCTGGTCCTGCAGGAAGACTATTCTCTAGCTCCCGGCATTTCTGACACGACAAAGTTGTTGACTTTCTAAAAGAAGACGGAAGGGGATGGACTATGAGAAGAAAATGGTCAAAACTTGGAGCTCTTTTCATGCAAGGCACTGAAGAGAATGTTTTCTATTCTTTTTCTAAAAGCCCTCAATCTCTCAAGATTATTTCAAATAGCTTTTTTTCAGTAACCTGTAGTTCTGAATCTTGGGCAGTTGTTTATTCCAGTGCAGCATCCGATAGTGTCAACAACCAGAGTTACTGTAGATGTCTTTCTGTTGCAGTAAAACTCAAATTTTAGGGACACCTTTAGTTATATTTGTCACTTGCCCTTGTCTTCATTTAAAATGTATCTCTGTAAAATGCTCTTTCATCCGTTCCTGTTGCTTATTCTCCAGTGAAATGCCAGTTATAATAGAGTGAGATCAGAGTCCTAGTAAAGATCCTATTCAGTTATTTTCTTTTTGCTGGAAAAGGAAGCCGTCACTGTAGAATACACCGTGTTTTGTATTTGTTCTGTAACTACTTTGTTCTGCACTGGCTTGTAACAGCCAAGTACTTTGTGTAGGCAAAGGGTGCTGTGAGTCTGCAGTTTGTTGTCCCTGCAGCAGGTATTTAACCCCGGGGCAGCACTGAAGTGATGTACCTCTGTTTCTGGGGTGGGCTTGCCTCAGTTAGCTTGGACAGCGGGTGAAAGGGCTTGCTTTTCTCAGCATCCATTTGCTTGGATGTCTCCCAAATATCATTAGACATGAGCTTAACTTTTTCACTTTTATGCAGTGGTGGTTAGGTGTCTCTCGCCTAGTTCATTTGCTTACCTTAGTCCCATTACTGTGATACCTGACTGACTCCTCTTTCCTGTAAATGTCCAACTTGAATCCCAGCTTGGCAGGGAGTGGCTGTTATCCCTCTGTAAGGGATGGAAGCAGAGGTACAGGCAGTGTTAGTCATGTTTGTGCTGTGTTGACTGCTGCAGGAAAATGAAACTTAACCTCTGCTAATAGTTTGTTCACTGACTTATTCTTTGTACAGTAAACAGAGGGTGATCCATTCTCTTTGACAAGGAGTTCCTAAACCTGACCACGTGCTGGGTATTTTCACATTCTTCTTCCTCCGCTCCCCCCACCAATATACATTTCTATATGCCTGGATATGCACGGATTCAGGAGGAAGTATGTGTCCTCCTACACGGCTGTGATGGTGGCAGCTTCTCCAGGACAAAGTTGATGAGCTAGTTTGAACTCTCTTCTTTGCAAGATTTAGCTTGTCAGCTGTCCATCAAGTGAACAAACCTGAATATAATGTTCCAGGGAGTAAATACCTACTTATGAACCAGAAGAGGAACTGGGTGAATGTGATCTTGATTAAACAAATATTAAAAGCAAGCAGAAGATTGTTTACTTTACAAATTAAGAACTACTGTCTTGTAACTGTTATAAAGCTACCTATATAGTAAATAGCTGAGAGAAGATTGGCCTGGGCTAAATGCCTTATTGGAAGAAAAGAGTGTTTAGCTGTAGTGGCTGAAACTTCAGGTATGTGAATCATGCTTTTATCCCCTGTTTTTATAGATTGCTGCTAAAATCGGAGATATTCCTCACTTGAATAATTCTACAACACTTGTGGACCCATCCGTCTACGGTTATGGAGTGCAGAAACGGCCCCTGGATGATGGAGGTAAGCAGGCTACAATTAGTCAGACTTGTGGATGGAGCTCCTGAAATTCATCTATAGAGGCAGTTATCTGCTTTAATGACACAAATCGATGCCTCTTTCTTTGTATACAAATTTTATACAAGGTTCCCTGTGCTGTTTAGTCTTATCTAGATAGTACAGGGCTCCTAGGTATTAGTATTATTAATGTGAAGCAATTCTTCACATTAATTAGCAAACCAACTCTATAATTTAAATCTTATTCTGTGGTAGCTGGGAAGGGAGGGAGGAGGATGTGCTGATTGGAACTGTGCTGGAGCCTGTGTTTAGAGTACCAGATGTGCATAGTAAAGCTGTTCTACCCTGATGGTCCTGATTTTTTGAGAGCAGACAGTGTATAGGGACAGTGTTACAGGTGCTCCTTTCCACGTGTAGCAGTGGTCACAGAACAGTAGTTTAGTCACTGTCAAGTTCTGATTGGTTTGTACATGAATTTTAAGGAGAAAAGGTATTGATGTAAGTTGATGCAAGGATACTTTCCATATTAGGCTTATCTTTTTTTCATAGTTATTCTTTGAGAATTCTTAAATTGCTGGACCATTTAACATTGGCCACAGCCAAAGAATCATTTACTGGGTGGACCATATCTGGTAACTGTAATGAGTTAATATTGTATGAAGTGTTACAATTTTAAAATAAGTTATTAGTTTCTTATCTTTGGAGCAACAAAAATGTTAGAACAGGTGTTTTGGTTTTTTACAAATCTAATGATGTGCACTGTTACAAGAAGTATTGAAACTGTATTATCTGCTGCTGTATAGTTTCAAAGATCTCACCTTTGTCAGTGGCTGATTTTAAAAAAAATGTGGCTATGTCTTCCTATTTCCTCTAGTATTTGTACTGACACAGGTAGCCCTCCAGGGTGATTCTCTCAGATACATTCAGGAGTACTGAGGAGATAAGCAAAGCTTCTGCCTAGCACTTCATTTTGAAATTGTTTTTTCTGTCTGATACAAAGGCTGAAAATGCTGCATGTCTGCTTCTTATTCTGAAAAAAAAAATGCTGGAGCACAGGGAGAAGTTTCCTTCATGTGGAGACTCTGGCTTGCTAACATTACTGTTTTCTGAGCACATGCCACAGCCCTCTTTGTTCTCTGGTGTTGATTCTGAGGTTGTTGCTCCTTTAATTTGGTCTTTTAGGAAAGAATGGATTTATCTGAGTGAGCCCCTGTGCTTTGTATCTCAGGCTATGTCTGTGAGAAGCCAGGGGCCTGGTGTTACTGGTATGTGCTGGTTTCTGTAGGGGACGGTGCTCGGCTGCCAGGCAGGCCGTGCAACGGTGAGGAGTGCTGAACAACTTTGAGCTGTGTCTGAATAGCTTAGGTAAGTGGCTATATGTGAAAAAGAATAAAAGTAGCCTTCAAAGTAGTAGTCATTCATACCATAAGTCCTGCCTGTTTCTTTCATTGATTCATCAGACTGAACTGAGCAATCTGACCTCTTGACAAAATGTGTTTATGAACTTTTAACATGTAAAATGGTTCTAGTGCTTAATGACAGCGCAAGTTAGACTTTGTACTTAAACTTTTACTGGTGAG
Organism: Athene noctua; assembly: GCF_965140245.1. Taxonomy (NCBI): domain Eukaryota; kingdom Metazoa; phylum Chordata; class Aves; order Strigiformes; family Strigidae; genus Athene; species Athene noctua. Next base: position 5,950,790 of record NC_134056.1, on the reverse strand, counting down.
CACTGTTCCTTGCTGAGCCTTGTTTGTGTTGACACAAACCATGTCAATACAGTTGCAGTCTGGGCTGTAAATGCATGTTACTGCTCGTTTCTTGTGTTGTGACAGATAACTCCATGACCAGGTTGTATTCCTGGGAGAGCCTTCCAGAGTGGCTGTGCTCCTGACTCCCGTGTTGGCAGTTCTGCTGCCGATGCGGAGACCTAAGGGTGTTTGCTCACCTCTAGTTCAGCACTGGGCCTTGTCTGTAACTGTTTTTAAAGTAGCTCCAATGCTGTATTTGCCCTTGGATTGTTCATCTGCATCTGTAGGTTTCATAACTTTGTCCAACTTCCTTCCCAAAAGTCTGGTCTGTGAGATCTTAGAGAAGAGAAATGATGGAAGTAATATTTTAAAGGGCTGGAATTTTAGGAAGAAACAGGAATTGTCAGGGTAGGAACAAAGGTTGTACCACTTCTTTCAGCTTTGTTCATCTTGGGTTTTATTTCTGATGGCATTTGAAATACAGTTGGGGGATGAGTTCCCCACCTACCTGCACAATTCTCTTGTGCCACTCTTTAATGTCATACCCAGAACGGTGGCCTGGCAGAGGAGCTCCTGAAGTTGTGATTGCTTGGTGGTATGATCCATACTCAGCTCTTTCTGCCGTGGCATGGAAAGTCTGTAATGCAGCTTTAAGCAGGTGCCATTTGGTTTTAACAAGACACTTAAATTAGGAAAGCACTTCCCGTTTGGATGATCTTTTAGTTCTCTGTTAGCTGTGAACAAGGGGTGTCGGGATTGTGTGCCCACACTTTTTTCCATTTTCTGCTTGTCTGTGAACCACAGTTTGGAGACATTGTTGTCAAGAAGTGATTATTTATGTTGTTACGCATGCTCTAGAAATTTTATAGTGTGGGGGTTTGGATACATTCTGCTGCTCTGGATAGCTTGGAAACAAATCTGGTGGTAAATCTTTTGATTGTTTACTTCTGTATACTGTGTGTTCACAGCTGGGTGCAGGTCTCACTGCTTCATTATCCCCCTGTAGCTGTTAGAAGATTACTTCTGTTCCTAATACTCCTGGAAAAAATTGGGTTCAGGGGAAGTGCTTAGGGTGACAAGAAAACTGTCTGTCTTTCCTGAAAATCTAATTCTGCCTCTCCATTTTTGTAAGCAGCTGCTGGCGTGGCTGATTGATGTCAGCTTAGGAAGTGGTCTTAAGACAGGGTGACAGCATGATGGTCAAAACAAATCCAGCTGCTTTTAGGGCATTTCCAGGAAAAATAGAGTTGTCATAGAATTGGAAAACAGAATGTGAGTGCCTTTTGCATTCCCCTTAACATAACCTTCATCTGAAACGAAGAGCTTGGCTGTGGTGACCTGGCCTGTTGGCATCAGAGCTTGAAATGGATTATTTCTCTTTTTCCCCAGCTGCTTTATTTCCCCTTTCTGGAAACAACTTTAAAGTAATCCTGCAAATAGCTACAGTGCAGGGAGAAGATGGGGTTTATCTGTACTGCTTGCAGTGAGTTGTAGTCAGCATCTCGATGGCCACTTGCTGCAGTTAATGTTTCTCAGTGGCGGTGAGCACTAGAGAAGGGGTTAGCCTGAGCTGCAGAGAGACCTGGTGGCATCTTACTTGTGGCTCCCTGCTGAGGATAGACCCCCAGCTCTCCTGTTAATGGCCACCGGCTGCTCCTGGCCTCCTTTCTAATTATCAACACAATTTAATAAGTTTGTTTATTGCTAAATAATCCTTAAAGAAACAGTCTCCTTTTGTTCGGAGGAAGCAGGGATCTAGTCTGCTGCAAAGAGTCTGATTGCCAGAATGTTAGCCTCTATTTGCCCTGTTTTGGACTGCTTTGAAGAAGTTTCCAGTTATATACGTGGAGTTAAACAGCCGTGTTGCAGCTGAAGGCTGGGGCATCCTTTGAGACTGGGGAAACAAACATGGGAGACCTTGGGGAAGCCTCACACCCCTCCTCTCTCCACCCCCTGCCTTCCCCAAGCTTCTGTGGTGCATCCAGATATGAAGATGGCCTGTTTTGGTGTAATAAAACTTGATTGTAGTAGAGCTGAGAGGCTCAAACACAACATGATCCTGGTGTACGGAATGCTTTATTCTTTTGCTCCCAACGTGTTTTCAATGAAAATAGCGATGGGCAGAAGGAAATCTTATCCCTGTCTTACTGCTGATGAAAGTTAGTTAGCCCCTTGACACATCTGTAACAGCAGGAGGACCAGGGCAAAAGTCCAGATCTCTCAGCAAAAGGTTTAGTGTGATATACAAAATGCCAGTGTTCTTCAAAACTGCAGCTTTACAGATCACCATTTTTTAAAATAAGGCAGTTTGAGGGGGAAAAAAACCTATGAAGATTTGCAGTGAAGGCAGGCATGAAAATTATTAGGTTTTGACCACTTAATTGAAAAACCTAGCAATATTTAATGATGAAGAATTAGGGTAACTAATGTCTTCCTGTAGCTTTCTAAAATTTATCATGATCCCACTTTGGTTCAGAAATGCAAGCTTGTTCCACTGCTCTCCAGGAGATGCATTGCTCTGATTTTATTCTAGCCATGAAGATATTCTTGACAAGATGGTATATTTCCATCATGCACATTAATTTAGTGGGAGGCACTGCTTTGTTTTATGGGGTGGAAAAAAAATCCACACTTGTTTTGAGTGTCTATTAGGTAGAATTCAGTTAAGGTGAAGCCCAAAGCAGAGTGAAGAGTTATCTACCAGCAGGTGCCATTAATAGGAAATGGTGCTGATTTTATTCAGTATTTTTCCTTATTTGCAGTAAAATGACTGCAGTTACAGTTAAATTGTACTCTATAGATGTAAAAGGGGGAAATAGGTACGTGGCTTGTCAGAGTTCAGCCCCCTCCCTGGTGTGAAGAGGGAGATGGTGGAACAGTACATCAGCTTTCAGTACAGCAGTAAGCACGGCCTGCCCCAGCCCTGCCTCTCTATTAGTCCCTGTCTTTCAGAGCAAAATGGGCACGTTGGAGAAGGAACAGACCTTTAGGTTGTTAGAACCGGGAGCCATGTCAATTCTTTTTTTCCCCTCAAAACAGAGAAATCGTAACTGACCTCAAGTAAATCCATCTCAGTTCTCTCCAGCCCATCTCAGCTCTTGGAGAGTTTATCTGTGAAATGTGAAAGGAATGATCTTGTGCATAAGTTATCGTGGCTTAATTTTTTTTTTAGCTAATTTGTACAATAAATACACACTAAGGCTGATATCTCTGGAGTGGTGCATGGCTTACTATGTTTGTGTAGTACTTGGAGTGGGTTGGAGAGGTTATGTTACACACATCTGATTATTTCCCTGACTGATTTAACTTGTGCTCATACAGTTTTCCCCTAAGAAATTATCTTCTTCAAGTGTAGGATCGTGTTACAAAATGAAGGCTCTTCTGTTCCTTGTGTGAACTTCGGGAGTTGATTATAGGATGTGTATCTGTCTCATAATTTGTGGGCAGCGGCTGCAGTGGAACAGACTGCTAAGGGAGCTGTTATGGTGAATTGAAATGCGAAGTGTATATTTAAATACAGCCTTGTAGTGTTTAGGCCACTCTTTCTGGCATCTTGGGATAATGAGTGGCCTGGTCTGTGGCAAGGGCAATCCCATACCACCACCGTAGCCACCAGACCCATTGTGTGTAGGAAAACTATTCAGAGCATGGTTTGGGGCAAGATGGCGAGATTCTGAATTTGGTCGTATTTGCTCAGCTCGACGGTAGTGGCTTATCAGCTAGAGCAAATATTCCCCATTACATCACCCACGTTTTCCAACTGCAGTATTGATAGTTATCAAATCAGAGCTTTTTATATTCAGGGTGAGAATATGCAAAGACAAATCTAACTGAGTCAATAACACAGCAGTTGTCTTATCACAGAGCTGGGGAGAGTAATAAAATACATATGCTGTCAATATTTTGGTCCTGAAATATTATGGAGGTATTGACATGCAGCAGAAATACAGTATTGACTCTCTTTGTCTATTTTATTTGAGTAAAGTGTTTGGTGACAAACTTTATGCATTTTTCTTACTGGATTTAGAGTGTGTGGGATGCATCCACTTTCTAACCCCGCCAGCTGATTGCCAATTTATTTCAGGTCAAAGAATGTGCAGGTTGCTGCAAGGTAGTTTGAAACAGCATCTTTATTATCACAGCTCACACGTTGGCCGGTTTCATTTGTTTCCCTACTTGTGCCCTCCAGGCATGCAATATAATCTTTCAAGTGGTTGTTAGGACCAAATGGTCTGGTTTTTAGCTGGTTTGCTGCAGGCAAAGTCCAGTAGGAAGCCCAGCAGGGCATGTGTTTCCACTTTGCATGAGCTGGTCTAATGATATTTTCCCCATTAACATTTGGAAGAAAGATCTAATCTGTTGGGGTTGGGGGGGGGCAGAAATCTGTTTGAGGGTTGTCAGCTGGGGAGATAACTGCTAATCATAAATGGACCACCAGCTAACATCGCAGATATGCCTGGAATGTGTGCATTCAGTAAAATGTGTTGTGGTTTGGGTTTTTTTGAAAAATACCATTTGGTTGCCACAAGGTTACTTAATGGACCTATTCCTTTAACAGGTCTCCGTGTAAGTGGGCTCCATGGAGCACCGATAAGAGACACAGAGAGAAGTATGTGCAAGTGCTCCTTAATGCTTTTTGCCTAGCCTAAATCTTTGAGTCTGATCAGCTTTTATTTATGTTTATTTTTTAAAATACAAACCAGTCTGCCTGAAATTTCTCATCTCCACACCCTTTTTTTTTTTTTCTTTTTTTTACTACCTTGGGCTTAATTTGGGAAGGGGGGAGGTTAGTTGCAGGGATTTGGATTTGGGCAGGCAGGATTTTCTCCCATGACTCTCAGCATGGGGAGATGTGGATCAATTCCCTATCCTGTGTTCAGCTGGACACTGGGTTATGGTGTGTGTTGACCAAGAAATCCCCTCCTGTTTTGTACCACAACGCATTCATTTCAGCCACTGAACCTAAATTACTGTTTTGCTTTTCCTTCTTTTTTGATGAAATGGTAAGAAGTCCTTTTCTATAGGGATGAAGTTAGTTTATCCGTGCTAATGCTTTGATTTTTTTTTCCTTTTTTCTCTCTCTGCCACAGTAGGTAACCAGTTAGGGGCCCTGGTACATCAAAGGTAAGCAGTGGGTTATGTTTTATTATTTATTGATCAATTCTAATTGTTTATTGATCCACCATCTGTAGTAGTGTTAGGAAGTCAGAGGTTGAGAATATGGAGAAACTGTCAGCTTGAGTTTTCTCCAGGCTGGGGTTTCTGCTAACACTTCTAAGGCTTTTTGTTGTGATGAAGAAAGAAGAGTTGATGTGAAACTTGGACCTGGTTCCTGTAAATCTTCAGGACCAAGAAGAATAAATTCTCTCTCCTCTCCTTTTCCCTGCTGTGATGGGAGGGAAGAAAGAAAAAGTAAAAAAGCTCTGGCATTTTGAAAAAGTTGCAAGTATTAAATGGGAAGGTAGATTTTTTTTTAATTGTTACTATTTCTTAGTTTTGTTGGTGTAATATGACCTGGGATGACTCCTTTGTCAAAGATGGTTTTGGGAGACTTAAGCAAGTGTGAGTTGTCATGCAGTGTGTCTTAGGATCTAATACAAAATCAAAATGCTCAGGTTTTTTCAAATCCTGATCTTAAGGATTTATCTGTCTTGGTTTGAGTAGGAAGGGGAGATAATTTCTAAGTCTGGATTCACCTGAGGGCTAATAATACTGCATTTCCATCATAACCATGTTTGGGAGCCTCAGCAAAAAGGACAAATGAGATATATTTATGAAGACTGTAGAACCTTCAATTTTTAATGGTTAGGTTAAAGCTAATGTCCAGCTAGGGCAGCATGGAAAGGGGTGGGCAGCGTTCTCTCCTCTGCTGCTACCTGCCTCCTCTCTTCTGCCAGGAGAGATGTTTATGCAGGGAACTGATAAGGCTGCAAAGCCTGAATTGGTTTCTTTCTGATTTTGGTGGTTGGTTTTCTGCTAGGTTAGCTACTTTGTATACCTGCAATCGTTCCTCCAACACAGGGTGGTTAACAAATGCAGGATAGGACACTCTGGAAACAGGCTGGGTTTATTGCAGGTTAAACAACTGTAATTTTGAACCTCTCTGTAGCAGGTGAGTCTGTTCTGTTGCAGGTATGGATGGCACTGTTTGGTTTTGCATTGCTGCTAGGGAGCCTCAGGACAGTGGGGAGTACTTTACCTGCAGCTTAGCAGTCTAATGTGTATTTTATACCTTCCCTAACTGTTCTAAAGCAAAAAATGAGAATATTTTAATATACCTCACCACAAAACCTGGATTGAACTTATGCAGGTTTTGAGTTGCTGAACAAATTGTATATAACACCTAAATACAGAGTTTGAAAATTCCATATTCATTGTGTGGGATTGGTTTTTTGCTTAGTCATTTCTAACTTGTAGAAAATACAAGTTAATGCCTTTCTACTTGACTATGGTCAAGTCTTAGGAAATTGCTTTGGGTGCTGTGGTTTGAGGCAGAGACACATTGAAAAAGTCCAAAGAGCAATAGATATGGAAGTCTCAAGATAATAAGACTTCAAAGGATAATTGGAGACAGCTTTTATAAATTCCAAGGAAAAGAATGATAAGGATGTGCAGGCAAAAAAAAATATTTTAAAAATCTGTGAATATCGGAAGGGTCATTCATACCGGGATTGGCTTTGGTAAGTGTCTCTTGGCAGGAGCCTAACCAAAAGTAGTAGTCGGAGATTGCGGCTTGGAAGGTCTAGGCTAATTATTAAAAAAACTTTGACACTATTCTCTTAAATCTGTCTGGAGAAAGAATGACAAAAAGAGGTTCTTCCATCATCTCCATTGAAGATAGTGGAGAATAGACTGGAAATATATCCAGCACAGGAGAAATTAGGTGACCACGAGAGGTCCCTTCCAAAACAAATGATTTTGATTGTGGTGTTCTATTTGTGTATGAAAAAGCCTTCTGCTGTGCCTGGTTTCCATGGCAGGGACATAGTTGTCTTCCAAATTGTTCTTTGTAATGACTATTTGATCTTTTTTTTCCTTCTTTTTTTTTTTTTTTTTTTTTAGGGCTGTAATAACAGAAGAGTTCAAAGTGCCTGATAAAATGGTTGGATTTAGTAAGTACCTTGGATGCTTTTGATGTTTCTTGATGTGTTTTCTGTGCAGGAATGCTGTTTATTCTGACATGCTCACAAGTTTTTTGCTTACTAGCCTTGGATAAGCCTTGTCTAATGCTGTCTTCATGGGGACCAGATGATCTGTGTTTAAAGTCCAGGTGCAAACTGCATGGAGAAGCTTGATGTCCCGGTAATAAGAACAAGACTGTGTGGTACAAGTCACTGAAGAGTGTTAGTGATTCTCTCCTTTAAATTCCCTCTAGCATAGTACATAAACAAGTCAAAAATGAATTTATTTTCTCTCACTGAAACACTTTACTTCCTTTGAGTATGCAAAACTGTGAGAGTTGAGGGAGGAAAACAACATTTAAATGTTAAAATAAGAGTTGACTCAAGGCAAGTTAAACAGAATTTTAAATCTCTCATAAATTTGCTGCAGGGAAACGCAACCAATATGCATTGCGGAGATGAGAATTTTTCCTAGATTTGCATTCCTTATACTGTTACCTTTCAAGCTTGGTTCTAATTTCTCTCTTCATCTTGAGGATCATTACTCTTCCTTTCAATGGCACCTCCTGCTGATGTGTTACTACAGTGATTGCATAGACTCTTCCACTGCTAGATCTCTGTGTATCCCTTTCAATTTGATATATGGAGAGTAAAACAGAAAAGAACAAGCGATGATAATTACCGCTTAGTGCGTGGAGTTTTGTCCTGACTCTAAAGACGCTATAAAACTGTAACACAAATTCCTGCAAAGGAAACGCTCGTTCTTCTGTCAGACCTCTTCATTTATCCGTCCTGGTACCACACGTGGGGGAGTGGTGAGAGGGGAGCTTGTGTGCTCTGTTGGTGCATCATCTCCATGTTAAATCGAATCTTGGTTGAGGAGTGGATGGATGTATGAGGGTGGCAAACTCACAGCTGAGATACTTCTGTAGGAGCATCTTGAGCCAGGCATACCTGTTTGACTTGACAGTTTTGCTGTTTTTGCAGTCTGGGAAGGACATGAATGGTGATTGGCACATAGTTTCTCCTCAGTATGTCTCATTGTGAAACAGCGATGTGCTGACTCCAGGAGTTAAGGGAGATGAGTCTTCGTTTTCACTTAAGGTTGATAGAGCATTTCAGTATGTAGCAGTTATGTCTGAGTGCAGACCAGCCACATAGCATGTCTATTGAAAAGAGGCAGTAAAATATGAATATTAAATAAATAAAAGCAAAAGTCCTTGGCCTTTTTTAGTACCCCAAATATCTGGTTTATTGCTTCAGGCTGAACAGGATATACTTAAATTACTCTTGTAGCAGCACGCAAACTAGTGTCTTATTTCTTGCATACTGTGTATTTCCATTCCAGTGCAAAACAGGCTTTTCTGTTTTGTTTTGCTTTTCCAAGCAAATAGAATAACTTTTGGCAGTATTTTAATGTTTTTCTGCTATGATAAATTTGGTCATGCTGTGGATGCCTCTTCTGCAATCCTGGAGTCAAACCATGCCTTCATAGATAGCTGCAGTGGAGTAAAAGGGGGAAGGTGCTCTGCAGTTACTTAGAAAAATGGTATGTTCTGATGCTTATTGAACTCATTTCAGTAATCGGCAGGGGAGGAGAACAGATCTCACGGATTCAGGCAGAGTCTGGCTGCAAAATTCAAATTGCTCCAGGTAAGAGCCTATTTGTATGGCGGGTGAACAGGTTTTAATGTTGAAGGATGTGTCATCTTTGATCAGGCCACTCTCATGGCATGTCATCACCGTTAACAACTGATCTGTACTAGGCTGATGTGCATGGAGAGCTGTTGTGGGACTGACCTCCCAACTAGCATAGAAAATGGGCTTGTCGGGTGGTTTGGGGAATGAAACAATGAAGGAACTGTCTTTAACCAATGGATGGGTACAGTGCAAAGGGACAATCCGTGTTGTACTTAGACCTGAAATTGCAGCTGTTGAGTTTTCTCCTGGTGGTACCACTTTGCTCAGATTTGGGGTTTGTCTCTCTAGTCTGGTCAGCTCCAACTCCTGGCAGAAGATATTTCAGGAGGGTGACAGCAGCTCTTTGTACAAATCGCCTTGCACTGAAAAAAGGGGACCAACCATTTGTTCTGTGCTAGTGCCTGTTTGCTTTGGGGAAGACTGTAATGCAGAGCTCTTTGGGAAACAGTTGATGAATGTAATCTAAGTTCTTAGCCCTTCCATTAATTGTTGGGGAAGGCTTTAAAAGAATGCAGACATCCAGCAAATCATTTAAAATATGTTGACCCTGGATGTCTTTGAATTCATTGATGTGCTCTGTGTACAGGGGGATGGTGCTTCTGTTAGTCCTTGATAGTTACTGAAACAGCTGCCTTTTTTTTTTTTTTTAATCCCATATATTAAAAGTTTCCTTCTTGTTTCCTTTGCAGACAGCGGTGGGATGCCCGAGAGGCCCTGTGTACTCACTGGGACGCCAGAGAGCATTGAGTGAGTTCTGATTTCATTTGTCTACTTTCTCCTTCTCTCTCTTTTCCCTAATGCTGTGCTCTGTCAGTGGTGCTACTTCGTTAGCCATACCAGCAAATATTGGCCTAGAGAAACTTGAGGGTCTCTGGAGCATAGAACCTCTTGGTCTGATGCTTTAAACTGTGCACCTCAAAGGCTTTTTTCCAGTTGCAGTTTGAAGCCTCTGCCGAAATTTCCATGGAATTCCCCTCCGCAGGGCAAGGTTGCTCTTAGGGCACCTAGGATGCAGTTTTCTAACTGCAGCTTTCCAGGATACTGAGCTAAGCTGTGGAAGGGCACTTCTCTTCTCCCCTTCGCTTCCCTACTCCTATTGAGATGACCATCCTTCCAGCTGAAGAAGGGCTGCATGAGGCCTCCAAAGCCTGTCGGTGCCACTCCAGAATAATCTGGAGGTGTTGGTGTTGTTGCAGAGCAGCATGAGGCCCATGGGTGTGCTTGGCTCTGCATCGCTGCCAACCAGAAGCAAAGGACTGAACCAAAGTCTTGAATTCTGATCCCTGCATGGTAGAGACATGTGGCCAGCCAGCCAGCAGGGATTTCTACTCTTTAGGCCTATAGAAACTTTAGGGACAGTGTTTCCTCCCTCCCCCTTCCCAGGAGCTGAGTTTGAGACTCTCACAAACCAGTTGAGGACCTCTGCTGGAACTGGATCCAGGATCCTCAGGCTTACAGGAACACACTTAACATATGGAGCTGCTCTTTCTCTCCCCAGCCTTTGGGTAGGTGGGTTTTTTAAAATCCATCTGGAAATCTTTGAGTTGCATTTGATAGTGAAAATACATGGGCGCAAAGACTGTCTCTCTAAAGAGAAGACACTCATCATTCTTCCATTCCTAAGAGATCTAAAGGTACTTAAATCTCCTTATTCTACCATAATACTGCAAGCAGTGAGCCAGAATAAATATAATTGGCAAGCTCACATTAAAGGGCAGGCAGTGTATTCTTGCCGATATTGAAGTGCTTTTTTCCCCTATAGCAAAGGATATTTCAGAACAAGAGCAAAATATTAAAAAGCTGGGATGCCTGATGAAATGCAGTTGGGGGAAAATGGGGGAGAGCTATAGTTAAGACTTCATGGTTCTGAAATAAGCAGTTAAATGTAGTCATGTCCAAGGCTGTCTTAAAATATAAATAAATAAAATAAATAAAACTGAGAATACTCATTGTGTGAAGCAGAACAAGGTGTTGAGGACATGGAATTAGGTGAAATTTGATTTACTTTTGTGCTGAAATTCTTATCAAATCGGTTGTTTGAACTATTTTTTTCAGGCTACATGTAGAAAAGGAAAATGAAGTAAGGAAACCAGTGAAGATGTCAGACTTCTTTGGGAAGGGTTTTGTTTTCCATTAGTTATATCCAGTGGCAAACTAATAAGGTTAATTTCCAGGTGACCCCTCCTCATCTGAAATACGTTGTGTATTAACTGTTGTAGTCTCTATATTGTTACTAAAAGAACTCTATGCAAAATATGAAGGTAGATGAATAAAACCTCTTAAGACTCTTCCAGAGTATTTGAAGTGGGCTCCCAGAAATGCCATTTTTTGCCTTTTGTGAGAGAGTCAGGAGGAAGCAGTGCTCTGATCTGTGTGCAGCCTCAGATCACCACCCTCTGAGCTGTCTCGGGTGAATGTCTGCTTGCGAGGGATGACCTTCTGCTGTTCCTTCAAATAGCCAGAGAGAAGCCAGCCCTCCCAGGGTGCCTGATAGGGCTTGGTGTGAAGTGGAGAGAGGGGAAGATGCTGCTTTGGGCTGAATAGGGAACCGGTGACTTTCTTCTACCTGCTTTGAGAAGGGTTGTGCAAGAAGGGCAGGGAAGGGATGTGTTGGTACTAGGAGTCTTCAAGCTAAAGGGAGACCCTGCCAGTTACCTCTGACGTGCTAAAGATTTTTAGAGAAGAGGTATTTAATTTCCCAAATGCTTCTTTGTGTGTCTCTTCTCATGAGGATTAGAAAAACCCAGTCTTTCACTGGTTGTGAAGTATCCTTGGCTGCAGTATCCTTGCCTTGCTTCATGGTGTAGCTTCAGCACCTGCTGCTTGGGGCAGAGGCTGTGTTAGAGCAGTGTTCTGGTGCTGCTGGCAAGAGCAGGCAGAGCCAAGCAAGGCACTTGCCTGTGACTGATCAGAGAGTGGTTAACCAGTGTGCTGTGGCAATATCAGAGCAGTGTGTGGTTTTTGTCTTGACCAAGAAGAACAGAGCTTGAGTTTTACCAAATATTGTATGTATGTTTTAAAAAGTGTAGAAAAGTGTAGAACCTAGAGCATCTTCATTCAAATTAAGCACCCCAAATGCTATAGCTCAACTATTATCCTTAACTTCCAAAGAGGTCAGAGCATGCTTCTGCTCTTCCTTCTTTCTTCCCCTTTCAAAAATCAAACTGCTTATAAGTAAACATGATAGGGGGAAAAAATACATCAGAGGTGTTTTTCTTTTTTTAAAAAAAAGCAAACATTGTGCTAACTATGGTTTCCTCCATCTTTTCACTACTTCTCCTCTCCCCAATCGCTTCCCATTCTGATGGTTCCTGGTCTCTTGGTCACATGGAACAATGTTGTCTAATGGTTGTTTCCCTCGATTCTTTTCCAAAGACAAGCAAAACGGCTACTGGGGCAGATTGTAGATCGCTGTCGGAACGGACCTGGTTTTCACAACGATGTTGATGGCAACAGTACGATTCAGGAGATTTTGATCCCGGCATCCAAAGTGGGTCTAGTCATCGGCAAAGGAGGTGAAACAATAAAACAGTTGCAGGTGCGCAAGATGCATTTACTTTAGGGCTCTCTTCCCTACTGCAGCTTCTCTAGATCAACAAGAGCGTGCTGAAATGGAGAGCCTTAAATGCTCTAACCTTCTACAGCAGGGACTACTCTTCTGCCTTCGGAGAGCTGGACTCAAATCCAATCTTGTTTTGCAAACAAAATCGGTTTGTCCCCAGCTACGCATGTAGTGGAGTTTTGCCAGAACTGTGAAAGAAACTAGTGTGCTTTAGATGATAACATTTGGTGCGTGCTGATTAGGAGGGGATCCTTGCAGCCAAGAAAAAGCCCTGCCTAGTCTGCTGCTGCAGTACTTTTTAATGCCAGCCATGCTGTTGTAGAGTGCTGTGCTTCTCTTTTGTTGCTGATCTGTGATAAAGCTGACGTGTGTCGTCTTTTTTTTTTTCCCTCATCCCACCCCTTTCTAAATAAGTGTTGTGTATAAAACTACATTCCTAGACATTCTTTATTCCTCCATCTGGTACAAGTTTTTTAAAGACCAGGGGGTTTCACAAAAGCACCTGGGTCAAAAATTTAGGTGTTTTTGAGTGCCCTGATTAGGCCTCTCTCATCCAGTAGTTTTAAGACTGGTCACTTAATAACTATTATATGCAGACAGTTACAGATTTTTGGAAATCAGTTGTTGAGGTAGAGGGTTTCTCTCTGCAAAGGATTCAGCTATTTGAGAACTTCAGGAGTAGCACACTTGCTGGCAGTTCTTTACCCTCTAGGACTGTTACTGAGCTTGTGCTATAATTACCTGTGAAGAGCTAAAGTAGCGTTCTGTGAAGCTGCTGATTTGACCTTCCTAATGTTTAGTAACCAAAATATAGTCCCTTGTTTTAGGGACTGTGCTTAGCAAAGTGCTCTGTGCTTTTTCTTCAGGAGCGAACAGGTGTGAAAATGATTATGATCCAAGATGGTCCGTTGCCTACCGGAGCTGATAAACCTCTCCGTATTACTGGAGATGCATATAAAGTACAGGTATGTAATAAAAGTAAGCAGTTGCCCCAGAGAACTGAGGAGAAATTTAAACTTTAGCGTCTTTGTGAGCATCTAATGAAGCTGAATCCAACTGTAACAATCCTTGCCGGTTTTGTTTGTTCTGTAAGGTTGATGAGGTTTGAGTAGGGCAGGTTAAAACACAAGACTAGCAAGTGCTGGCTTGTTCACAGGGTAACCTAGGAGCTCTCACTCCCCATAGATATTAGACATGGGTAGGAGAAGAGCTGAGGAGGGTTTGGAGAAAGTCACTTTGAAATGCTTTGCAGTCCATGTAGCAAAAAAATTACGTTACTTGAGCAAATGACTAACTTAATCGCACCTTTGAGAGAGTTTTTTGGGAAGGTTCACTATCTCAGACAGCCAATTGACGCAGGTAATTAAAAAAAATAATCCCATGACAACTCCTGAAACCAAGGGGTTTGCTTAGTGTTGGTACCTCAGTCTCCTTGTGTCAGGGTTCTAAGGATATGTTCATACCTGCGGTTCAAAGCAGAAACCCATGATCAGCTGGAGACTGGAAGGTTGCAGCGTGATGGAAGCGCTTGAATTAAAGAATTAAAGTTTAACTGTGGCATGTTCCACTTCTCAGCAAGTGCTTTTCATACCTTGCTAAGTACTTTAAATCTAGCTTAGCATTCCTGTCTCTAATAAAAATAGTTCTGTTTCATAGGATCTCCCTAATCATAAATTGCTGCAACAGTTGATGTTGCTCAGGGATGGTACGTTTGGGTTGTATTTTTCAAACATCTTATTGCAAGTGGGCTTTTAGATTTAATTTTTTCAAAAGTCTTATTGTGGAGGCACAGATGAGCAAAAAGTAGTTCAATGGCAGTCTTGCTACTTTTAACCAAATCATACTTTTAAGTACTGCTGCTTTCCAGGTGGCAGCTTCTGCCCTGCGAGATTTGCTGTTGTCACGTTTTCCATGCCATAAATTGTGCCAAGCAATCGTGGAGACTGCATAGGCTGGAAGATCTTTGAGGCGTTTAGAAGAGTTGAGCATGCTTAGAAAGCACTTAAGCTTGATGAATCCTTGGGTTCAGTGGGATTCTCTGGATGCTGCAAGAGTGTTTCTTAACTCTGAAATCTCCATTTTCCTTATTTTTCTCTTGGCATCTCTTAAATGTCTTGAGTTGTTTCCTTCTGTAAAAAGTACCACAGGGGGATGGAAAATATGTAAAAATGTGGAAGGAGTCAGATCCACCAGTGTCCCTCAAACTTGGAAATAGAACCAAAATGTCAAAAGCTTGACTGGTAATATATAGAAACAAAGGCTTTGGTTTCAACTTGTAGGCTTTTTTTTTTTTAAATGGTGACTACTGTTGATTTATTTCCAAGGTACACTTTTACTAGCTGGGCTACATGAAAGCTTGTGAATGGCCTTGAGGGCTGCAAGTAGCTAGGAATAATATTCATTTGTCTCAGAAAATGTCTTGCTGGATTACTGCAGACACGGGCTTAATTTTTCTAAGTGTCAATAAGCTCACTACTGCCCACCTGCCTCCTTGGTGCCTTCTCTCTAGCTCTTAATGGATGTGATCTCTGCTAAGCTACTACAGTTTCTGCCTTACTATATTGGTTTCAATTCTGTACAGTAGGAAAGGGCCTTTACTTCCTTTAATTCAAAAACAAAAAACCCATCAAAGATACTTTGAAAGGTAAAGGGCCTTTTTTTGAAAGACTGAAGGAAGCAATTCCACACAAGAAGCTGCCACCTTGCACACTTGGCAGGTTTTGTCAGACGTGGAAGATGCCATCAAGAACAGATCTCCATTGCTGTGGTAAAAGGAACTCTAAATCAGAATGCTGTTTCCCTTAAGCAGATGGAGATCGCTTTGTCTGAAGCCTGTTCGTTAGCCACTATTGAGGCCCTAACACCAAGATGGCAAGCAGAATAATTTTAAGCTAACTGTAACTTCTTTCCCCATGTAGCAAGCGAGGGAAATGGTACTGGAGATCATCCGAGAGAAAGATCAGGCAGACTTCCGAGGCGTACGCAATGATTTCAGTTCTAGAATGGGAGGAGGCAGCATAGAGGTATGTTTTCTTCACGAGTACTCTGCTAACCTCCCTGTGGGATGGGTAGTGGGTGGAAGTCATCAAATTGCACATGTAACCTGTAAGCATATTTCTAAATGTATTGTGTTTTGTTGCCAGAAGAGTGACTCTGGCTGCAAAGAAGAGGAGTTCTCATGGACTCCCAGATGGCGCTTTTCTAATTGTCTTTTTAAGCTGCATTCTTGTAGTGCAGAGTTCATTTAGCGGGGAAGGAATTTGTGGCCACATGTTTGTTTTTCTTAAGGGATGTGGTTCTGTAGCCTGGAGCTGCTTAACGTGACCTGTCCTCATAGTTAAGAGCATCTCCTTGTAAAATCAAGAATAATTCAGTCTAGTTCTCTGAGCTTTCATACTGCTTTGCCTTTCCCATCAGGTTTCTGTGCCCAGGTTTGCTGTTGGAATTGTGATAGGAAGAAATGGAGAAATGATCAAAAAGATTCAGAATGATGCTGGAGTTAGGATTCAATTTAAACCAGGTTTGTGTGAGGATGGAGAGCCATTACTTTCTGAACAGTGTTCCAGCTTGGGATTGCTAAGGTGAATCTGATCTGAGGTTACAGCGGCTAGGCCTTCCTAACTTAGAGGTGGATTGTGTCTCTTTCTGAAAACGTTTTAAATATGATGTGCTGCTTCCTTTGCACTTTCTGTTTTTCAGAGAATAAGATTATATACAGCTCATTTGCAAACATTAGATGTCACAACAGTCATGTCTTGAGTGGTAATTAAATGGATAAACAAAATGACAATAACAAAACCCCTTTTATTTCCTGTTAAAGAATTCTCCTTCAGGACATTAAAGCCTTTGGGGATCAGGAGTTGATTAATTCTAAGTAACTTTCTCTGGGTCCTTGGCTGTCTGATCACCTATCAAAGCTGCCTTTGTCCTCTTAAAATTATATCAGTCTCTTTCATGGCTTTTTGACATTGGAAAGTGGTGCCTTTTAAATGCTGTTCCCTCTGCAGTGTGGGTTGGGATTTGGTTTCTTTCAGTCCATGGAAGAAGGGCTGAAGGCGGAGGGAAGAGGTAGCTCTTTGGGGTAGTTATGGTATGTGAAAATGCCGTTAGCAGTGGTGGTGCTAGAAGGAAGCTTTTTGTTGGTGGGTGGATATTTTCTCCTTTTAATTTAGGCTTTGCCACCTCTCTTCACAGATGATGGGATTAGTTCTGAAAGAGTCGCACAGGTCATGGGCCTTCCCGATAGGTGTCAACACGCAGCACACATCATCAGCGAGCTCATTCTCACAGCACAGGTGGGTTCTGGAGGCTCTTGGGAGGAAGGTGCTTATATGGGAATGTAGTCTGCATGCATGTGGCTCTGTGGATAGATGCCACCATCTGAAGAACAGCAGTGTTAAATTTTCCCTCTGGTGGGCCACGCGTGCTGCTGCCCAGGACAGAGCTGTTGGGTTTGTGGGTTTGTTTATTTGTGTTTTTTAAAGTAATACGGGCTAACTGAACTATGGGAAGTCCCCCATTCTGAGGCACTCTTATGAGGCCTCATTGTAGCTTCATGTTTACCCCGTGTTTAGTTGTTCTTACGTTATTTGGAAACAGCGGCCTGATGGAATGGAGTCCAGCAGCAGGGTGAGGCAGTGACGGGAGGCTGAGTAACACGTGGACAGCAGAGCTTTAACAGTGCTCCGTGGTGCTTCCTCCAGACTCTGGTCTTCTGGTCCAGTGGCCAGGGAAGGCAGCAAGTGCTCACGTATGTGGTCACTGTGCTCTGAGAAAGAAACCAACATAACTGCTTTTGCCAAGGGCGAGAATAACAAAAATGGGTGCACTCACCAAGGGGGTTGTATATTCCCTTTGTATTATGAGAAGTAAAGATGTTAGGTCATTCCAGACTGAAAAGCTGAGCATGATTTGTCCATCAAGGGATAGGTCTTGATATCTCTTCTTGCCCTGCAATGTGGTTTGAATACTTGATTCCTTTTTTTTAATAATCCACTTAAATTTTGAGGTTTGTCATGATAGCCTCTGGCTGCCTGTGGTCTTTTGGAGAAATCAGTTACCCAAAATAGGTATGTCCTTTAAGTGTCTTTGAACTTAAAAGCTTCCTTTGGAAGTTTTAGAAAATGTGCATTTCAGCTGAGTAATTCCAGCAGTTCTTTAAAGAATGACACTTGAAAGGGTTTGGAAGCAACTTCTGTGTGTGTCAGTACCAAGATCTATTGGTTGCTCTGAGGGAAAGCTCCCATCATAAACTAAAAGTCCTTTAGTAGTTGATACTTATTTATAGGTTTATTTCAGCAGATATAAAGGCATGCATTTAAAATATATAAATATCTTCCTGAGTCAGGAAGGCAACTGTAACCTACATTACTTGGCATTTCTTTAAAGTGCTTCCAAATCTTGAATGTGAAACTGAGGTCCAAGAATATCTTAACTCAGTGCCATTGATTATAATGCAGTTTAACTTACCTTGCTTTATTTTGGTTTTAATGTGCATTGAGGCCAGCAAAAAACCACTGATGCAAATTTTTTGCCTTCCAAGGAACGAGATGGCTTTGGAAGCTTGGCTGTTGCCCGAGGAAGAGGTCGTGGCCGTGGGGACTGGAGTGTTGGAACACCTGGGGGCATGCAGGAGATAACCTACACTGTGCCAGCCGATAAGTGTGGTCTTGTTATAGGCAAAGGTAGGTCCAGTGACACTAAATACTCGAGCTTGCAATCTTTCTCTCTCAGGTTGGTTGCGTTCTTGTTGCCTGACAGTGAGGCTTTGGAGTTTTCTGTAATTGCAGGTATTTAGTGGCTGGTGAATGCAGCATAGGAATAAGCTATAAGCACTTGTGGTTGTTTTCTTTGTGGTGCTCTCACTCATAATTGTACTCTCCAGGCCCTTGTTCACAATCTGTAAGAGAGGCTCTTCATGCAGAGCTGTCAAGTAAGCTTGTTATAACAAGCAGCTGCCTGAGAAAAGGCAGGTTCATTTGTGGATTCTTTTTATAGAGAATTCATTTAAAGGACAGTTTATCAGGGACAAGCAGAACAGTCATTTCGTCATGCTGGATTTCTGTGAGTGCCATGTGATAAAATGGAAGGTCTCTGAATGTGGTAATGACAGTAGCTGCACACAGCCACGTACCTGAAGTGTGTGATGAATAAAGTGAAGCAGCGGGGTTTGTCTGTATCTGAGCCTGTCACAGAGCAGGCTGGCACACCTTGTCTTGCTCAGACAAGCATGTTCACTGCCATGCAGGCCCCTTGGCTGCCTTAACTGTTGAATCTCTTGTGCTAGGGAGATGGACAAGGAGTCATCTGGCCTTCCTGTCGAGAACCAGTACAATCCCAAGACAGTTATGAAACCAGAGCATCAGCAGCAGTCTCAGTGTGTAATAGAGCATGAGCTGTGGGTCGGGTAATGGCAGGACTTGGGTTACAGCCAAGAGCAGAAGAGCGCTCTTGCTCTGAATTGTTGTGATGCTTCTGAGTTAATACACTGATGTATCAAAGGAGTTGTATTTAACTTTTCTATCTGCTTGGTTCAGAAAGAATGACATATGCCTTAACTGGTATTTAAGTAATCGCAGTTGGCTTTTAGCCTCAGCAGAGGTGAGGTGAATAGAGTAGGGACAGATTAGCCGCAGCAGTAGAGGAGGCAGAGACTTGAGGGCATTGTGCCATGTTTCAGTGGCATTTAGTTTCCTGCTGGGCCAGAGTGAGCTTGTGATGAAACGTGTTGTGGCCTCTTTCCCCTGCTGCACAACCCTGCTGCATCTCGTTTGTTCCCTTCCATGTGTCTGGCCCCTGTAGCACCCTCAACTCCTGCCTTATTGGACAACAAGGGACACAGATACAGGACACAAGCATGTCAGCAGGGTATCTGTGGTCATTTTCAGATGGTGTTCTTTGCCATAAACCTGTTCACAAACCTGAAAACTTCTTTAAATGTGAAAAAACACCTGTCCTCATTATGCAGAAATTGCAGTTACTATGCTTGATCTCACTGAACAGTCCAGTTGGGCAAAAGATCAAGCAAAGCACATTTTAAGCCCACGGGTGAGAGTTATATGTATGGAAAAATCAAATTATAATGAAACTTTATTGCTGTATCCATTAGTCATCCTTAATAAAGGATCAGAAAAGGTCACTTGTTGTTCAGCAGTGCACTGAAGTGGAGCATTTGTGACTACAGAGAGCACTGTGTGCTGAAAAGATAAATGCAGGTAGTGGAGTTGGATGTCCTAGCATTCAAGTGCAAGGCCAGGCACAGGCTCGCTGTGGGGGTGAAGGGTAGCTTTTTACTTTTGTTTCCACAACAGCAAAATAGGGATTCTTACCCAGCCAGATCAGAAGCTTTCTGGAGTGACTAATTACTAGTTGTATGGTGATTTGAGTGCTTGTAGCTTTGTAATACTACCTTGTAATCGGTGTTCTTACAGTGCCTATGCTCTTAGTCTATTGCAGCCTTCATTTTTGTCAAGTGAGTGATGGCTGTAGCACTGCCTGTCAGGGCCTGGCCCGGGGTGGATGCTCTGTATTCTCTGTATGTTGATGTGAGACACCTGATTCTTATTTCCTCTCCCACTGCCTGTGGGGAGGTGTAGGAGAGAGGGGATGTGAGTGGGCTTTTCTTAAGTGACCAACTGTAAAACCTTTTCTCTCCTCTCTTTCAGTTTCTGATCATTTTCCAGCTTTTTTTTGCCTTTTTTTTTTTTCTTTTCCCCTCACTGTGGTACAGAACTTGGCTGTTAGCCTCCTCTGTAAAAGCTGGCCGAATCCTGCAGGCATGTGCAGTTTGGTCTCTGAGGTTTGCACCCAAGCAGGAGGGTATCCCGGCCCCCTGGGTGTAGTGTATGTGATGTGCCCAGGTGACTGCTGCTGTTCTTCCACCTCCATGTCACCACGCAAAGGGGGGAAAAGAGGGGAAAAGAGGGAGATGAGGAAATTTCTCAGGTCAGTTTCTGCAGCATGTATGATAGAAGATCTAGGGCTCTTTTCTTGTGGCCATCATTTCTCAGCTTGGGACCATGAGCCTGTATGAGCTGAGAAGAAGTCTGCGGCTCCCTGCAAATCCTGTGCGTAGCTTTTTCCTCTAGAGGGTGGGTAGGTGCAGCTTTTCTTTTCTGAAAGACTCGAGGAAGGGTGGAGACGAGTGCCATACACATGTCAAGCGCTTTCTCTGTTTGGTGGTGCTTGGAAACAAACCACAGCCTCTCTGGGCCCCCGCTGGATTTCCATGATAAATACAGCAATATTGACAGATAACGTGGCCGGCCTGGCTCTTGTCAGCTCTGCCTTTTAACAGGTTTGATTAATTGCTTTACGATTTCACGTCCAGCTGGGGGGCCACTCTTGGATCACTTCTGCCCCCCATCAGGTAGAAGAATGGAGCGGGCTGCTGAATGCGTCTCTAGACAGCCACCATGTGCCGAGTGGGTCACCTCATTATGGGGGAAAATGAACTCCTTCCGGCACCAGGCAGCGTCGTGGTGACTGCGTCACTCCCTTTGCACGCTCTGGAGCCTGAATTGGGGTAGCTTAGGTGGGAAGGAGCACTTTGAGTGCCAGACTGGAGGACAGGGAGGAGAAGGCCACCAAGTCCTGGTACAGGAGGTGGGAACTTGCGGCTCTGATCAAACCAGGAGTGCCAACTAGTTTGATCCTGCAGTATAGTCTAGGAGGGAGCTGATGTGGAAACAGCCCCAACAACTACCACCTTACTGCTGAATGCTAAGTGGGGAAATGATTTGAAATCTGTATTCTCCTCACTTTTAGTTTGATGAGACTGGTTTAAATTTTAACGCCCTTTTGGAAAGAGAAACCTAGTCTGCTGTGCAAGTAGCAAGCTGTGGTTATGCCTCTGTCACACAGTGAAGAAGTTCTCCCACTCCTTCATGATCCAGAGTGATAGGGTCCTATGTTTTCGTTAAGCGGATGAAGTGGCTGTTCATTCAGATCTCACCTTAGTATGTAAAAACCAGAGCCTCAAACAAGTCTGCATCAGACAAAAGCATTACATTAAAAAAAAAAACAAAAACACCTTGGTTTTGAAACTTCATCTTACTGCTTTCCCATGCTTGACTGAAAACAAGTGGCTTGGCTTTTGGCTGCACAGTACAATCGCTGTTGTCTGCCCAGGGATGTGACACGATTATCTTTTGTTAAATGCATCTTCAAAAATTCATTTAGAAAGAGTTAATTGCCCTTTGGCAACTTTTCCTCCTCCCTTCCCCAAGAAGGCTTTAAAATGTTAAAAAGGTCACGAGTCCATTACAATGAAATGAACAAGTGTCTGCAACATCCACAGTTTGTTTTGAAGTTGTGCTGGATGTATAGAGATGGAAATGTGAGCAAAATTGAGGAGATTATTTTTGGACAGTCTTTTTAATTAAAACCGAACAAAAATCTCTGGTTCGTTTCCTTTGCTCTTTCCTGCTTGCTGTATGTCCTTTTGGCTGGTGATTTTTGGTTTGTGATTTAAAAGTTGTAAAACCCCTTCCTTCCCCACATCCTTTAATTTCTCCAGTTGAGTGGAGCTGGTCTGTAAGTTGTGTGAGCTTCCAAAGGAAGAATTGAACCATTGTAACATTGGCTGAGGCTTTTGTTAAGCAAATTTCATTAAGAGACCGGGACCTAGCAGGTCTTCAGGAAATCAGATCTACTTTGGCTGGCCCTGCTGCATCCTGCTCGCATCCTGCTCGAAGCACTGCTGTGCTCTACTGTATCCAGATGGCCAGCGAGCCAGACATGTTCACTGCGTGCACAACTAACTCTGAAATAGTGGAAGGCTGCCTGGAATCCTGCACTGCTGGGGCTGTGTGAGGGATGCGTACGCCGTGGTGGGAATGGGAAGCGCGTGGTAAGCGGAGACTTCTCTGAGGGAATGAGCTATTGAACAGCACATGATTGTGAGAAAGCTTAAGCTTTGTTTTTAAGCTACAAGGTATGTGGCTGGTGGCTTTTTGCCTTAGTGGAATGAAATGTCTAGCAATGAAAAGAAAGCCTCAAGAAAAATCACGTTTTTGTCACAGGTGACTTTTTTTCTGAAGAATTGTGAACAGCTCTGCAAAACCACTGGAATTCAGTCAGTACACTTTGACAAAGCAGCATCTGCTTTGTTAAAGTGTATCTCAGCCATGCTGCATTTTGTTAGGAGCCGAGCAATGCACACACAGGGGGACTGTGTATTCTTAAAACAGCACCATCCATGACCCCAGAAACTGTTGCAGTAGCTCAGTTTCAGGTCATGCTGATGAGGTGGTGTAAAGGAGCGACACGAGCTCAGGTACTGTGATTCCTTATGCTGTTGCCATCCTCTGCCCACCTCCCTTGAGGCATGCAGGAGGTAGTTAAAACTATATTCCATTACTAGAACCAGACTTTGGTGTGTTTTTATGTAAAGAGATGCTGAGTATCCCTCCTTGTGTCTTGGTTTTCTTTTCTTCAGGTGGTGAGAACATCAAGAGCATAAATCAGCAGTCGGGAGCCCATGTGGAGCTCCAGAGAAACCCACCTCCAAACACAGACCCTGGAG
This sequence comes from Athene noctua, assembly GCF_965140245.1. Taxonomy (NCBI): domain Eukaryota; kingdom Metazoa; phylum Chordata; class Aves; order Strigiformes; family Strigidae; genus Athene; species Athene noctua. The sequence goes on along the minus strand of NC_134056.1, from coordinate 5,927,860 downwards.
TACGAATATTCACAATCAGAGGAGTTCCCCAGCAAATTGAACTCGCTAGACATCTCATAGATGAGAAAGTTGGTGTAAGTTCCATCTCTGTTCATCTTGGTCTGTCTCTTTCAGGTGTGATGTTTTAGGTACATGTAGGCCTGGACTTACAGGATGGCACAGAATATGCACACCTGTGTTATTTAGCTTCAAAACCATTTGCTTGTTAGCAGCTGCTTTGAACTTTGATGGCCCTCCAGCATCTATTGGAGTAATTTTTGATGTGGTCCCAGAAGGATCTGACTGTTTGCTGACATAATCAAGGCTAGTGTGCAGCTGTATGAGAGGGAAGGACAGCAATAATAAGGTATGAGAAGGCTGTCAAATGAGATTTTTGAAGGAAAGACAACAGTGTCACTATGTGAGAATGACACAATCCTGGCATCATCATACTGAAAGTAACACTCAACTCCTTGCTTCAGTAAATCCAGGATGACTTTTATCTTCTGCTTAATGCAGTGCTGTGGTATGCTTAATAATGTCAGGCTGGAGTACTACTGAAGGGGGTGACTTGGGTAAAAGGAAGTTTGGAGAACAGTGAAACGAGGCATAGTAAAGCTGAAAAGCAACCTTTGTGCCAAATTGCCTGAGAGGAGAAGGCTTGATACCAACCTTGGGATCCAGACTATTCAGAGGAAAACTTCCATCTGTGCCATAGTCCCATTAGCCCCTTTGTGGGCTGGCCGGAGTTGCTTTTGAAGCTGGGCTCCTGGACTGTGCTGACAGTCCTGAGAACTTCATCCTTGGAGAATCAGTCACTTCTTTCAGGTGTTGGGGTTTAGTGGAATGTGGCCCAGCCTGTTGTCTTCCCCTTTCTTACTGCTCATGCTAGCTGCCTCCATGCTGCGCTTAGAGCTGGCATTAAATATTTGTGTCTTCTGTGACAGGGTACCAGCATGGGTGGACCTGGAGGATTTGGTCAAAGTCCGTTCAGCCAAGCACCCGCTACACCTCATCAAAAGTGAGTTTCTCCGTCTCCTCATGGATGGGCTGTGGGGAATGGCTGGGAGCTATAAAAGCAATGGAGAAGAGGGTGGAGGTCCATGAAGGGGTGGTGTGTAAGCAGAGCCTTTGGAAGATTGAGCATTCAGAAGCAAGTGAGATGAACCCTTTAAGCTTCTCCACAGGAAAGACTTTTACCTATTAAATTATAAACAAGGTGGGTATTGGCATCTCCAGAATTCCTGTCTCTAGGGCAATGAGAGCATGGAAAGAAGCCTGAACTGCCCACTGCACAAGGAGTGCTGTGCAGCACCATGTGTTTTCATCTTGGCTGCAGAAACAGACCGGTGTCAGTGCAGTTAGCACTCACACCTACACAGTTCCCTTTTGTTCCCGTGTTCACCTGCTTGCTCTGCAGTCATTGACCATAAGTAACAATTCGGCTTCTGTAGGCAGCCTCCTGTATACGGCTTGTTCAGTATTTTATTGTCTACCTCAACGTGCCTTTTTGTCCTCTGCAGTGGTCCTCAGGCGTTCATGACGCAGGGTTGGGGCAGTACCTACCAGACGTGGCAGCAGCCTGGGCAACAAGTCCCAAGTAAGTGTCTAGGACCTGGGTTGGAGAAGGGTTGGTGTTCCCTTTGCAGTTGCTGCTTCCTGCCTGCAAGATGCAGGTTCAGCCGTGAGACCACTTGTGTGAAAACAGCAAAAGAATTTCCTGAGCAGAAGAGGTGTGTGGAGGCATGCTGTGGTGTCTGAGCTCAGGATAAGCTGAAGCCCACTGAAAACTGTAATGCCTTTTGTGTGCTTAACTGCTTACTGCCTGTTTCTGCTCTCTTTGTGTAGAAACCTGGGTGTTGCTGTTCCTCTCTAACAAAAACATTTCTGCCTTAGGCTCTCTTCTACCCGGATTCTCCAGGCAAGCACTTGCCAACCCCACTTCCCCCTGACAGGCACATCGTGTCTCATGGAGAGCCCTCCCATTTCTTTGTTCTTCACCTTATCAGTTCTTGCTTATTTTCTTTTTTAAATGTTCCATATGAGTAGTTCTCACTGTTCAACTCCCAGTCTGATGGAAGGACTGGGAAAGGAGATGTAGAAAATGGAAGAACACATAGACAGGGCTCCTATTCTTGTTCACCCACACTGGCTGTAGTAGCATCCCCTTGTATCCTTCTGGGAGTCGATGAGAATTACTCAGCCTCCACAGTGCTAAATGCTGTTTTCAAATAAATAATTAAAAAAAAAAAACCAACCAATGTATACATATCTTTAGTCATGAGTTCAAAAACTGGACCCAGATCACTGCTACTGCTGGGCTTTCCACTTTAAGCCACCAGCACTGAGTCAGGCTGGCTGATACTCCTCAAGTTTTGAAGTGTCATTTCTTCCTAAAAGCCTCTTTAGTCAAAATTCAGCAGGTTGGAATGGGGAGTCCCCCTTTTCAGGATATTAGCAGTAATAAATGCTGATTGTGATGTGGATAACTGCATCATCCTGTGTGTTCAACAGCCAGAGTAACTGTTTGCCTTAAACAGCAGATTCATAGTCTGCTTGGTAACCTCAAAGCCCATGTCATGCAATGGGCAGTAATGTCCAACAGACACTTCTCAATCACAGTTGTTTAGGAAATAAGAATGTTTTTAATGGCCTGGTCTTGTGAAGACTAAAGCTAAGCACCAAAAAGTAAGTGTGTTTGGGTTTAATGACAAGTGCTTTTCAGTGCTAAGGCTGATTTAGCAATGAAATAGATTATTAACTTCAATATAAATTCCATTTCTTTGAGGTGTCTGAGGTAGAGGAACCATTGGAGGAGCAGTGCCTGCAATTATACTTGTGATTCCTTGTAACACTAATGACATTTTAATGTTTATAAAATTGTGCATTTATGAAATTTGGAAATCCTCAGTGCTGCATTGTTAGTGTGCTTCTAAAATGTATGCTACAGTAGGACATAGGAACGCTGCATAGGAAGAGTGTGTTAAACTTAAAAAAAAAAAAAAAAAAAAGGCTGCTGGAAGAGTCTTGCTCCTTAGCAGTTACAGTCTAAAAATCATAACTTTTCCTTTGAGCTCTAGGGACTTGTAGTCAGTAGTTCTGTTTTCAGGACAGCAAAATGCAGTGGTGGGCTTGAAAGGACTTTTTTTTTTTGTACAGGAGTGGAATAGTAGGATACTGAAGAAGAGTATTTTCTCATTAGCTTTTTTTTACAGGAAAAATTTCCAATCCTTTCCTGTGCACCCCCAAGAGCACTGGACTTCCCTGAGCTTAGGCAAGCAGAGCAGTCAGTGCAGCAGGGAAAGCTCTACAACAGATGTAATTTTTAGATTCCCATAAAGCCTTTGAATAAATGCCTGTGAAATGCACGTTGCTATTTGCCTTGTGAGATGCCTTTAGAAATTCACCTTAGTAACTTGTCTTCATTCTCACCTCCCTGAAAAGTCCTCTTATCCTGCCCATCAGCCACTAAGAAAGATAAAAGAATCTTCCTTCCTGCAACATGTAGACACGTCTCAATCTCACACCTTGTGGCTTTGGAGCCTTGTACAAGAAGCACAGACCCTTTGAATCCCCCAGTTACTGACAGTGCAGCTTGTACCCCAGTGGTGGCTGTTTTGCCATGAGTGTGTCAGGCTTCTGGTGGCTCCCACGACCAGCGAAGCATCCTGCCCTGCCATCACCCTTCCCCTCTATGGGTTTAGGATCACAATGCTGTGTTTTGGGGGCAGATGTTTTATTTCTGCTGTTGAACGTGATGGAAAATGTTGGCTCTCTAGTTCCATGTCTACTTAGGATCCTCCATGTTCCTGTTTGTAGCCAGGCATACTGAAGGCAGTCTTGGTAAGGAGAGAGGACAGACAAGATAATGCTGTGCTTTAAGCAGCCTCCACCGCTTTCTTCTGCCGCAGATCACAGTGGTACCCAGTCAGGCCAGGTGGAGTTCACCAAGGCGTGGGAGGATTTTTATAAGAAACTAGGTAAATACCTGCTTTTGCACTTTAAGTTTTCATTTGAAAACAGTCTTGTGAAGGGGCCCTTCCCCGAGTGCTGCAGCCTGTTTTTTCACAGCCCTGCTGGCCCTATCAAAGAGCTGAGTCTTCCTCCGAGCAGCCTTCCTAGGGACAGGCTCGAGAGTGCCCTCCTTGTGGGAGGAGGGGCAGACCCCCACCCCCTACACATGTATTTAGATTTTAATTACTTCCCCCCATCTTAAATAAATTAACTGGCTGGGGAAACATTTTGCTGTGAAATGCATTTAGCTGCGTGTCCTTTCAGCCTGCTGTGGACTGTAATTCTCCTAGAAGAAAAGGCATTGAAGGAGGTCCTTTGTTGGCATTAGCAGGTGGACAGTTGAGGCAGCCTTGACCTCTGCCAGAAAAGGTCCTGACTTGTAGCGTTGGTCAAGTCTTTTAACCCGCTTTTATGCCCCTGGACAGGACACTGCTGCCCTGTTCCCTCCACCCACTTCACACTCGCAGTGTATTATTTTCCCCCTTCCCCCCACTTCAAAGCCCCCCTTCGGCCGGCGTCGCGGGGCCGGGCTGTGTGCGGAGCACAGGCGGTTGGATGGGCTGGGGAGAGCTCTCCTCCACGTGTGTCTCCTGTCCTTCCCTGCCGTCCCTCGCTGTGCCTGCCTCTCTCTGCAGTTTTCTAATTGCTGTGTTTTCTGTTCAGGGCTTTTTTTTGTTTGCTGTGTGTCTCGCTGAGGGCTCTTTGCTCTAACTCTTAAGGGAAACGTGGGCATCCTGCCTCTGCACCCCGCTGGCTGGACCCTCCCCTGCAATAGCCCTTAGACGTGCTGGATTGAAGGTGTCTTAGTGCTTCAAAGAGGAGGAGTCTGTGCTAGGCGAAGACCAAGGTTTTGGGCTCTGCGAGGTCTCTCCGTGCAGGCGTTGGCTTCTCAGCGCAGTCCGGAGGCTGCGCCACAGAGCCAGTCGTGGCTGTTAGGAGGGTGTCATGGGTGCCTCTCGGGGCGGTGCTGGGGGCAGGTGGAGCTGCCTGTGCTTCGTGCGGGACTCCCAGCTCCCTGCGGTCCTGAGGGCTGCAGCCAGTAGCAGTTTGGCTGCCCTGGAGCTGTCTGCTGGGGTGGATGCGCTGGAGGCTCGTGTGTGGGCACGGTATGTGGATAGGCACTGCCCACTGGGGCTCCCTCAGATGTCATCCACTGATGAGAGTTGGGGTGAAGGATGTAAACCACTGAAAGCCAAGTGAGATGACTTAAAACACGGCTGTTTCCTCAGCAGCTCCGTGGCTGGAGGTCGAGGTGACAGGTCTCAGTTCTGTTGGGCATTTCAACCCTCCATCCCTGTGCTGGATGTGAGTGGACTGACAGCCTGGGGGGGTCGATGTGCAAACTGAGGAGTTCCCAGCCGCTGTGCTTTGGCTTGAGCGGGTCCCAGCAGGGGGGAGACTTGGCTTAATGCCCTTTAACAGAGCCTAGGTAAGGTGAAATCAGGAACTGGAGCTTTTCCTCGGCTTTCCCCAAACTGAAGATGCCCAACGCTGTAGAAAGGTGGAAGCAGAAGTGTGAAGTCTGGGCAACTGAGGTATATCCAGGGCCTGCCTAGTGGAAAGGTAGATGTCACTGGCTGGAAACTGTCACCTGTTCCATACTGACGTGCCCCTTGTTGTCATCTTTGCACAGGCCAACAGAGCCAGCAGCAGAACAGCCATCCCGATTACAGCAAAGCATGGGAGGAGTATTTCAAAAAACAGAGTGAGTGAAACAGGGTTATTGGAGATGAATCAACTCTTGTTACAGACAGAGTTAACTCTAATCCGATGACTTGCGTCTCCATCCCCTGCCGTTATCAGCTTCCAGTCCTCTGCAGACCCCCTCTCCTCTTGGTGGTGGTGCGCGTAGCTCTCCCGCTGCAGGCTCTCGGTTGTGCCGTCCGCTGTCGTGCCGCGGGAGAGCTGCTCCCGTTGAACCACGGTGCACCTCGTGCCCACGTTTGCGGTTGGCCTGCCTGGGGGAAATGTGGAGCACACCAAGAGCTGATGCTAACAGAAACCAGAGAGCTGAAGCTGGGTTGTTGAGAGGGCAGGAGAGCTCTGCACACGTGGGAAAACATGGGCCTGGCTTTCTCTGCTCCCTTAAGCAGCACGTGATGCCGACTTCTGGATTTGCTTTTGGCGCTGTGCTGCTGGAGCCTTCGGGCCAAGGAGGAAGGGTGCAGGCTGTCAGCCTGTCCCTGCGGCAGCGGGAACGGTCTCTTGGTGCTTTGTGGCTGCTGTCGGCTTGTCACTTGCAAGCCAGCTCAAAGCCTGTCCTGTCGTGTCCAAACAGCAGATAGCCAGTGTTGCTCTCGGATGTCTGCAGCTGTTGGAAGGGGGCTGGCTCTTCTTTAAGCTTTACGAAAGGAGATCCTAAGCCTAGGCTCGGTCTCACTGAATTGCTCATCTCTCCCTTTTTTCCCTTCTTTTCCTCCAGGTCACGCTGCCAGTGCTGCTTCTCAGGCAAGTTCCCAGCCGGACTACACGATGGCTTGGGCAGAGTATTACAGACAGCAGGCTGCCTACTACGGGCAGACACTAGGGCAGGCTCAGGCCCACAGCCAGGTCTGTATTCATGTTCCCTGAACCCTGCTGCTCTTTCCCGAGGGGAATTGGGTACACTGGCCTTGCCCTGGTGTGTGGAGACTCTGCTTTGGGTTCACATGGTGAAGCAGAGACAGTTTTGTGGCGGGGGAAGTGATCGCAGAAGTGTTGTCTCAGCATCAGAGTCTTATTTCCCTGTACGGGGTAAGGGTTTTTTTGGGAGAGGACTGGGGGATTATTTGTTTCTTCAGGGGGGTCTTTCCTGATAACACTCAGGCTGTTTTGTGGTTTTGGGGAATTAAAGTGAAGGGAATGGTGGGACCAGGCTGGCGAAGCAGCACAGCACTGACATGTTGTGTGAGCTGGGACCGTATGTGCAGGCTTTGCCTGTTTTCTCGCAAGCTTTGTGCTAGGGAAGAGCTGGGGAAGGAGCGCCCTGTCCTGAAGGGGAGCGGAAAACTGTTGAAATATAACTTAGATTAACCAGCTGCCAAGTAAAATCTCACCTCACCTGTCGCTCGGACCATCGGAGGGTTGCGTGGTCGTACCCACAGGGCTTTCCCGAGCGCCGGGTTTGCAGAGCGAATGTCGTGGTATTTGGCAAAAGGTCCGAGCGCAGCACGCGTACACCTCCGAGCGATCAGAGCTGCTCCCCACTGAACGGTGTTTTCCCTGCAGCTCCTCGGAGCAGAGGCAGCTCTGGGCGCAGCAGTGCGGGGAGCCAGCACCGTCCCCGGGCAGCTGCAGCCTCTGCGGCAGCGCCGAGGTCGAGCGGGGCGAGGCGGGCGCAGGAACCGGCGCTTGCCGCGGGCGCTGGCCAAGTGTGACCTGGAAGCGATGATAAAAGGCAGTTCTCTTCATTCCCCTCTCAAAGTCTGGCCCTCCAGAGAAGAGAGATCTTGTTCGATAAGAGGCACAAACTCCTGGCAGGAGAGCGCGGGGACAGCGGGCGTTAGGGCAGAGATCGCTTCGACAGCGGCTTGAGGCGCCCTTCGAGGTCTATATCTGCGCGGCTGCGACGGGGATGGGAGACCTGGCTCTGTCGGGGGAGGAGGGTTCAGCAGCTTCAAGAATTTGCTGCCGCTGAGTAACTTTTCCTTTTCCCCCCCCTCTCTCTCTAGGAGCAGTAGAACAAGGTCCTCGTGGCAATTTTTTTTTTTTTTTTTTTCTTGGAATCATTGTGGAAGAAAACCTTTTTGTAACAGAGGTTTCTAGATTTGCAACATTTTGATGAAGACTTTTCTGTTTGTTTGTGAAACACTAGTTGTAGGATAATCTATACTGAACTTTTCTAAGAATCAGGAACAATTAGTAATGTACTAAACTTATGGACATGCTGGTAATTTTGTTTCCAAATTTGTAAAAAAAAAAAAAAAAAAACCAACCTCCGGGATTCTTTTTGGAGAGAAGCCAGAGAATTTGCAGGCACCAAAATGCACCCCAGAGCTGTGACATTTCAACATGTGGTTTTTTTGTGTGTTTTTTCCTTTTAATTTTTGATCTTTTCTGTTGCAACAGAAAGAGTGGCTTGGAAGTCTTAGGTGGTATGTAACAAATCCTAAAAAGAAAAAAAATTTTTAAACAGTATTTAAATATTCTTAAATATGTAAATTCATTAAATGTTTTACTTCTAATTTCTTGTATCTTGGCTGTCTTTGATTTTATTGCATTTTTTAAAAACTGAACTATGATATGTATTGTAATTAATTATGTGAATTCTGTATTGAGACAGTTACTGTTTTGCTGTCAGGCGAGTTATGGGCGGGGGGGCATTTTGTAGGGTTTGTATAATTTCTAGAGTCTAAAGGGGTAATATAAAAATGTGTTAATTTTTTTAGCAATACATTTTTTCATGTCTCCATTGCTAGTTGCATTTATGTATCTAAGACCTCCAAGCTTGTTTAAAAAAAAAAAACCAAAACAAAAAAAAGAAAAAACTTTCCTCTATGCTCTCAGAAATATAAATACTGTTATTTTTAATATTAAAATGAATCTGCTATTAGTACCTTTAACAAACACTGTGGAACATAAAACCATATAAAAGGTAGTAACTATTTTTTAATTCCAAGGTGTTTTTTGCTTTTTCATTTCTTTTAAATATTTTCTTATCTAATATTTGTCAAATTACCTAGAGAAATAAATGAATCTAGTATTAACCACAGTATGCGCTAAATAATTTTGATTTAATAAAAGGGATAATATGATTTCCAATGTTTACTGTAGTGTTTCTTGTACAGATAACAGTGTATTTTTAAAGGAAAAACGGAACTGAAGCTATTTTTTCTTGCATTTTTAATTGCCCTGCGGGACATTCCGTTTTGAAATGTACTGAAGTTACTGTTCTTGGGTTCTTTCCTTATTTTTCCTTATGCTTGAAATGTCTAACTATAAAGAAACGCAATTGGATAATGTTGAGCATGGTGTTTAAAAAAAAAAAAAGTGTTCTTTTTATTTGACTGACAGTTGCATTTTACACTCTATATAATAAAATTTCCACAAGGTGTCTTGTGGGTGAAGTATTTCCCGTCTGGTTTGCTGAGTTCGCTCCCTCTCCCCCGCAGACCCCGGCTGCTCTCGCCGTCGTGCTCGCGCTGTCGCCCGAGGAGTTTGGGATGGTCAGTGAAGTCAGCTTGAGCCTTAATTCTAGCGAAACTCTTCATGTCATGTCAGAGCGTCTCCTGGCACCGTGACACGGAGGCTTTCCGCAGTAAGGTGCTGTAACGGTCACTGTTTGGGCCAGAAAGATGTGTTTTAATGGAAGGAAGTTTTCTATCAGTGGAGGGGCACAGCTCTACAGCTGCGCAGACGTTTTATTGCTTGTCGAGGAGGCGGCAGCCCCTGCTTTTAATACCCTGAACTTGTTGCTCTTCCACAACTTTCTTTGTGGCTGCATCAGTCCAGGACTCGCCCTCCCCACAGCCGGGGTCGCTGGAGCAGCGCTGGCCCGGGGCGGCACAGGGGTGCTGGGGGGGACGTGCCTCCTGCCCTTCTCACCCCTTAGATACCTTAAGGAGCAGTAACTTGCGGTTGTGTCCAGGCCCAGTTTGGTGATAACTAGCTCCTCTGGCGATCCATTTCTTGTAAAATGTGAGTTTTGTGCTCCTCCAGCCTAAAATAGCACCGTCCACTGCTCCCCAGCCAGCTGGAGGGGAGTTACGGCCAGGGGGAGGGAGGGAGGGAGGGAGGGAGGGAAGAAGATCCCATCTGCAAAGCTGGGAGCGGGAGGCTTGTTGAGAGCCGGAAGAAAAGGAGATGTAGCGTCTCTAAATATACCTCCAGAGAATCAAGAGAGACATTGAAAGATGGGATAGTAAAAGCCACTTGGAAAGAGGGAAGAGGGGGGAAAAAAGGCCTAGAGGAGGGCATAAAGGCTGCTGATGGGAATTGGGAGCGGGCATTACCGAGAAGACTTCCTTCTAATTCATCTTCCAAGCTCTGTGCCAAAACAGCATTTGGCATGGTTCACAGGGAGCAATTGTGTGATAATGAACCCTAAGGTGTCCCTTAATTGAAGACTGAGTATTACAGATTGTGCCAATAGTCGTAAATGGCACAGGATTGTGGGAGGATGCATTTTCTTAAATGTATCTGTAAGTACAGATTAGTGAGTCTCCCCAGTGAAATACCCATACTATAAATTATGGAAATATCTCTTTCTGATGCAACCTTTTATTGAGGGGGTGGGGCAGCAAAAGAAATAGTTTGCAAGCCTTTGAAATTTGGCCTGTCATTAAGATGGTGCCTGCAAAGCTGGGTTTTCATCAGCAGTCTGGTGTCCTGGAAGGCTAAAGTGCTTGAAACGTTACCAAGTTCAGCAATTTGTTTTCCATTATTGCTGCCTGCTCGGGGCGGAGGGGCTGCAGCCATTAAACTTCTTGCTGTTGTGAGTCCATGCTGGGCTGGAGAGGGGCAGGACAGGAGGCGAAGAGCTGCCTCGGCACCTCACGAGGAGCTGGTGAGCTCTGGGTTCCTCCAAACCCCGCTCCAGCCCTGCTGCCACCCCAGTCTCTGGCTGCCAGGGGGTGCTGGGCAGGGGCGTGGTGGTCAGACCCTCCCCTGGGCACCTCGTGTCTCCTGCCTCAGGTGGGTTGTGCAGTCCAGAAGCTGCTGTGGTGCCTTCAAGCCAAGTCTGTGGCCTCTAAAAGAAGAACCAAGTCTCCTGCTCAGCTCTGGGCAAGTTTAATCCTGGAATAAAGTGGATTAAGCACTGGTTTAAGCATTACTTTTCTCAGCAGGGAGGGTTTGTTTGCCCCTGGGGCAGGAGCGTTGGACACCTCGAGGTGCGGGGCAGGTCCCCAGGGCACCGTGTCGGAGCCAGCACGTGGGCCGTGTTGAGGGCTTTGAGCTCTGCGGACAGTGGTGGGGACCGGGCAGCCTTTTCCTCCTCGCAGGGGGCCGGCGCCTGGCGTGGGGCTGTGCCCAGGTGCTAATCCTGGGGGTCAGAGAGGAACAACTGCCAGGAGAGCTTCGGTTTGGGGAGCGCTCTGCCCCGGAGCACGGGGTTAAAAGCCGTCCCAGGTGAGTGCCCCAGAGGGAGGTCGCTTGCCCCAGCTTCTTGTCTCCTGCTCTTTCCTACCTCCTACAAATAACGTTCTTTTCTTCAAGCCTGATTCCTTTCCCAAGGCTTTGGCACAGACACACGATGTCTTCACCCCACTCCATGAATCCATCACAGTTATATTTAGCAGCGCGTCTGTCACAGGAGGACACAGGTGTCTCGGCCCCGTGTCCCACGGAACCGCCGGGGCTGTGCAGCACCTGCCCCGCTCTTCGGGCACAGACTCTTATTTCTAAGTACAAATTTACTGCGGCCCTTCTGCAAACCACTTCTGAGCAGCGGCCTGAGAAAGCAGGTCACTAAAGCACCTCGTTGGGTTCGCGATGCCTCTGATGCTCTCCTGTGCTCTATATTCGGTGTGTCTGGCCAGGCAAAGGCTCTTTTGGGAGCAGAAGGGAGACTTTAAGATAGTCTAAAATACTTTCTTGAATTTTGCATGATTTGAGAACAAACTACATCACAGACATTGCAAGTTAAACCAAAATGATTATTGAAAGAGACAAGCAGGCGTGGGACTTTTTTTTCTTCCCCAAGTATTAAATATTTAATTGCATTAGAGCAACAGTGTATTTACAGTAAGCTGGGTGGGTGACGAGCGGCATGGCCGGAGGGATTGCTCGTGGTATTTTAATGTGAAGCTTTTTGACATGATGTGGATATTCATGAGATCCCACCTGCGCTGCTGCTTCTCCTGCAAACCCCCTTGGTTCATCTCACTCCTGGGGGATTTTTGGGGCTGTTGGTGCTTGTAGGGTTGCGGCACAGGGTGAGGAATTGGGATCTTATGGTGACAGATTGTTCCTATACGGATAAAGGTGTGGGTGTATCCTGTCAAGCAGCACAGGATTTTTATTCTGTGTAAGGATTTAGCCTTCATTTGGCTGGTTTGGAGGTTTTTACCCCTGGATTTGCTGTGAGTAGCAGTGGTGCAGGGCATCCATCTCAGACAGGGTGTTTCTCTACCCTCTTAGGGCTGGAAAAGACACAAAAGGAGTTTTCCACAATGTTTCATGCTGGAAATCAGCAGAAACTAGAGTTCTGTGATATGAAGATGAGTTGAAATAGCTACAGCTCCCTGGTCTTTTGGCGAGAAGAGACAGCAGCCCCCGGAGCTGAGAGCAGCGAGCGAGTGGGCACTGAGCCCCCATCCTTGTCTTGGCAGCGCCTTGGCAGGTCCTGGGGGTGAAGGGGGGTGGCGGGAGGGACCAGCCACCCCTGGGATGAGGGAGATGGGGCAGAGGGTGCCCAGGTCCCCCCTGCCCCCTCCTTTCAGGTCTGGGGCACCATGTTCAAGGCAGGTGACCCAAAAAAGCATCTCTGGGGTTGACATAGGGGCAGGTACCAACAGCACCCTCAGATTATCTTCCCACCGTGCCCCTTATCACTCGAGGAAATCCTATTTCAAGGCCGCTATAAAGAAGCCTCTGATCTTTGCAGAGGCCGGCTCACTCCCCTTTAATCCTGGCTGGGCTGGGGTGCAGGTGCCGCAGTCCCGGGGGATTAGACGGTCCCTTCCCTTTGTGTGAGCCGTCACTCAGCGGCGGCCGTGCCCCGGTGAGCCGCACCGACCGGCGGGGCTCCGTGTTTGGGCCATTCACCGGGGAATATTAAACTCCGCCACCGTGGAGTCATTACACGGGGAGGCAGGGGCCGCCGCTCTGTTTGTTTTGGAGAGAATAGGGCCGGCAAAGGGCAGGAGCCATGGGAGGGCTCCTCTCTCCCGCCTGCCTCCTCAGCCCCATGGCTGGGGTCACCTGGCTGTGGGGCAGCCCCGCTCCCGGCACCCACCCCTGCCCTCCGCCTCGGCCTCCTCCAGCGTGCCTGGGCCCCCCAGGGCCAGGGGACCTTGCCTGGCTGCGGTCTGGGGAGGCTGTGGCTGGACACTTGGATCCCGGCCCTGCCCAGCCTTGGCTGCCATCTCCCCAGGACGGCTCCTGCCATCCCCACCGCAGCCAGCCCCTGGGTATGGCAACTGCTGGAGCAGCACAGCCAGCAAGGCCCCAGCCCAGCCCTTGTGGGGAGCAGAGAGGGGCAGGAGGGAGCAACGGGGCTCAAACACCCCCCCACACCCTCTCCCCCTGGGTAGCTCGCCCTGGCCTGGGCACTGGCCCTCTCCAGGCTGGTGTCTCAGGGCAGTTGGTAGCGTGGGTCCCAGTCCAACAGCTGGAGCTGCTGCTGCAGGAGAGGGGGTGATGGGATGTGGGAGAGATGGTGGTGGGATGTGATTGTCCCATCCCCAGGTCACTCACAGAGGGGACAAAAAGGTGCAGAGATTTTCCTACTTCTGCAGGCCAAATCCCGCCTCGCTCCATCCCAGCCCGTGCTGTCAGGGAGGAGCCTCTAACAGTGGGGAGCACCTTTGGCACCCAGCCTGGGTGCAGAGACCACAGACACGAGGGCAAGCGAGCAGGGGCTGTTCCTGGTCCCACAGCCTGACCTCGGCCTCGCCAGGACCCCTGGGAGCACCCAGCCACTTCCAGGAGGTTGAACACCCCCAGTGCCTCATTCACCCCCAGCCAACATATTGGCTCGTGGGCAAAAAAGCCATCGTGAGGCTCTTTTACCCTCAGTGCTGGGGCTGCCTCAGCGGGCACTGGCATCCAGCCGCCCCGTGCCACCGGCCCGGCTCGCCAAGCCGCAGCACCGTGGAGGCGGCCAAGGACTTACCGCCGCAGTTTGCCTCAGTCATGTTTCATTTCGAGGTTGCCTGAGCCCCGCAAAGCAGTTGGATGCAGCCAGGAAGGTGATTTTTTTTTTTCCTCCTGTTTGCTTTTGTGCACTGGTGACCCCCTCGCCAAAATTATCCTGGATATACTACTCAAAAAAAAGGCAAGAGAAAAAAAAAAAAGGCAAGAAAGCAAGCGAGAGTGGAGCGGAGAGCACTCAACATCTCTGCTCAGCTCCGCGGCCTCCCGCAGAGTGAAATGGAGGCAAATAATGCCCTAAAGCTCCTTTTCCGAGCAGTGCAATCAGCCCGCCTGGTTCGGAGGGGCTGCAGCACTGTGCCAGAGCGCTCGCCGGGAGGGTCACGGCTTCACCGCACCCAACCCCTCCCTGCCTGGAGCTGCTGGGCACCCCCTAAGGGGCCGGCACCGCTCAGGGGCACCCCAAACCCTCCCCGCTGCTCCTGGCCCCTGCAGAGGAGAGCAGGGACAGAGTCTGGAGGGGGACAAGGCTCCGGCCAGCTCCGGCCCGTGGATGTGGCACCTTGGGGACAGCCGCTCCCCTCCTTTTTACCCCTGAGGAGGTGCCAGCGCGTCCTCCGCACCACCCACCCGCCCGTGCTCTTGGTGGCACGGGGAGGGGGGACGCTGGGGGCTGCCCCAGGCCAGCTGCAGCCCCGTCGGCTCATGACAAAGTGCCCCAAGTGATGGGGCCGGGGTGCTGCGTGGGCCCCCGGGGGTGGGTGCAGGCGCAGGAGGGGTCTCTCTCTATGAAGGTGACACGGGGACTAGCGAGGGACCCCGTGGCGGGGCGGGGGGCAGCCAGCCCACCGGCCCCCCAGCCCGGGCTCAGCCCCTGCTCCGGGGCGGGGTGGGAGCGCTGCCGGGCGCAGGTAACAGTTGGGCACATTCCCATAACCGAGTGCCGCCAACTGCGGCGGCGGCAGGGCCGGAGCCCCCTCTCCAGCGCCGCTGTTTGCTTTGCAGCCTCCTTAGCCCCTATTGAGGCTTTTCAGCTCCGGCCCCTTCAGGGGGTTTAAGTAGGTAAAACCTGAGGAAGAGGCTATTTTCCTCCCTCCCTTTTGAGCTCTGCCTTGTGCCCAAAAGGCCCCCTTGTTTCACGCGTGCCAGTCACCTGGCTGGGCCCCCAGCCCCTTTCTCTCCCAGCCTCCCCTTTCTTTCTCCTTTCTCTCTTTTGACTTTTCCAGGAGCCCTCGCTCTCCAAACGAGCTTCAGATTGGATCCAGATTGAGGTCCCTTTGTCTTTCAAGGGTTGTACTAAGCTAATTAAATGTGATCCCAACAAATAAACGCAGATCTCCCCATTACATTCAGGCCTGCCTTTCAGGCAGCACCGGGCGGCCCCTCGCCCCCGCCCGCTGCGCACAGGGTCCCCCTCATTGAGTCCTGGCCATTGAAAGCACTGCCAGGATTTCTTTTGTGCCGGGGGTCTCCGAGCCCTTTTTCCATCAGAAAAGACCCCCAAACAGCAGCTCGGGCCTTTGTGAGTTTGCAAGCAAACGCCAAAGAAAAGCCCCCTGAATGCTTTAATAAATGACACATTTAGCAACTTCGGAGGCGCCTGGCTCCTGCGGCAGCCGCAGGGGTGCAACGATCCCTCCTGCCCCCCTCTTCCCTCCGGCTCCCGGGGCATTTGCAGCCCGGGTTGGTGGGGGGGAAGCGGCCAAAGCCCCTCGGCTCCCGGCAGGGCTCTGGGGGCCGCTGCCCCGTCCCCCGGCGCTCGACGGGGCGCACGGAGCCGGCGCGGGGGTCGGCGCGGCCGCGGAGCTTTTTGAACCCGGCCCCCGCGTGTCCCTTCGCCTGGCAAATCCCAAATCGTCTTTAATGACACACAACCACCACCCCAGCCCGGACCGGGGCTGCGCTGGACTTTTCTCAGCTCAGCTAATATCTTTTTAATGACTTCGGGAGGGGGCAGAGCCCGGCTCTGCCCTAGAGCCTGGATTGCTCCAAACAGATGTTGGGGCAGAGGGAGGGGGATGCTCTTCCCTGCCAGGGACTTTCTTCTATAGTTCAAACGAGAGGGGAGCTTTCAAATCACCGCTAAAAATGTATTTCTCCCCACTGAACAATGGGCTCCTTTCTGCGTCCAGGGGGACTCGGCTGCGATCGCGTTTCTGCTGCCGGGGAGGAGAAACCTCCGGGTTTAGGGCAGGAAAAAAACTCAGCTCCGAAAAGAGCTCTTCCCTGCGCCGGTTATTTCGTAGCTCCGCATCCCGTCTGCCTTCACCCCCGTCTTAGAGAGAAAAAAAAAATAAAATCGTAATAACGAAGAAATAATAATAATTTCGCGGCTGCAGCCGTTCCCCCGCCGCGCACAGGAGCCGCCCGGTGATTTTTGCGGCAAAGCCGGGCAGTTTGCAGGGTTAGAGAAACGAATATCGGCTGCCAGCGGCCCGGGGCAGCGGCGGCTCCGCGCCCCTGCGCGCCCGCGGAGGCAGCGCCCGGGCCGGCTCCATCCCCGGCGCGTCCGTCAGCGGCGGCCCCACAAGAGTTAAATTTTAAAGCAAATCAAATTCCCATTGGCCACTGTATATTATCTCAGCAGTCTTCATTTGATACCTCTTTAATACAGAAAGGAGCTTTTCAAACCCCTTTTCTCTCTTTTCTCCCCGCCACTCTTTAAGAGCAATAAATGTTCAACTGCAATAACTATAAATCAATCTCCGCTCTGTTCAAATCCTATTCATGCGAAGGGCTGGAAGAGGGGAGAGAGCTCCCCCCTCCCCCCCGCCCCCCAAAAAGCAGCTGCTGGGCTCTAATCTCCTTTCTTGCACTGTCATTCACCCTCATTTTTCCTCCATCACCCCATCCCTGCAATCTTTTCTTGTTTTGCTTTTCTTTTCTCTCTTTGCTGCATTATGATCCCATGTCTCCCCTCATCAGACCCCAACCTTGTCCAGATCCTGACCATCCCCTTGTAGGCTGTGAAAGAAAAGAAGAGTCCATGGATGTCAAATTGGTCTCAAAAAGACCATGAAAGATTGATTTGCTCCACTTTTCTTCTGCCTGACATTATTTCTGAGGGTCCTGAATGGGAAACCAGAAAGTCTGGGACTGGAATAAAGATGTTCTCTCTGTAAGGGGGAGACGGGGGGGAAAAATGCCCATTTACTCCTGGCCCATCAACCCTGCAAAACAGAGCAAAAGAAAAGAGGACTGTGGCTATTCAAAGTCAGACCAATATGTACACCTCCCAACAATATGCCAATATACTGAGGGCTTCTCTATTAACACCCATGAATATTAAAGTGCTCACTAAACGCTCAGAAGGAACTTTGGGAATATACACATGAAAATACAAGCAGCATTGTGCGGGGCTCAGAACAATGGGGCGGCGATAATGGCCCTTCTCTATTAACAGCCATGAATATTAAACTTGTTTCCTCTTAAATGTTAAAAAGGAGGGATAGCTGCGATATTAAAAAAAAAAGAAACGAGGAAGGGGGGGGGGGGGGGGGACGGGGGGACGGGACACACACACCAAAGCACCTTCCTAGGACCGGGAAGAAGCTTTGGGAAACAGCTGGGGATATTTAAAACCACGCAGAAAATGGAAGGATTTTTATTTATTTATTTATTTATTTATTTATTTATTTATTTTCTTTTTTTTTTTGTTTTCCACCTTTTTCCATCACACCCCCACCCCCACCCCCCCCCGCAGTCCCCCGCAGCCGGGACCGGGGATACAGCGCAGCCCGCACGAGAGACGCAGTTTTTAAAAGCATTTTTATTTTTTATTTTTTTTTTTTTTCCTGTCCTGGGATAACTTGAGGGTTGATGTGTTTCCTGGCGGGGGGGGAGCAATCCGAGGGTTTCGCTTGCCTCGGCGGCCGGAGGAAGACGCGTCTTGTGGAGCTTTCCACCTGATGCGTTATATTTAGCAAAGCTGAAATATTCACGCGCCACGTCGGCTGACGGCTCCTGTAGCCAAAGTCCAGAAAAACAAAATAAACTTATTTTTACGCATAATTAAAACCCAAACCAAACCCTGGCAGGTTATTCACCTCCCCTTTCTAAGGCAGCGCTGCCTCTCTCCGGGCAAACGCCCTCAGTAACCGCAGGTTTGGGTTAATTCCTGACATTTGCGCCTCTTCTTAAGTGGGTTAACAGCAATAAACGATTACAGTTGGGTTGTAACATCACTTTCGCCAGGCAGCCCCGCCAAGGGGAAAAGCCACCCGACAAACTCACTCTATAAAATACCCACCCGGGGGGTGGGCTGGGGGGGTTCGGGGGAGGTCTGGCTGTGCCTGGATCTTTCTCCGGGCACGATTTGGAGCCAGCGGGGCTGCCCGGGGGTTTGGGGGGCAGGAGCCGGCCTTTGAGTGCCGGAGGAATTTGGGGGCCCATCGTTCTTCCCCCCCCCACCCCCCCCTCGCCCAGCCCTTTACAGCCCCTCGTCCCCATGAAAATCAAAAGAACAAGGCTAAGGAGAGGGCTCTAAGCTCCGACACAGCAGGATTGGGTTTAAATCCAGGAAAGATTAACCCTTTGCTGAGCCGGCAAAGCTGCGGGCCCGGAGGGAGGGGCGCACTGAATTTGTGGGGACCGCTCTGGTGTCACCTTCCTGGGGGACAAGGGTGGCTGCGGGGCTCCTGGGGCTCGGAGGGGCGGGGGGGTGTCGTGGGTACCAGGGCTTGTCGGGGAATATTTTTGAGTGTGGAGATGGAGATGCTGCGGCGGAAGAGCCCCAGAGATGCTGCAGCCGCCCCCGGGGTGGGGGTCCGGCCCTGGGGGGACGCGGCAGGACACGGTTGCCATTGCGGGGAGGTGGGGGGGATCCACTCCGGCCCTTTTCTCCCGTGGGCACCATTCTCGGCCCTTCCAGATTCCTGTGGGAAATGCAACGGGGATGCGCGTTTGGGGACCGGTCGGGCTGGTGGTTGCAGCCGGGAAATCCCGGCCCTGGGTGCAAGCAGGGACCAGCCCCGGGGGCGCGTAACACCCCCCCGTCTGTGCTTGGGGACCCTCCCCGGGGTCTGAGGGGGCAGCGCCGGCTCCTCCCGGGGCCGCCGGTACCGACCCACCGGGCCGGGGCTGGGGGGAACGGGGAGCCGCGGCGGCTCGAGACCCGCTGGAGAAGCCCCGGCCCGTTCCCCCGGGGCCGCGGGGGTCAAACGCCGCCGAGCAGCGGGGGCTGGCGGCGTCGGGGCCGCCGATTTCGTTGTAGAGCGCCGTGACCCCGAAGAGCCGCGTTTCAACCCCAAAACGAGCGCGGGAGCCGGGCAGGGAGCGGGACCGTGCCCGAGGGTGCGGCCCGTCCGAGGGGTACCGGCGGGGGCATTTTCGCCCGTTTTGTTGCTTTTGCAGCCTGCCCGGGAGAAGGTGCCCGGGGTTTTGCCTTTGCCTGGGCCGGGGGGTGCGGGGGGCTGAGCCGGTGCGTGTGTGTGTGCGTGTGTATATGTAGATGCGTGTGTGTGCTGCCGCGTCCCTCCCTCCAGCCACCCCACCCCCGGGGAGGGGAGGGAAGAAAGAAGGGGGGGCTGGGGGGGGCGGGGGGCTCCGACGGCTCGCCTCGCTCCGGCAGCCCCAGTCTCTCCGCCAACGTCAGGGAGGTCATTAATAACCAATTAGGAGGGTCAATGAAGCTCATATATAGCCGGGCGGGAGCCGCCGAGCGGCACGGAGCCCGGCCCGCCGCCCGCCCCGCCGAGCCCGGCCCCGCCGAGCCCGGCCCGCCCGCCGCCGCCTCGCCCCCATGATGGGCTCGGTGCTGCCCGCCGAGGCCCTGGTGCTAAAGCCCGGGCTAAAGCCCCAGGGGCTCTCGCTAGCCGAGGTGATCACCTCCGACATCCTGCACAGCTTCCTCTACGGCCGCTGGAGAAACGTCCTGGGCGAGCAGCTCTTCGAGGAGAAGAGCAGCCCCAAGACCGCCTTCACGGCAGAGGTCCTGGCTCAGTCCTTCTCCGGAGGTGAGTGCCGGCACCGGACCCCCCCTTCCTTCCCCAGATCCCCCCCCTCGGACCCCCCCATCGGCCCCGGGACGGGCCCCCGGTGCCCGGCGGCGGGATGCGGCTCCCGGCGCCCCGCTCTCCCCAGGCGTGTAATAGCAGTTGACTGGGGAAGAAGGGCTTTAAATTCATTTGGTTAACTTGGGCTTGACCTGAGAAAGTTCCCACTTAAACCGCGGGCTGGGGAGGGGGCCGGGGGGGGCCGGGGCCGCCCCGCATTCAGCCGCCCGGGACAATATCTTTTCTCTCGCCCCGGCATCGCCGGGGCGTCCCGGCTCCCTTTTCCCCCTCTCGGATTTCTGTTCCTCTCTTAATTTACCATGAAGGCTAATTCCATTTCCATTCACGATATGTCAACCATCTCATCTCCCCATTTTGTAAGAGGAATTCCTGGGCCCTTTTAAACAAGCCCTTGCGCCATTCAGGCACAATGTACCGCTACAGCATTCCTAAAGGACTAATGAATTTAGAATTAGCAATTTCTTTCTAGTTGAGTTTAATGAATGCAGATCACTTTAACAGCATGACAAATTGCTGGATGGGCCGAAATAGACACCATTTAACCCCTTTTCTCAGTCCCGCTCCCTCGCCCAGCCCGGGCTGCTTTTCCCAGGTACCTCCTCAATGCCCCGGGGGGAACCTTGTACCGCTTTGTAGGAGCCCGGTTGGGCGTTTAAAAAGGCTCAGCCCCGGGCTTTTGGGCTGGGGCCGGGGAAGGGCTCCCCGCTGCCCCCCGCGGCGGGGTGGGAGGCGGCGGGTCCCGTTTCCGAGCCCTGTCCCGCCGCCCGCAGAGGTGCAGAAGCTGTCGAGCCTGGTGCTGCCGTCGGAAGTGATCATCGCCCAGAGCTCCATCCCCGGGGAAGGGCTCGGCATCTTCTCCAAGACCTGGATCAAGGCTGGCACCGAGATGGGACCCTTCACGGGCAGGGTCATCTCGCCCGAGCATGTGGACCTGTGCAAGAACAACAACCTCATGTGGGAGGTAACGACACCCCCCCGTACCCCCAGCCCCGGCAGGGACGGGGTGTTGGGGCCCGGGGACTTTGTCCTGTGCTCCTGTGCCTCAGTTTCCCCGTTCATGCAAAGATGTGGCGTCCTCCAGGGCAGGTGGGTTTAGGAGACCCTTGGGGCAGGGGAAGGGCAAAGCTGCTCCAGCCCTCGGGGTGCAGCCAGCTCTCGGAGGAGCCCCGAAACGCTGTTGCTTGTGTCACATGCAGCAGCATCACACCCTGCCCTGCCCTTCCTATGTGGCAGCTGCCTGTACCCTGCACGGCGGATGAAACCAGCTCTGCCCTGTCCCTCGCTTTGTCCCAGCCCCGCTGTGGTTAACCCCGAGAAGCTGTGGGGTTTGGGGGGGTCTGAGCTGCCAGGATGTCATGCATTAATGCCCAGCTAGTAGAGGGGGTTTTCCTCTTTTTTTTTTTTTTGTTTTTGTTTTGTTTCACTGTCAGACTTGGACTTTTAAATTATTAATTATTATTTTTTATTATAATTTTATGCCTAGTAGAAACTTGCCTCACCTTTCTTGCCACCCTGCAAAGCTTCTTCCCCTGAGGGCTGGGTCTGGCAGGCACCTTCCTCCTCCACCCAAGGATGTCCCCGCTCCCACAGGCAGCTGCAGGAGGCTGAAAAGCCCCTTTGGGGCCGAGTGGCTGGCAGGACTCTGCCGAGACGGAGAGTTGAGGCAGGGAGCTGTGTTACCCGGGTGGGCACAGGCCGGCGGGGCTGGCTGTGCCCGCCCAGCGAGAGCAGGGCAACCTTTTTCAGCCCCGCTGCGGTCCAGCACCACGAGCAGGAAGGGTTCGGGCATCTCCTGTCTGCAGGCAGCAGGTCCTGGGTCTCAGCCTCGAGGCCACGCTGGCTTTGAGCTTGTCCCTGGGTGGGGACTTTATCCCAGAGGCAGGAGGTGGATGGGCTCGGTCCGACATGGGCAGCATCGCTACTAACCGCTTCCTCCCCGGTCCAGGTCTTCAACGAAGACGGCACGGTGCGGTACTTCATCGATGCCAGCCAGGAGGACCACCGCAGCTGGATGACCTACATCAAATGCGCGCGGAATGAGCAGGAGCAGAACCTGGAGGTGGTGCAGATCGGGAACAGCATCTTCTACAAGGCCATTGAGGTAAGCGGGGCCGGGAGGCAGCTGCAGGAGGAGAGCAGGGAGCTGGGACCCCCCACCCTACTGACCCTCCTTTGTTTTTTGGGGTGTCTGTGGGAGCGCAGGATGGCTTTGCCATCCCTGGTACCCAGATCTCCTGGGAAAGACCATTGCAAGGGGTTCAGGGAGACCCCAGGGAGCAGCGAGTGGCCCTTCTCTCTGTCTCTTTTTGGCAGGCTCATGGGTGACAGACATATGCAGAGCAGAGGGAGAGCAAGTGCTGCCCAAGCTTGTTTTGGGGTGTAAAGGATGAAAAGAGCTGCAATCCTGGCCCAGGCGGAGCTTCGGGCAGGAGTGGGGTTTTGATGCTCTCTTGAAAAATGGGATTTTGTGAAGAACCTGCTTTGCTGTAGCAGGGGATATTCTGGGGGTTTCTGTGAAGCCCAGGTGGGTCACAGGCAGCTCCAGTTGTAAACGGCATGAGAGGAGGATCGGGGCTGCGGAAGCCGGGCGGGGAGCTGCAGGACGGGCAGGGAGCCGTGCTGGTACAGCCGTGCCTCGGGCTTCCCGCAGCTGGGCTGTGGGGAAGGGACTCATCCTGCCCAGCTCATCCCCCTGCTCATGTACAATGTGCTGGCGGGTGCTGGCCCGGTGGGGGAGCAGGGGCAGGCGCTGGGTCCCAGGGATGTCCCAGGGCACAGGCTGCCGTGCTGGGGGGTGAAGGCTGGAGGTGCCCACAGCTCCCCGTGGGAGATGCTGGGATGGAGGTGGGTGTCGATGCCATGTGCACCCAGGTCACACAGTGCCAGCGGTGTGACAGTGGGGACCAGCCCCGCAGTGTCCCCATAACCCGATGCTGTTGCAGGTGGAGGAAGGTGGTATCTCAGGGAGGTGTCCCTGTGCAGCCGCTTCAGCTTAGAGTCGCAAGAGGGAACATCTCCCAGTCCATCCCAGAGCAGCTCTGTGGGACCCTCCCTCTCCAGCACCGGGGCAAAAGTCTCGCATGCTCAGGACCGCGGGGTCCCATGCTGCTCGTGGCTGGGAGAGGGTCTTACTGGGAAAGGGCGTGAGTGCCCGCCAGTACCGTGGGCAAGGGCAGCACCCCAGATCTAGTTGGGCTCCTGCACTGGCTTACGGAGGGGCAGATGCTCAAACGCTCCATGGCGCAGTACCACGGCTCGATCCTGCCCTGAGCCAGCATCAGGGCTGGGTTTGGAATTGCCGCAGTGGGATGGGAAAGGCGAGTGGGTGGGTAAGGAGAGAACAGGTATTTTCCGGTGGTGTGAGAGGCCCCCGTGTGCCTCTCGGGGCTCTGCTGCCTTTCCCCAGGCAGTGTTGCAAGAGCCTCAAGTGCTTCTCTGCTGCTCTCCCCATCCTGAACACCCCTCTGTAGGCTTCAGCTGGACCCGCTTTTAAGACCTGATATTCTTGTGGGCAGCTGCGCCTGTTGTGACAGAAGCTTAATTGCTTTTTATTACTGTTCTTAAATTACGCAGAGAAGTAAAATAGTTCCGGGTTGCCGTGGTGTAATTAGGAATACAGCCACACTTCTTGCACCTTGTGCACGCATGGATGGTGGGGCAGGTGAGCTGAGATTTGGGGAGGCGTGTGTAGAAGCCCTGTACAGTCACAGTCGATCTACAGGCTTGCTCCAGGGGCTGAAGCAGCGAGTGCCAGAGGAGGATGAGCATAATTCTCTTGGCACAAGCAGCAAGGTTGAAATGTTGAGAGCTCTGAACCCTGAGGTTCAGACAGGGAGGTGAAAGTAGGGATGAGGGGTGCCTGCTGTTGCGCTGCGGCGTGTCCCCGGGCATGGCAGGTGCCTGGCGGAACTCCTGCTCCTGCTGCCGCCGGGTCGGCGTGGGTCCCTCTGTCCAGGAGGAGGAGAAGCGTCTGGGGCTTTCGTGTGAGAGTGTGAGGAAGGGAAGCGTGGAGGGTGCGAGGAGCTGGGGCACAACTGGGCACGACAGGTCGAGGATCTGCATCTTCCATGGGCTCCCCATTCCCACCGATGCAACACACCTGCAGGCAGGGCATGCACACACACGCAGTCCAAAAACGATTGCTTGTTCAAACTCACTGGAATTTGTGCATCCAAAATGAAAAGGAAAAACAAGAGAGGGTTTTCCTTTTGTGGTTCTCTCTCCACTCGTTAAACCCGTAGCGCAGTCACGGGCACACAAATGCAGCCTCTTGGACACGAGCGAGGTCCCTGCTTGCTACCCACTGCTCCTGCCTTGTCACATCCCTTGCCACAAATCCTGGACTGAGAGCGCAGCACCAGCCCCAGACCAGCTGTAACAGCTCAGCCCCGGGCAGGATGTGCCAACACCAGCCTGACCCCAGCAATGCCCTCCCTCAGCAGCACGTGTCCATGCATGGGCACCGTCACCCTCCTCCCTTGCCCGCTGTGGGGGGGTCCCCCACCTCCTGCCCCCCTGTGCCTGCTGCACCCCCTCCCCAGCACTCTGCACCCACCTCTGCTGCACCGTGACTCCAGCGCAGTGTCTCTGACACTGCCTTTCTCACCTACCCACCACAAAATCAGATCTATTGGGTGCCTTTTTCACTATTTGCCTTTAATATTTTCATGTGTTTTGCCCGTTTCTGCTCTTACTTGCTGGTTTGTTTTTCTCCATCCTCTTCCTCGGCAATTCCAAGTTGCCACTGTTGGAAAATAAAGTGAGGGCAGCAGGTTTTGGCTTTTGATCTGAAGGCCACGAGATTCTTGGGGGGCAATTTAAAATTGTTTTGGGGTGTATGCACTTGAGTGCTCACCCAGTGCTGGCACAGATGCACCAGCTCCAGCACAATTTAAACACACATACACACGCACACAAGCAGTGTGTTTTAACCTTTTGACAATGTTTTATTCTATTTGCTTGTATTAGAAATAACTCATTTTCTGTTAAGAGAAAATGACACAGAAACAGCATCAATTTGGGATGTAAAATGATATTGGCTTCCTCCGCCTCCCAATTCCTACTCTGCAGCCCTAGTGAGGGCTTTACGCAGACGGCTACTTAAAAATATGAAGTCAAAATTACCACTGCTTTCAGATGCTTAAAATTAGGCACATTTTCAGTGCTCGGGTGATCTAACTTATGATCTGCATTTCATGTGGATAATGCTTTTCTTGGATTACTCTGTGTATGGAAAGCTGTCCTCTGAAGCAGGAGACTTTCCCATTTCTAAATTAGGTTCTTAACACTGGGGACCTGAAAGGAAAAAAATCTGTGCATTTTTTTTTATAAAGTGATGTTGTTATTAGTGTTGCCTGAAATGCTGTGAGAGCATCTGACTTCCCAGCCACGGCTTCTTGTGCGGGGAGGCTCGAACGGCGTTGCCTGGCTGCTTGCTCCGGCTGCCCTGGCAGGGCAGGAACATAACGGGAGCAACAGGGGAAGGACAATTGCCATCGTTTCAGGGAAATAGGAGCATGGGTGGTGCAAAAGCCCTCCTCTGACCCTATTTATCTCTTTGGGCTGTTGCAGGCACCGGGGCTTTGGTGTGGGATGTAGGCAGCATCTCGCACCCTGACCATGCTGTCCTATAGCAGCCCCCGAGGTCTCCAATCCCGGGGCTGACAAACCCTTTGCTGGTGCATCTGCATTTCCACGTGCTAAAATCAGCCCCAGTGGGGTCGGGTGGGAGATGCTGCCTGTGCCCTAAAGCAGGAGGGTGCTGATGTCTCCGTCCAGAGCTGAAATGCTCTGTAGGGACACTGAGCCAGGGTTCCGCATCATGGCTCCCTGCCACTTGTGCCTTGCTGCAGTTCACGCGTCCACAAATGACTTACTTCTCTGTGTGCCACCACATCCTCATCTCCCTGAGCTGCAGGGACCTCTGGGTCCTTCACTTTGGAGACCCCAGCTCTGTCGGTGTGCTCTCTAGCCGCGTGTTTGCCTGTCACATTGCTTGTGGCCCAGCCTGGGGGAGGCACCAGTGCAGGTTTGTGCTGGTGGTGGATGGTGCTGAGCTGTGCCATCACCTCCAGTGCTGCAGCCTGGCCGTGCTGTGCCACCTGGGGGGTGCTGGGGACCACTGGCAGGTCCCAGATGGCAGCAGGGTCTTGCAAGAGATGGGGTATGGCCAGGGTGGGTCTGAAGCAACTAGTCAAGGATGCACGAGGAGCCGTTCATCACCCCTCCCAACACCCCCGTCTCTCTCTCTCTCTCTCTCTCTAGATGATTCCTCCAGACCAAGAGCTGCTGGTCTGGTACGGGAACTCCCACAACACCTTCCTGGGCATCCCCGGCGTGCCGGGGCTGGAAGAGGAGCAGAAGAAGAACAAACATGGTAGGTAACATTGGAAAGAGCCATGGGTGCAGCATCCCTGCCCATTCTCTCTTCATCCTGTCCCCAGCTCGGAGGCTGGGGGTAGGCATGGGGCATCCCAGGGGATGTGTCAGACCCCCCAGCTCCCTGGGCACAAACACTGGGGCTATGAGACAGACCCATAGAGCTTGGGCAGGTCCCCAGTAATCTGGGGGTTCACCTCTGTGCCAGTTTGCCCACAGCTATTGCTGGTGTGGTGGCCAATGGCCATTGCCCCACCCAGCTGTGCAGGGAGGAGCAGTACAGGCGTGCGAGGGGGAGGAAGGCAGCCCCGGCGCACTGCGAAACGCCGAGTGGATGCAGCTGCCTATGTGCCCACTCTGCATTTAATAGATCTTTCCCTGAATCACCATCGCAGAGGCTTTTCTCTCCCTGGGCTTTCACTCTCTGCTTGTCTTGGTGGTTCCCCAAGGCACTCTGCAGACAGGGAGCAGAGCTCTGGGGCGCTTTGGGGGATGCTGTGCTTGGAGCTCTCCACCCGTGCTCCTCTGAGCGAGCTGCATCAGAGCCCAGCGGAGCAGGGAGAGAGGCTGGAACCAACACAGGGACAGCGTGCTGCTGTGAAAAAAGAGCCCAAGCTGGAAGCTAGAGCAGTGTGGCTGTGGGCTGGGCTCCTGTGCTCACCCACTCCAGCTCTGCTGCCAGCTGAGGGAGGGGAAAAATGCTTTTTGTGCCCATCTATAGCGGGGACAGGTCATCTTGAGTTTTCCCCGTCGCCTAAATTTGAGTGAGCCCATTCCCAACTCCGGCCCTACCCCAAAGCCCTAAGTACCAGCCTGCAACCCTGCTCTCCCCTGAGTGGGCATCTCTGCCTGGGGGGCAGGGAGCCAGCGAGGGGGCACAGGCTGGTTATTTAGGGCAGTCAGCACCTTGGGGGTTCAGGGGTGAGCTGCCACCCTGGAGGGCCGCGCCTGACCGTCCCCTGTCGTCCCCAGAGGATTTCCACGCGGTAGAGACGGGGGCCAGCACGACGGGGCGCATGCGCTGCGTCATCTGCCACCGGGGCTTCAACTCCCGCAGCAACCTGCGCTCCCACATGCGCATCCACACCCTGGACAAGCCCTTCGTGTGCCGCTTCTGCAACCGCCGCTTCAGCCAGTCCTCCACCCTCCGCAACCACGTCCGCTTGCACACCGGCGAGCGTCCCTACAAGTGCCAGGTTTGCCAAAGTGCCTACTCCCAGCTCGCCGGGCTGCGGGCACACCAGAAAAGCGCCCGCCATCGGCCCCCCAACGCCTCCCTGCAGGCTCACTCGCCGGCCCTGCCTGTGCCCCATCCTGCATCCCTGGCCCATCACATCCCCACCATGGTGCTGTGAAGCCCCGGCGGGTTTTTGGACAGCAAAGACTGGAGCTGAGACATGCAATGGACTGGGGGGCAGCGGCAGGGCTGCTTTGGGTGCTGGTTTATTTTTGGGGCGCTGCTGTTTGCTTGGGGTTTGTCAGGGTGTTGGGTGAGCGAGGGGACACCCCCCCCCTCCCCAGCTCTGCAAGCTGCTGGCGCAGCCGCACACCGTGCGGGATCCACCCGGGGGGGAGCTGTGGTGTAGGGTGGGCTGCTGGTCCCTGGGGTTGGCAGGGGGAAAGGAGCAAAGGGACACAGCAGGACGTCCTGTGTGGGTTTGCTGGGGGAGGACTGGGACAACTAAAAGCTGGGCCTGGATGAGTCACGCCTGGGTTTTACAGATAATTTAATGGAAAGAAAAATTGCTTTTATCCCTCCTCCTCTGCTGCAGCGCATGCCCGGGGAGATGTGTGTCTGTTGAAAGGCTGGCACAGCCCTGTTGCAGCCACCCTGTTCATACCTGTTTACCCCAGCAGCAGCTTTGGCCCTGGTGGCTCTTCCCAAGTGACACATTTCCCTTCCCGGGAGCCCTGATTTACAAATGGTTGTGTTTCCTCCCCTCCTCCCCAAATCCCCTTGCCTGCTCTCCTTCAGCCCAAGCTCTGTATTGGGGTTTGCTCGACACCCCTGAGCAATGCCATGGGCAGAGGGGACACCCCCAGCATGATGTGCCACTGGAAATGCCCGTCTATGGGCAGGTTTGGTGGGGGACCCCGTGCTCTGCCGGGCCGTGCCTGCTCCAGCCCCAGGAGCAGCGCTCCCCATCGCTCGCCGCAGCCGGGAGGGAACATTTCGGCTGTTAGTTCTACTGCCCTCTGGGGACAGAGAAAACCGGTCCCTGGGCCAGCTCTGTCCCCAAGGACAACTCTAAGCGCCCTCTGGAGTCCTGCCACACGCGAGAGGAGGGCTGTGTATCATAAAGCTTAAAAGAAGGTATTCTAATATTAATTATAAGTCTAAGATGTATAAAGTTCTCACAAACTGTGTTTTACTTCCAGAAAAAAAAAAACAACCAACCTGTCACTTTAACTTTGTAAATATTTATGTAAACATTATTTACAAAACTTTGATATTATATATTATTTGATTGTATATGTACACAGTGTAAATACATTTGTATCTCTCTCTTGTATTCTAAATAAAAATTACTTGGAACATTTATCATTTAGAAGATGGATAGTATGGAGAGTTTTATTTTGTTATTTGCCGGAGGAAGGATGCAGTGGTGGGATGAGTGAAGGTTTTAGCTAACACAGTAATAGGTGACTAAGGAGATGCAGCATTGTCTGTTGGACCAAATAGTGCAGCTGGGAAGAGGAAAGATCAGCTTTGGGGAAAAACAAGTGCCTCTGCAGGCCTGTAAGAGAAGGGGTGAGTGCAGGAGCAGGTAGTGTTATTTGGTCTGGTACCTCCATGTCTCATGTACTGTCTCTATTTGAAGCAACAGCTGTTGATATCCTTTGATATCTTCCATGAAATAATGGTCATAATTCAGCTGTGATGGGCTACAGGTGCAAGTCTTGCTTGAAAGAACAATGTTTGATTTTGGTCTGGAGGCAGCAAAGCATTTGCTGGAGGTTAGCGCCGGCTTCTTTTGCCTTGGTATTTTCTCAGCAGCTCTGCTGTTTGAATTAAATGAATAAAACTTCCACACAAACATATTATTTACTGTTGGAACAGCTTTGCCAAGGGCAAGGGTAAATTCCTCATCCCTCAGGAGATGTTTAAGCCAAGCCTAAGCGCTGGCCTGGTGTATGCCTTCCTGCAGTCCCCCGCTGTGGGCTTGCTGGGGGGAATCCCCTGGCCCACCTAATGCAGGAGGAGAGGCCGCTCAGCTTCGCTGGCAGGGCCGGGCACAGCTCCAGGACCCTGCCTTCACCTCGGAAGAGGATGAGGGTTACCTTCAGAAGATGGCAAGAGCGATTTGTGTGTACACCCAGGCGCACGGGCACCCCCAGAAACTGGGGGTGCTGCCTCACTCCAGGGCAAGCACACCCTTTGCTCGCAGTGCTGCCCTTCAGCTGGGGGTGCCCCCCCAAAGTGTGGTGGTGGGGACGCAGGGAGAGGCCCCCGTGGGCCTGGTGTCCCCCTGGTGCGGCAGGGCGGGCTCGCAGGGAGCTGGCCCCGGCTGTGGGGCGGCATTTCCCGCTCAGCCCCACAGCCCGCCCGAGGGAGGGACCCTGCCCTCACTAAACATGGCCCCTCCCTCCGATTCAGCAGCGAAGCCCACGACTCCCTTTACTGCCAGGAACCAAAATGGCTATGCAGAAACTTCACCGCCGCCCTCACTTAAGATGGCGGCGCCTGACCCTCAGGGGCCTCCTCGCCAGCAGCTAACATGGCGGGCGGAAGGCGCTTGCGGACGGGGTCGCGGGCGCCGCGCCGCCCGCACTCAAGATGGCGGCGATCACCATGCGGCTGCCGGTGGCTCGCAAGGCGGTGGGGCCGAGCGCGCCCCGGGGCGGCGAGAAGCACCTGGTTGCGCCGGGGGACACGATCACCACGGACACGGGCTACATGAGGTGGGGGCAGCGGCGGAGGGGAGCGGCGTGGGCTGGCCGGCCGGCCTCGGGCTCTCCTCAGGCGGCCCCGCTCTCTCCGCAGGGGCCATGGCACCTACGTGGAGGAGGAGAAGCTCATCGCCTCGGTGGCCGGCGCCGTGGAGAGGGTGAACAAGCTGGTGTGTGTCAGAGCGCTGAAGACCAGGTGAGTATGGCAGCCTCCTCCGCGCAGGGGGTGTGAAGCCCGCTGTCTGTGCCACGCGGGGGCTGGCCGCCGGCTGGGTCTTCTTCTGGGGAGGATGAGGTGTTTGACGGGCCGCTTTCTCTGTGCTGCTTTCTCTGTCCCGCTCCCAGGTACAACGGCGAAGTCGGTGATATCGTGGTCGGGAGGATCACGGAGGTAAAGTTGGGGTTTCGTGATGCGCCGTGGAGGAGGGGGGTGGCTTGCTGGCCGGCCACCAACGTGCCATGGGCCGCTCTGGAGTGTCTCTGACCTTCCCGTCAGTGTTCCTGCACAGAGGCACTGTCGGCGCGGAGGGTTTAAACAAGATGAGGCTGGAAGTAGTCCAGAGCTGTTTCCTCCTGTGTGCTTGGCTGGTTGCAGGACCTCCCGCTCTGCTGAAGAGCTGCTGCTCCATTTCTGAGCGTATATCAACAGGTTATTTTTCTTCTTCAGGTTCAGCAGAAGCGATGGAAAGTGGAAACGAATTCCAGGCTCGATTCAGTCTTGTTGCTATCATCTATGAATTTACCTGGTGGGGAGCTGGTGAGTGTAGCTGACGCAGAGCAATGCCAGAGCCCTGCTGTCTTCTGCTTCCACAGCAGAAACTGAGGCACTGGGAAGCTCTGGAGCCCTCCCCGGTTAGCACGAGGGTAGTGTTGGGTTTTGTGGGTGAGTCTGTAGTGCTCTGCTATCCGTCTCAGTGTTATTGGGTCATAAACACATCAATGCCCTAAAGATGTGCTAGTCTGTGAGATTTTTCTTTAGTGACCAGACTGTGTTCTGCACAGCAGCCTAACATCCTCCTGCAGTGTAGGTATTAACAGATGTTGTCTCATTCTGAGCTCAATGTCACTTTTCTTGCCTTGTGTGTTTCAGAGAAGGAGATCAGCAGAAGATGAGCTTGCGATGAGAGACTATCTGCAGGAAGGGGACCTCATCAGTGTATCCTTCCACTGCTGCACTTGGAGAGAAGAGCCAAGGGGCACGGGGAGAAGAGCTGGAGCTGGGCTAGCCTGGCTGGTGGTGGGAGCTCTCTGCTGGCGGCAGCCACTGGCTTGTGGCACCGGGCAGCATTGGGGACCTTGTTTCCTTAAGTGGCACTGACAGGCAGAGGTTCAGTCTGTGTTTTCTGATGGGGCTGTGTCGCTGCACACCCGGAGTCTGAAATACGGGAAGGTAAGTTGTTAAAAAGGACATGTTCTTGGCCTAATTCTGCTCCAGCTGACTTGTATAAGGCCTTTTAGAAGGATTTTTAAGAAGAAAGATCTGGAGTAGAGCAGGATGTTGTTATAACACATTCCTGCTGGGTAGGAAGAATCTCAGCCCCTTACGTGGGAGCACTGAGCAGGGTTACCCCAGAGCAGAGGGAATGCCCTTGAGTTGCCCTTTGAGCTGCTGCTCTCCCTGTCCACAGTTACAGCCTGCAAGTCCTGTTTCCCCCACTAGCCGCTTGCGAATTAAACCCTGGGGAGAAAAATCTGGCTCAAACTCATCACACCTCTTCTGCAGGCTGTCGTCCGTGTGACTTGTTTCTCTCTCCAGGGCTCTATTTTGGGCTTTATGCCATTGGCCTTTATCTCTGGTTTTGTGCTTTGCAATAAGCCAAGGGGCCACTGGAGCGTAGGCTGCAGTTTGGGATTACCAGACCAAGGGTATTAGCACTTAAAAGATGAAAGCAAAGTGTGCTTATTACACAAAGGGTGAAGGACAGGGATTGGATTAAGAGGGAAAGTGTTCTGCTAAATTGGGCCTCTCGACCCTCATTTTTCTGCAGGGATGGTTATGTGTAGTTACGATCAAGATATTATTAACATTTGTGCTAAGCACTTAGAGTATTCTTCATCTTCAAAGGACTGCAGAGGCATTAGCTAATCCTCCCAGCACTCCCAGAGGCAGGCAGGTTTTATATTCACTGTTTCACAGGAAGAGGTGTTAAAATTGACTGGTTCCTAGACCAGGAGCAGAGCGCATGTCGGTGCCTTGATGTTATATGTGGTGGCTCCTGTCTCATGCTGAGTCTCGTGGTCTCCTCTTCAGCTTGGCCAAGGTGTGCTCGTTCAGGTCTCGCCCTCCCTTGTCAAACGCCAGAAGACTCACTTCCACGACTTGCCCTGTGGTGCATCTGTGATCCTTGGCAACAACGGTTTCATCTGGATCTACCCAACTCCAGAGCAGAAAGATGAAGAGGCCGGGGGCTTCACCACCAACTTGGAGGTGAGGGGTCAGGCAAGATGAACCTTTGACCAACAGTGTTTTGTTAGTCTAACACAGAGGACATGAATAACCCGAGACTTTCAAGATTTGGTATTAGGTTCAGGGCAAAGCTATTTTACAGTAGGCTTGCATTATTTCCCTGTGTATTCATCTCTTTTCCCCTGTCCTTCCTCAGCCGGTTCCCTTGTCTGACCGGGAGGTGATCTCACGGCTTCGAAACTGCATTGTGGCTCTGGTTACTCAGAATTTGATGCTCTTTGACACCAGCATCCTATACTGCTATGAAGCATCCCTTCCTCATCAGGTACGGGAACCAGTAGTGTTTACTTTATTGCACGCTGTGGGGAGGGAATGGAAAGGCCGCATCAGTTGCTGCTGAGGTCAGTAAGTTCAGTGGTAGAGCTTCCTTTTGGCTTTCCAAAGCATCCTGTAGTTAAGTGACAATATGAACTTCCCCCTCCTGCATAATATAAACTGAGTTGCGTGTTTTCAGGGATAGTTTGAAGGGTTCTGCCTCTGGCAAAATCCAGCTATTCCTGTAGAGAAGTAGTTCCATTCTTTGATAGAGATGTATCCCTTGCTAGGATTACGGACTCTCAGTGATCCTTCTGAAAACAGTGTTAAATTTGGGGTTGTGTGAGGGTTACGGTGCACTTTAAGAACAAATGATGAAAAAGCAAGTGTCACGTATTGTACAGAGACTGGTCTTCTGTTTGTATCCACATCCTGCACTGCTGGAAGGCTCTCTCAATTTGACCTCTTGCTGTATAGCTTTTTTCTGTCATTTCTGCCAGCAAAATCACTAGCAATTCTCTTCTCATAAATGGGTAAGATCTGAATTGTCTTCTCTTTCATTCACGGTGGCAGCCTACTCAGCTAGATGGGATGTTCTTTTTGAACTATACTTCTGTGTGTCATCTCTCCCCTTCCCAAATACTGGTGTGTGTCTTTCAGGAGAGATTAGTAAGGAGTTGTTGGTAGCATCTCCTTTGATTTCTTATGGTCTCTGTGTAAGAACTGCAAACTCTAGCAGAATTGACTTTGCCTTGGACTGTCTGTCATGATTTCCTTGTTTGACCACAACCCTCTAAACTCACTTGCTGCTTATTGCTCTGTGTCAGGGACCCTTGTTCCCACAGAGTGTGTGATAGTAGTAGTTACTTTTTGTCGCCAGTGTTACTCTTCTTTCCACTCCAGATCAAGGACATTCTCAAACCAGAGGTGATGGAGGAGATCGTTCTGGAAACCCGACAGAGGTTGCTGGATCTGGAGGGATAGGGCACATGGTCAGAAGCAGTCATTTGAAGTCCCAGCATGGCAGCTTTTGATTCTCAGTATTATTTATTTTCAGTGTTCTAGTCCCCAACATTCATTCCATACTTCAGTAACCACCAAAATTCCTCATTTTAACTCCTAGGATACCTCCTGAGCCCTTTTAGTACAATAGTACTAAATAGTACTTAAGTACAATAGCCTTTTAGTGCAGCAGCCTGAAAAATTGATATTTGACCTTTATGAAGATACAGATGCAACTGGGACATATCTCCTAGTACTTGTTGCCTTTAGTGCCCCTAACTTTGTGCAGAATAAGAGAGGAAGAGGTGTGTTTCGTGACGTTTCTCTCTCAAAAGGCTAAATGATTTTCCTTTACTGTGATATAGATCTGCCAGTCAGTCCTCTGAGAGCTCTTGTTTTTTTCTTTAAGACTGCAGAACACAGGTACAAGTCTTAAAGGACAGGAGTATCCACACCCTTGCTAACCACATTTTGGGTCTGGCTGTTCATGGCTTCTGTGTCTCAAAGGTGGCATGATGTGGCTGTTCATGTGAGCCAGGAGCCATGGGCAAGCAGTGCCTTCTCAGTCTGTGTGTATCCTGCTGGTCTCTGTTTTTTTATGCTTGATGTGGGGAGCTGTTCTTAGGAGGCTCTGGTATTGTTTTCTATTATTTTACATTTCAATAAATTTTTTGAAACAGATGGATCATTCAGGAGTGTGTGTATTAACTTGTCTTTCCCCAGAATGAGTTGGGTCTAGCTTGAGAGCTGTGCTTGGCTCAAGTTTCTGTGCACCAGGACACTCAGAGTGGTTGCAACATCCTGTTACCATCTTTTGAGCTGTTGCTCCTCATCCCATTCAAGCAGGACGTGACCTTCTTCAGTGTAACTTCCGTGCAGAGTTCCTCTGCCAGCAGATTGCCTGGTGTCGCTCACAGTGGTGCTCTCAATGCTCCTTCCCTGTGGGACCTCATGAAGAGGTGAGTCGTGCAGCAGCTGTGTTTGGGTGGTGACAGGGAGCCCAGTATGATACTGGTGAAGATCCTCAGGCCAGTGGTTAGAGATGGGCATGCTGAGCCAGATGTTGGCAGTCAATATATAATATTTGTATTATATATGTATTGTGCATGTATATTGTATTAGGGCTGCTTGCACCACAGAACTGTAATTCTTAAAAAGGATGAAAAAGAAAAATCCGTGTCCTAATTGGCCCTGAATCTAATTCTCGTGTTGCAAATTCTCATGTTTGCCCCTGGCCAAGAGAAAAATTTTTTGCTCAATCTTTTTGTGGGAACTAGAAATGCCATTTGTTGCTTCTTACCTAGTGCAGGCTGCTCTGCCTGCTGCCCAGAGGAAGCACTAGGTGGCAGCTTCGGATCGTGTTAGTGGTATTTACCTTCCTCTGCCTCCTTGCCCTGCCAAATAGCAAAGGCTGGATGGCTGCCACCACTGCTGCTACCTAAATACTAGAGCATTATGGAGCTCAGTGGCTAAGGACAAGCAAGGACATGGGTAATCCGTTCTGCTGCTGCACATCTCAGACTTATGCCCGTGCTACTTCTGTAAAATAGTACTTCTTGGGGATATCAGTGGAATGCTCCACACAAGACCTGGGAATTGTTATTTTTGAGTTTTATGAGGGTTCCCTAATAAGTGTTGCAACAATCACATCCTCAAGGGGACGGGAAATTTGAAAACTAAAGCTTGATGGTGACACTTTCAGGTGTGTGCATGAGGCTGGGAGCAGCATTATCTACATCTGCATGGGCAGGAACTGTGCAAAAAGGCTAAAAGCTTTAGCAGGCTGCATCTTTTAATTAGAAAAGTATTTCATGTTTTTCCCTGCCAAATTGCTGTAGTTTAGAAACTGTTTATCTTATTACCATATGGGGACATTGAGGGATTTCTGCTGCGAGGCTTCTAGGTATAAACAGATTGGGGATATACAGGCAATGAGATAAATTATCTGGTGTTCCCTTTTTTTAAAGCATTTTTAAAAGCTGATGGAGAGGTCTGTAGTTAATCCAGTAGATCTC
Organism: Athene noctua; assembly: GCF_965140245.1. Taxonomy (NCBI): domain Eukaryota; kingdom Metazoa; phylum Chordata; class Aves; order Strigiformes; family Strigidae; genus Athene; species Athene noctua. The sequence goes on along the minus strand of NC_134056.1, from coordinate 5,892,113 downwards.
TTTGCATCTCTGCCACTTCAATTTAAACAACTCTGTGTCAGTTAAAGGGCAAAGGCGTGAAGAGCCAGTACTTCACTACCACCTAGAGGGATGTGATATCTGGAAATGGTTCTGCTGAACTGCTACACGAATGCAAAATGCTTCTCTGTCCTCAGGCAACCTCTCTGTGGGTACCTAACAGGTCAGAAAGGGCTTGGTGGGGTTATGAGGCTCTTGAAAGCGCTGTTGGTAATGTGACAAACATGCTGAAGAAGCATGCTCTGGAGGTACTTAATTTAGAGTTGGATCGTGCTCATGGGTACCAAGCAGGAGCTGTCAGACCTGCAAGGTGAGGCAGCACCAGATTCTCATATCACAAGATCCTGGGAAAAGGGTGCTGGTGTCTCTGCAGCAGGCTGTGTTACTGCTACTATTTCTTTAATTTTCCTATCTCTTTTTTTTTTGTTTGTTTGGTTTGGTTTGTTTCCCCCTTGTTCTTTTTTTCCCCTCTACATAGCAGTCTTTGAAACTGTGGTCTATTTCCAGGCTTTTCCCTCTGTCCCCATTGTGAACATTTTTTGGTTATTTTTGTGCTCAGTAAATGAGTATACAACCTGAAACACAGTGAGCTCAAGATCTGGACTGCTTCAGCTCTGAGCTTTCAGATTCCTGCTTCTTGCTGCAGCATTCCAGATACTTTGGCCTTGGGGGTGTATTAAATGGGGGAGAGTATGTGATTCATCCAGTTCCTGTGCTCCGGAATACCTGGCACTTTTGTTTTTAAGCCTGAGAACAAGAGCAGCAGCTGGTTAAGGTTTGGTTATGGATCTTTTCTGATGTGTGGGGCAGCTGAAGGTGCCGGTATTTTCCTCCTTGGCCACGAGGGGTCATTGCTGTTCTTTGTGAATTCAGCCAATGCTTTACCAAGCCCAGCTCTGAATTCTGTAACGGCTTCAGCGAGGGCATTGCTGGCAGCTCCTGTAGCCCCATTAAGCACAGCTTTACAAGCCAGCAGGTAACAAGAGATGAGAGTGACAAACTTGCGTGGGGAGGGAGAAACCTCCTGAGCAGTTTCAAAAGTGTCTAAGAAAGGTACCAGGCCAGCTGCCATTTACTGTTGATTTGGCTGAATTCTTGTGACTTTTTGCTCCCTTCGTGAATGTTGAGGGCCACCAGTGCTTGTCCATCTCAAAGGCAACTGGATGTGCTGCTGGGGCTGACAGTTTCCATATGGAGAGGCTTCAAGTTCATGACCCACAATCTAGCAAACGACTTCTCCCCAGAGGCTGGCAGAGATGAGTGAGGAGTCAGATGGGGTCTGCATGAGGCTCTGGCATCTCAGATGGGTGGGGGTGCTGGGGCCCCTTTTTCCATAGGCAGGTCTGCATGAGAGTATGGGCAGGCTATCTAAAAAATGCCTTTGAAATGGGATGTGCTTGAGATGTAAAGGAGGACTCCAGCAAAAGCAGTGTCCTCTTGAATTCTTGAAATAGTCTGTGGGATTTTGCTCTCTTGAATTCTTGAAATAGTCTGTGGGATTTTGCTAGGCAACTTCTAAGCAGGAAGGGTGAAAAGGAAGAACTATGACTTCTCTGGTTTAAGAAAACCATCATTGCAAGTGGGGTGGGAAAAACTAACTAGTAAGTGTTAATTTTTACATGGGGAACTAAAATACCCATGCAGGTATTAAATCCACCTTGAGCAACCTGCTTTCTTTGGTCACCAGTGTCTGAGAGTGTGGAGCCTGTTTGTAAACTAGCTGTAGCACCTGCCTGTGCTGCTTACTCCAAGATTAATACATGGCACAGATGTGCTTGGAAGTGGAGCTAGTAAGCAGTTCCCTCACTGGTGAGTGCTGCCTGCAGAAACGAGAACACAAAATCACTCATCTGTAGAAATAATTTTCCTGTTTCTTGGTGGCAGTGTTTGATTCATGTTCTAACATGAAGAATGGCAGTCCCTCCCTTTATTCTCAGCAATAACCATTGGGATTTTAAATTTGTGCTAATGGGTTATTAATCCAATTACTGCTGCTTATTATGTTACTTCTGTATCATCCGCGTGCAGTTTTGCCATTCAGTTGAGGTGAATGGTATAAATACAAAGCTTTGAGCAGACCCTAGAAGATACTGACACCCCACTGAGATTATAGGCAGTCTTGAAATGGTTGTCTCATGTTCCTGAGGACTATTAATTAATGTGCTAGGGTTTATTATTTGGTAAAGATGTTGAAGGTTTAAGACACTGTTATGGAGGAAACATCACTGCAGCTGTGGGCGTAACAACCCACACTTGATTGAAGGTAACCAGAAAAAGTACTGAAATTTCTTTTATGAAATATATGGGATGTACACAGGCCATATTTAAAGCTTGATTGAAAGAAGGAGTCTGTAGATTTTAAAATTTATTCTGCATTCACACAATCTTTCTGTCTTCTCTAATAATTTCTGAACTCCCTGGGCAACTTCGTTTGTTGACATGTTCACAATCAGGTTCATAAAAACTGGCAGCAGGGTAGGAGGCAGAAAATATAATACCTTCAGGAAGGAAAAGAGGGCAGATACCTTGCTATGGTATTTGGGAGTGACCAGCTGGCCCATCTGCCTGTGTATAGCCCCAGGTTAACTCCAGCACTGCTTTGGGAAATGGGAAATGCTTTTGGAGCAACAGCTGAGTGGAAAGAGGTTGGGGACTGCAGGCAAAGAACCTGCCCCACTTTGCTGCCTGTGATTGCAAAGCATCAGGAGGAACAGCTGACTGTTGGCCTGAATGATCAATTCACCTAGTCTGTTAAATAAAAACTAATTAAGTTCATCTGCATAGATGTGAGGCAGGGAGAAGTGTATGTACAGCTTGTACTGTCCTGAACAGAAGTCCTACTTATTTGCAGTTACATTTGCATTATTTGGTTAAGGTCATCTGAATATCAGGGACCTTCTGGAGTTCACTCTGTTTCAGTCCTGCTGCAGTAGGAGAGATTATCCAGGATGCTCCAGTCAGACCTAGAAGGGAATAACTTTTTCAGTAAAGGATGGTTGGTATTGCTTTTTTTTGTAACAGATTGCTCTCAGGCTGCTTGGCCTGTGTTGACAGACCCTCAGTTTCCTTCAATCCGTGGGAGCTGAGTGTGGGGTTAGATCACTGCAGTGAGAAGCTGATCTCCATTACTGAGATTAACCTGGAGAAATTCTGCAGAGTTCAAGAGATGTGTGACCCTGGATTTGTCACAGCATAATGTACCAGAATTTCCCTCTCCTGCGTGTGTAGCACAAATAGCCTCAGTACCTGCAATTTGAGTCACTGATGGAGAAATGCAGTAGACGTGGTTTGGGATCAGTCTCCTGCCTAAGAGTTCGTGATGTAGGAGCAGGCTGGCACAGCAGAGGTGGAGGATCCCGTAGGGCCCTATCAGGCGCTACATTTCAGATGCTATTGTTCGAAGATGAAAAATACATGTCTGCCAGGGACCTTGAATATGGCGTAGGAGACATGGAGTGTGTTTGGATTTGTCACAAGGGAGGAGTCAGTACAAACAAGCCGCTCTGTGTCCAGATGGTTACCCTGAGCAGGAGTCTACTGCACAAAATTGCATTTGTGTGTTCTCCCGTTGTCAAGTGGGAGCAACCACAGACCTTTGACCAGAACACCCTGACCTCAAGCTGCTGCCTCAACCCTCTTCTATTCCCAAGGTGAAGCGGAGAAGGTACGAGAAACTGAATATCTTCAGCGTCACTGTCCCTACTCTTTACCTCAGGGTACACCCGTGCTGCACATTGAAGGGCACCACAGTGCAGGCTGAAGAATCTGGGGCTTAAACTTTATCTTTGTACCAAATGGTGCATGGAAGTACATCAATAAAATATGTTTTGTTGTCACCTTCCGTTGGCCTCTGTGGCTGTTCTTGGTATCGGGTTTGGCATACGCTCTGACAGCATTAACAAGGAAGGGGAAGTCCTTTGTGCAAGCAGTGTGAGTGACCCTTGGCTGGGGAAAAGCTGATGGTTGTGCCGGCAGCTGACGCAGTGAGGATCTCTTCTTCCCTGTCCCTCTCTGCAAGAAATCCAGGGTCCAGAGCTGCCCAGGGGCATTGAGCCCCGTGCACAGGAGGGGTCTCTAGCTGGCTGTCATGGTCAGAGCTAGGGGAAAACAACTTGGGTGGCCCTTGCATAGGGGTAAGGGATTTGGCATGAGCTTTCTGGGCCCCTGACTAGCGTTTGCTAGCAGTGTTATCCTAGCAAATCCCTCTTCTGCCTGTCATTTCCACCATCTTCCCCCTTATCCCCCTCCCCTTTGGTCTCCCTCATCTTCCCCCTCCTGCCCCTTCCATCCACCTTCTTCCCCTCGGACCCCTTCACAGCACCCCCCTTTCCCTCATGGCTTCACCCTAGAGAGGCCTTCGTGTCCCCCAGCCCCCTGTTCCCCCGTCCTCCTCCATTCCCCTCACGGGATTCCTCCTCATGGCTCCCCTCACCCTCTCCTTCACCCCCATTCTCCTCACGGCCCCCCGCCCCTCATTCCCCTCAGAGGTTTTTCCCCGCACCTCCTGCGGGGCTTCCCCCTCGGAGCCCATCGCCCCGGCTCCCCTCACCGCCCCGTTTCCCCCGGGGCGCCCCTTCCCGCCCGGCGGGCTCCCGTCATGGCGGCGGGCGCGGCGCCCGCCCGGGGCTGGGAGCGGGCAGCGGCCGGGCCGGGCGGGAGGCGGGGGCGGCGGAGGAGGAGGGGCCGGAAGGGGATGTGACCGCCCGCCCCGCCGGCCGGGGACGGGGCTGCGCCGCGCCGGGGGTTCCGGGATCTCCCTCGCCGCCTGCAGCCGCCCCCCGCCAGTCTCGCTCCGCGCCGCGGGTGCCCCCGGCGGCAGCCCCCGGGGTACCCCCCCCCCGCCGCCGCCCCGCGGCCCTTCGTCCCCCTCCTCCTGCCAGGCCCGGCGGGGGCCCCCCCCCCGGGCGTGCGGCCGCTCGGCCCCGCCGCCCCCCGCCCGGCCCCCTCCGCGCGTCCCGCCGCGGCCGGGCCGGGCTCGGCCCCGCCGCCCGCCCGGGCCTTGCCCGCCGCCGGGCTGCCCCGCGGGGATGCAGCCGGCCCGGTCACCCCCGCTTGACCTCCTCTGGCTGCTGTGCAGGAACCGGCCTCCCGGAGCGCGTCCCCGGCCTCGCACGCCGTCCCCGGCACCCGGCTCCGCCTGAGGCGGGCAGCAGGCCGGGAGGGCGGCCACCTGCACCGGCCCGGCGGCCCCAGCCTTGCTTCGACGCCACCATGGCCCCGCTGGCCCGGGTCTCCTCCGCCGGCGTGCGGGAGAGGTAGCGGCGGTGCGGGCGGCCCGAGGCTTGCGATGGAAGAAGGCGAGGCGTGGTGAGGCCGGACCGCAGGAGCCCCCCGTCCCGCTCCCTCGCCCCAAGGAGCCTGCCAGGCCCAGAGCCGCCTCCGCTTCGCCTTGCGAGCTGACATGGTTTCAGCGTACTTGATCCTGCTAAGACTTCAGCGATACTTGAAGCCAAATACGTGGCTCTTTGGCCTTCGCTAACTCAATGCTATGCAAAAGAAAAGGAGGAAAAAAAAAGAAACCTTGACACTGGTTGCAGTGGGAATGGCTGTTTCCTGCCCTGGGTGAGCCTACATGTGGTTTCTTGCTTGTGAGATGAACTAACTCTCCTTTACCCCGGGGAAGACACACTACATATGGCAACCTGAAATTTTGGTAACGCTTGGTCATTACTAAGCAGTTGGAACTTTGACTCGTTTTGGTTTTTTTGCATAAAGCCACCTAAGGAGCCTTGTTGCCATCTTCAAAAGCATTGGAGGAATCTGCGCTTGTCTTAATTCTTTGCCTCAAGTGACTTTATCACGCAGTGAGTGCAACCAACGCACCCACCTAAAATAGGTTTGCCTTCAAAGCTCCTTCCCAACCTGGAAGATCAGGGATCACAGACTTCTTCAAAAACTTCTCATCCTCGGATAGGCTGCCCATCGTTACTTTATGGGGCAGCAGCCTGGAAAAGTTCTTGGGGACCAAAGGAGGCCAAGTCTGCCTGCCCTGCACTTCATCAAAGGAGCAGGGAAGAAGGAGTCATCGAGGCATGGGGGCCCACACTGTAACGTCTTTGTCGAACATGGTAAGAGGTTTCCAGTGGTTTAATTTTGATTTGCCAAGATTGATGCAATACGGATTTGTTCAAGGGCACGGTGTGGATACAGAGATATTATACTTTATGGAAGTCTTTTGTTTTCTCTCCCTTGCTTCTTAATGCAAATCTTCTGTGATTGTTTGTTAAGAAAATACTTGGGTCAGATTGCTTGGAACCTGGGCAGAGGTTATTGTACAGCTAAATTGAAATACAAGGAAGTAACTTCTTAACGTTGTAAATGTTTATCATTTCTGTCTTAGGTATGTTCTGGTTTACAGTCTGGGAAAGTGTTTCATCCTTTTCGAGTTGTCTTTCGCAGGTATAGACTAACCACAGCTGATGGTGAGGCTGTGGTCAGCGACAAGTGTTCTTTATTTTTACAATAGGGACTTTGCTGTTTGGGGGGCCAAAAAAGAAGACTGCTTTTGGGAAGTTTGTGGATACTGCTGTTGTGAAAACTGGTTGGAATAAAACAGTTTCTTGTTAATTTGTTTAGTGCGTTTACAGTGCTTTTGGTTAGTGGTTTCTCATAGCCGGTTAAGCCTTCATCTCCTGCTGTGATGGATTTAAGTGCTGGAGGGTGAAAGTGGCTAAGTTAGGGGTACAGCAATTCTGTCACTTGCCAGTCTTCCACAAATTAAGAGGGGACTGAGAATTTCAAGAAAGAAGCCAGATAAAAAGCTCAGTAGGACTCAGAGGTAGGTTTAGTGACTTGTTTCAAATGTTGCTTTTTTTTTAAAAAAAAAAAAAAAAAAAACCACAAAAAAAAAGACCAAAGAAGTTGTAAACTGAAGGCATCTACAAAGGTGAGGCACAGAAATTAATTGTTTCACCAAAATTTTTTTGAGTAATCCTTGCTTTTATACAATGCTTTTTTAATTCTAATGTGCTTTGAGAAAACATGCTGCTGGCTGCTATCTTCAGCTGGAGAATGGGGTTTTGACAAAGCTGCTGCAAAAGTTTTGTCCTCTTGAGGAATTTTATTTGTGAACAAAACAAAACTGCATCTGTAATCTTTGTATAAATGAATATTGAAGTATATGCTGTGGCTGAGAACGCAGTCTGCTTAGTGGAAAAGTTTTGATTCAGTTTTGTTTGAGCTGGACTTTGCTTTCAAACTTTTTCTCATTCTGTGTTTCTAGAAGGGCCCAAGAAATCCTGTGCAGTGTTCAGTGAAGACACAGACAGAGATCCTGTGTATGTACTACTGTGTTGAAATACGTTTTGAGTTCCATAGATGTTTTATTTTAATTCTCCATACAATGTTTGTACACTGAGGAAATTGAAAGAAATTAAGGGAAGGTTAGAGAATGTAAGGGCTAACTTGGCCCTCTGATAAACCTGCTGCTGGATTTTTCCAAGCCATGTTTTCAGTCCTCTGATACAGCCGCTCCTCCACCCCCAGCTTGGTTGCTGCTTTTACTACTTTGGACAGAGTTTCAAGGTCAGATGAGATACAGTGAGAGTGCTAACTGCAAGCAGTAAAGTATTCTAACTACCTTTGGTGTTTTGATGTAGCAGAAGAGCCAAAAATGCTCCTTTTTGATCATCTAACAGGAATAGGCAGATGGTAACTTCTTGCCAGTACGACCTGAGGTCAGAAGATCCTAGCACATTTGCAAAGAAAAATAGCGTCTATAATGTCCATGCACCATATGTCCACAAGAGACCTCAGTGTCTTGATTTAGAAAAGAATAAACTTGAAAGGGGACATCAAGGCCAGGACATCTGTTAAGAGAACTGTGGAAGATCAGCCTCGCTTATCCACATGAGGAAAAGTTTCTTTCTGTGGGTGTATGAAATGGTTCTTCGAAGTACAGACAGTAGAATGCTGTACCACCATTATTTGTTGTTCAGCTCTGTTTTGAGTTTGGGCTGCTCCTATCCTGAAAAATGCTATCTTAAAATACCTGGAAAATTGCAGAGGGGAAAAAGTTCATTTTAGAAAGTCTTTTCTCTGTATTTTTTTATATTTACCTCTATTTTTATTTCTATTTCCCTCTATTTTTTTAATTGATAATTTGTCTTTGAAATATATAGTCTGACATACTTTATAATTAATGGACAGAATTGTATTTAATGTTTTCAGTCCTATTTAGATATGGTGTCACAGTCTGTAGTTCATAAAAATAGATTGGCATTTTTTCCAGGGCTTAAATTTTAGCATATTTGTCTTTCATTTTTTTCATTACACAGTTTCTTCTAAACGCCAAACACCATATCTGGTTTCTCTGTCACATTGTGGGAACCAGTTTGTCCCAGGAAAATCACGTTTTTTGCTTTTCGTAACGAAGAAATGTTTAAGGAGAAATTCCAAGGTGGGCTGCTTAAAGTAAACCCCTTGAGATAGTTGAATTCTTAAAGGTACTCGTTTGAAGTTCCTGTGTGTTAAAACATATGAGAAAACAAACAAAGGAAAAGCAGAGTTGGTAGTAGCGTGGCTGTCCTGTTATGGTTGAATTTTGGTAAAACTGTTTCCTGATCCTGTTTCAGTGGGACCACTACCTGCGAAGTTCTACTAAGGCTAATTCAGCAAATGCTTAGTGATTTTTCAGAGCACTGAAGACCTTAATTGTTTCAGTGATATCGAATCTTAGCTGAAAGGGTTAAGTGAATATTATCAGATACTAACAGTGTAAAGCAAAATAACTTTCAGGGTAGTAATTCCATTTCTCAGTTGTCATGCTCTCCGCAGCACTCGGAGCAATGCATCCAGAGGCTTTTGAAAAGCAAGGAGGCAACTGGCCAGAAATCAGCTCTGCTGGTGGTCAAATGTTCTGTGAGAGTAATGCAGAAAGGCTCTAAATTTTGTCATGAGTTGACAATTGAGAAGTGCATTAAGGGGAAAAAATAAAATCTATGGGCAAATTTTGGGCTTCTTTCTTTTCTATTGCTGCTTTCTCTACTAAGGGTGTTTTACAAGCCTGAGTTCATGCTGCTACGGTTACCCTGGGCAGCAGAGTAGCCCTTGACAGGACTTTACAGATTTCATTTTGACGCAGATTACTCCATCTCTTAGATTGCTTGCAAGCTTGAAATTGAGAGAAGGTATAAAAGGCAACATTTGTCTCTTCCTCTGTGCTTTTCTCAGCTGAGAACTGAGTCTGTAGTGACTGCTTTTTGGGTCTATCCAACTGAGAGAAAAGCTGTGGTCAGTAGGCAGTTAATAGGAAAGACTTTATCAATGCATTTCGAAGTTTACATGCTAGTGTGTCTTGTGCCTTTACAGCACATTAATCTCAGCAAAACTCAAACTTCTGAAAAGAACAGCGTGTTCCCACGGGGCTCAAGTCTGATCCCAGAGCTGACAGTAGTTAACTGGAGTGATCGGCAAACACCCCACCTTCTACAACTGTCTTGAGTAGGTGTTGCTGTGCTGAATGATGAGCAGATCCCCTGAAGCATCTTGGTAAAACGGTATCTCCAAGGAAAAGCAGCACCTGAAAGCTTAAAAAATGAATTCTAATGATTAGACCTGTGATGCTGAGGCGAGGAAGAGATGATAGGATAACTCTTTAGCGAGAGAGTGGATTTGGTCCACAGCTTTGAATTCTGTTTACTGCACAACTGACTGTTGTGATGCTGCTTGGTCAGCAGCAGAGCAGTGTTCTGAGGGGTGAAATCCTGAGCAGTGGTGTCTCCTTGTGCGAGCCTGAAGGGCTGAGTTTATATATAGTCTTTGCTGTGGAAATCGTGATAGTGACTGGAAGCAGGGACCATCCTTCCATGGGCATGTTGGTGGGAACTGGAGTGTGATTTTTGGATTTAACAATGCAAAATTATGGTAAATAATATCTTGAAATATAGGTCTTCCAAATGATGCTACAGTTTGATGTACATATTTTCTGTCATTGGTGCCAGTCTTGCTGTGGCAGAGAAATGATTGATTTGTGAGGAAGAAGAAACTTTCTGAAGAGGTTTTGAGTATGAGACTTTCTTATGCTGCTTCTCGTTACATAGAACGGATCACTGATAGATATCAGCCTGGTCTTAAAACTTTTTCATTCTGCAAAGCAATACAAATATGGCTAACTGTGAAGTTGGTAGAAAGAGAACTTTCTTTTTGAATCTGTGTTACACCTTTACACTACCAGGGAGCGATAGTTGTTCAGCTTTGAGCTTTTAAGTATCTTTAGAATATAGTTGATAAAGCATTCACACAAGAATGTTCTGTTCTTAGTCTCTTGTAGTGATAAAATGTGGTCTTTCTGATAGTTTCTCTTGCAGCAGATAAGTGATAGGGAAGCTTAACGGAGCTGTTCACCTTACTGTAAAGAGATGAACTCCAGGAACTGAATCCATTTTTCTAATACCTTTGGTGCT